>NC_063066.1:23351042-23669393 GCF_018812025.1 Megalobrama amblycephala
TCTCTGATGCATGGGAAATGAATGATATGTTCACGTGAATAAGATGAAGCACAAGCATTAATAACGTTCAATCGTATATCTGATGATTGCCATTGAAACTAGACATCTGCTCATAAATACTCAAGATTTCTGCAGCGGCTCCATCTTGGAGATGGAAAATCAGATGTGTGTGGCGTGTGGTGAGACTGACTCAAGAACTGATGTGATTGATTGCACCAACCTTTTCCAGTGCTGCCATTTTGTGTTTGTGTTGGAAGGGCATAAAATTCCCTGGACCACTGGGGAAGGCATTGCATGACATTGCATAAAGCATGCATAATGATATAGAGGACTTCATGCTAGCTTCCTGCATGCATTTCCATTTATTTGGTGCTTTATGTGCTGTTTGCTTAGGATGTCCAATTGTATCATTTCCACAGTGCAGTCTATTTTCAGACTAGTTCTCCCCAAAAGAAAAATTCTGTCATTTGTGTAAATGACAGAATTTTTCTTTTGGAGAGAACTAGTCTTCCAACCCAAATGATTTTCATGTTTCTTTGAAACACAAGAGAAGAATTTCTAAAGACTGTTTCCATACAATTACAATCAACAGTCATCAAAAAACAATATAAAAAATTGATGCAATAGGCTTCTGAAATTGTATGATAGCTTTTTTCTTCTCGAAGAAACAGATTGAAATTAAAGTTTTATTTTTAAATGTTAAACTTTCCCTTCAGTTAGCTGTGACTGCGTAATTGAGTTAAAATTGTGATTTGTGAACAAATCATCCCGGCTGTCTGTAAAATGGATAAACATATTCACTGAATATCTACATTTAGGAATTGGACATTGATGCTTCTCTGACAAACAAATGGAGAAATTTTGGTCTGTCTCTCACAGAGCTTATGACTTTGACTTCAGAAATGTAGGGCCTGCTTTACACCTGGTCACTTCATGAGTTATCTCTGATCCGATTTGAACAGATTTAAAATGTAACTTTGCAGATTTTCAACCCACTTTTTATTGCTACAATGTTGGTAGTATGTAAATGAACAAGATTTACTCTTTCTCCATGTTACCTGGACTGAGAAATTAATTTTTATTTGTCAGCAAAAGTCCGCCGGATGATGTGTTTTGTGTCATCCAGCGAATTTTGACAGCTCCAGGGCTTTTGTGAAAACTACTGATTATACTTTTTCTGATTATTCATTATTTTATCTCCGCCTAAGGACAGTCTGATTGAAAGAGGGTTATTAACAGAACCAGTGGCGTAGCGTCTGGGCATGCAGGGTATGCACGTGCAAATGGGCCCAGGCGGATTGGGGGCCCGCCAAGGGGAAAGAGGGAATGAACTTTTAATTTGTGGCCATGATAAATATATTTTGTATGCATGTAATGTAAAGTAATTTCTGTGTGAGAGCTTACTGAAGAGATACAACAAGACTTGTCTCCAGCCCTTCCTTCTGGCCATTTTTTTATTGTTGAGAACAACTCTATCACATCTAGCTTCAGCGACATGTGCACAGTTTTAGTTCTCTTTCATCCCTGTTGCTGTTGCTTCAGCGGAGCGCTCATTTTCAAAAATGTCGCACCATGTCGCAGAACAGACTATCGGGACTGGCAATTATTCTTTCCATTGAGAATACACAAAGCTGTGAATTAAACACCAAGGACATTGTGGATGAATTTGCCTAAAGAAAGGCTCGGAAAAATCGGTGTTTTTACATTTTGTGACGCCGTGCCAAGATCGTTGTTTGCATGCAGTAGTTTAGTATTGACATTGACGGAGTCTTGGTTATTTTAGTAAAGGGGGTCTACTGTTGATGTAATGACGAACAATTTGTTGTATGTGTTGTGGATATTTAAAGTCCCCGTGAACCGGAAGTTGCAAATGACTTTTCTCCAGTGTTGTGACATATTTCCAAGTGAAACGGAATAGAGTACCTCGATGATGTGTTTTTGTATGCAAAACCCATTTTAGGACTTCCGGTTCCATCGCCCTAAAGTCTATAGGTTTTTTTGAATGGGTTTTTGCTAAATCACCTGAAATAAGGTCTGTGGTTAACAAAGCCTCTAAATATTTTCACGTTTTGATCTATGACATAAAACACATCAGTTATAACCCGCTTGTGATTTTTTAAATCTTTATTGTGTCTTAAAAACGGCGGTTGCTAATAAGTTGCTAAAAGGGACTACTTCCTTTGGCGGGGACTTTAGACGTCATCATGACAAAAAGGACATTTGGACAGAATTTCTCATGAAAAAGTGGATAAGTATTCATACACAGCGCAGATCATAATCAGCGAGCATGTTTTTTAAATAAAGCTGTTTTTTAAATAAAGTTTGAGGAAGTTTGGTGGTGGTGACGTTGAACCGCGACCATGGTGTGCTGTAGTCCATTTATCGCCTACTGTTAGCGTTTTATATCTGATGACTTTATTTAGGCTTCAAAATGTATAAATGTTGTGTTAACTTGTAAAGATTATCTTGATAGACAAAGTGTGTAAGCGTCATAACACTTTGTTAAACACAGAGCTTATTTTTTGCGATTTTCTAAATAGGCTTTCGATCGAGGAAACCCGTGCGCCGCTAACTTCCGGGTTGGCCTACAAAAACACGTCATCTCTGAGGTACTATATTGAATAGAGGGCAGGGTTTTACTTTAGCGCTCCTCCTCTCTATCTCTAGCATCTATAGCAAACTAACGGATGGAGGGGAGTGGTTTAAATGTTTTCAACTGAAGCCGTCAAACTGACATCATCAGAGAAGGAAAGCCATTCCAGACCGGAAGTAACTTTTCAGACAAACAATTTTTTTCTGTGTATTAACTTGCACGGATTAATTGTTCAGCACTAGTAATATGCACTAACAAAGTAAATAGGGTCAATTTTGATTTCATGATGACTTTAAGAAAAAAGTTTGCTTTGCATAGCCTATTCAGTTTAACAGCTGTGTAACTGAACTGCACACATTATTTTTGATGCTTAAATTATGTTCTAAAAATGAAATTATCAAACGCTTTTGCAAAACTGTCTGAATCCACTCCATTTGTTTGGACTACTCTCACTGAATAGCTTAACCTGAAGCGATTTCTGTCAATAAAACACACACAGTATGGAGAGAACAACAATCGCTGTTTTTCAATTGTTTTCCTCTGTGAACATGCGCTAAATTAATGTCTGACAATTTCGTTGCTTTTTGAAATTTCTGGATTTAAAAAAAAAAAGTTTAAAACGTCTAGAGATAGAGTCTATACTCATTCTGCGGTATCTCTCACTGATGGTCCGAAAAGTGTATAATAGTTATGCTATATAAATAAAAAAAACTCTTTGTGTATATCGTCAGATGAAATCCTGCAGGCGTCCATGGTTTCTCCGTCCATGCAATAAAATGCACGTCCTTGAATGAGTGTGGATTTCTAGCGTATTTACTTGAACTTCTCAGGTAATATCTATGGTTTGACCCTTCCAGAGGCTGCTGAAATCAGAATTTAAAATGGACTGAATAAAGCTCTCTACGAACTTGACGTGCGATACCATGATGATTGACATGTATGCGCGTGAATCACAAACGCACACGCTCAGAGCAATATTGTAAGTTACTGCATACATTTTTAACAAGCAGAATAATAGTCAGTCACGATACACATAGTCTCACTTTTAGCTCTGTCTTTTAACTATTATAGTATTTCGAAGAACAAAAACAACTTTAACTATTGGCTTAACATCAAGTCAGCTGTCACTTTACTTTGGCGCAAGGCCCTGGGGAGGCGCGCAGCCCTGTACGGTAGCACGCTTCGCACAGCCCTTGCAATGGTACTGGGAATATTATACTACAATATACACTACAGTTTACTGTAGTAAAAACTAAAGTATACTACAGTATTTATTACAGTTTATCAGTTCACTATAGTTAATACTACAGTATGCTGTAGCATTCATTAAAGTGTTGTAAATACTATAATATATACAGTATACTAAAATTTACTATAGTATGGTTCAAAAACACTATAGTATTTATTATAAATTACTTGTCACGGAATGCACACAGACAAGATGTTAGGATCCAAGCACAGCATTTATTGGGAAATCCAAAGTCGTAATCAGGCAGGCAAAGGTCAAACTCCACAGGAAAGTCCACAAAACAAAAAGCCAGAGATACAAAAAGTGCACGTAACAATACAACAAACCACAACCAAGGACAGAAACAGAGTATAAATAGACAGACACTAACACAACAAACACAAAACAGCTGAGTGCAATGACATGGGATAATGAGTCCAGGAGGTGAGTTATTGGTAATGTAGTCTAAGGTGAACAATGTCCATGTTGGAGTGCCCTCTGGTGGCTAAACGGGGCACTCCAACTCATGATCATGACAGTACCCCCTCATTACGGAGCGGCTACCAGACGCTCCATGAAACAAAAACAAATACACAACTCTCAGGAGGGAGGTGGACTGGAGGAGGACCAGGGGGAGGGACGGTGGGCCAGGACCAGAGCCCCTGACTGAAGGCCAGGGAGGAGCCGGAGGAACAGACCATGGGGGCTCTAAGAAGGTTGGGGTCCTGGCTGAATGCCAGGGCGGCGCTGGCGGAACTGACCAGGCGGGTTCCAGAAGGTCTGGAGTCCTGGCTGATTGCCAGGGTGGCACTGTAGGAACTGACATGGCGGGTTCCAGCAGGTCTGAATTCCTGGCGGAGTGCCAGGGCGGTGCTGGAGGAACAGACCAGGCAGGTTTTAACGGTTCAAATGGCCCGGGCAGTGGCGGCAGGGCTGGCGGCAGCGGCAGGACAGAAGGCTTGGATGGCGGCGACGTCAGGGCAGAAGGCTTGGATGGCGGCGGCGGCAGGGCGGAAGGCTTGGATGGCGGCGGCGGCGGCAGGACAGACGGCCTGGGTGGCGCCAACAGGACAAGATGTTTGGGCGGCGGCAGCGGCAGGGCAGACGGCCTGGGTGACGGCGGCAGGGCAAGCGGCTTGGGCGGCGGCGGCGGCAGCAGGGCAAATAGCTCTGGTGGCGTCGGCAGGGCAAGGCGCTTAGTTGGCGGCGGCAGGGCAAGGCGCTTGGGAAACCAAAGAACAACCTCTAGGGTGGTCTCCGGGCCTTGAGGGATGGAACCCCTTCTCCTCCTCCTTCGTGAGTGAGGCGGTAACTCGGTACCCACCTCCACTGAGGACTCTGGAGCGGACTCTCTGGCTGGAGCGGACTCCCAGGCCTTGAGGGATGACTGAAGCCTTCCTCCTCCTCTTCCTCCTTTTACGTGAGTGAGGTGGAGACTCAGTACCCACCTCCTCTGTGGCCTCTGAAACGGATTCACGGGCTGGAGCGCGTTCTGGCTGAGCAGGTGTTGCCCATTGGACTCTATGGGAGAGATAGTTGACAAAGCCCCAAAAGTTCAAAACCTGCAGCCTCTCCATCTCCCATTGGGGCAGAGGATCATCGAGACCTTTATTAAAAATCTCTAAGCGCCTCATCATTATATTTTAGCCCCACCGCCTCCGTCCAAAACCTCAGGGAAAAGCACCATACCGCCTCTCCCTCCTGACGTAGAGCTATCACCGCCCCAAGCAAAGCCACACGCTCCCTGCTCGTGGCTGCCGGAAAAACCCTCATGCTGCTGGATCCTTGCAAGGGTGGTTTGTTCTGTCACGGAATGCACACAGACTAGATGTTAGGATCCAAGCACAGCATTTATTGGGAAATCCAAAGTCGTAATCAGGCAGGCAAAGGGCAAACTCCACAGAAAACAGTCCACAAAACAAAAAGCCAGAGATACAAAAAGTGCACGTAACAATACAACAAACCACAACCAAGGACAGAAACAACCGAGTATAAATAGACAGACACTAATGAACAAACACAAAACAGCTGAGTGCAATGACATGGGATAATGAGTCCAGGAGGTGAATTATGGGTAATGTAGTCTAAGGTGAACAATGTCCATGTTGGAGTGCCCTCTGGTGGCTAAACGGGGCACTCCAACTCATGATCATGACATTACTATAGTATTTTTTAACCTGGGTGGGTAGACTAGAGTGTTTTTTTATGGGATTGTTTGGTATGGTATTTTCTTGATACTTTACAGTGAACACCTATAAATGTCTCTTCAATATACTTGGGGGGTGGGGGACTAGGGGGACCCGTACAATTTAAACAAATTGGATAGCTTGTTAATAGTGTGACAAGTGTAAATAGGCCCTTATAGGAATATAGTACACAAATTGACTACTTTTATGATGCTCAGTCCCCATTCATTGTAATTGCAAGGAAAAGAGCATTCCTCGTTTGTGTGATGAAAGAAAGTCATTCAGGTTTGGTGTAGCATGAGGGTGAATAAATTATTATTTTGGGGGGGTGAACTATGCTTTTAAGAGTACACATGTGTGAATCTGGTCTGCCATCTATCAGTGACATCTGTCAAGATTCAGAGTCCATATTGGCCCCGTGTTCTGGGATGTTTTCAGATGAAAGGACCCTCTTCTTTACTACAGTATATGAAAAGGAATATGTAGGAATATGCTCACACTCTCAGTTGGAATAAGCATTATGGCAAATTGCCTTTTTACCTTCAAGTCATTTTATGTGTATAGCTTTTTTAATATTTATTTAGTTATTTATTTTACAAAACATTGTTGCAAACAGCTGTACAGATATTCATAATGTTAATGTTTAGAATATATATATCTTCATGCCAAATTTAGCGGATTAGAGCTGGTCAATAATATTGTTTACAAATTAAATATTACACCCAATTGATTAAATATTTCCTAATTGATGGCCTACAAGAATAGTTCAACCATTCAAATGAATTTCGTTCCAGACCTGTATGGTCATATTTTTTCATGGAAATGTTGCTTTATAGCAGTTATATGACCGGAAAAAGAGCAATAAAAGTTGCCCCCCGTGATTTCTGTCTTCGGATATCATAGGTCTTGAGCATAGACTGAAATTTAAATATAAATTACAGTATATTAGACTATTTAGATGTTTTGTTACCTTTAGACCTTTTAAAAAGTGTATTAGAATCTTAGTTTAATTTGAGAGAAACTTCTAGAAAAGAAATAATAATTAAAGAAAATCCATTCCAGCTAGCCCCCTCAGAGAACAATCAATTTTTCATGTCTTGAAACCTTAAAGACTGTTAGGTACATTACAGCCTTAAATTACAACTTTGAAGCATGACTCATATTATGTGCGAGAGCTGACATTAGCTGGGAAAATGAGAGTGCTTATTTGTGTCTTTACAACCCACATAGAAAAGCTTTTAAAGCAGGAAAGAATCAGACACATCAGGATTAGGATCACCAAAGGTCTGTATAAAGTGTTTTTAAATGTCAGTGAATTACATAATGAAATGATAAGGACAGATAATGACAATTTCATTTGAATAATTCCAAACTTTTCCACATTAAACTGCTACAGTACGTGCATGTATATACCAGTCAGTGTTGTCCATTTTCAGTCTTCGATTTATTCTAAAGTACATTTTCTAAAATAAAATCACCTGTTTTATCCATCCATCCATCCATCCATCCATTTTATGAACCCTTGGTCCTGTGTGAGGTCATGGGGATGCTGGAGCCTTCCCCAGTGTCTTGGGTTATAAAGCAACAACAGCAACAACAAAAATCTGGATTTTAAATATTTCTGTTCTTCCAGTGAAGTACAGTAGAGGAGACCAAGCTACTCTATCTCTGAGTTTATTTATGTTTACTTACTTACTCTCTCTGTTTACTTATGAGGTTTGGAGTAAAAAATGTAATTACACTAATGCTTGTTTTCTCTTGCCATGGTTTTGTGTGCTGTATGCTTTGTATGCATGTTTAACAATTCCTGTTAGCCAAAGTGATGATGTGATAATTTAGTATGTAACCATTTCCATTTGGAATAATCCAGGCCAAATATTTAATAACACTTAATATATTTTTATTATATTTAATAAAAATCAAAAATAAAGAAAAAATAACAATAAGGCAATTAAAGGATTAGTCCACTTTTAAATACACTTTTCCTGATAAATTTACTCACCCCCATGTCATCCAAGATGTTCATGTCTTTCTTTCGTCAGTCGAAAAGAAATGAAGGTTTTTGAGGAAAACATTCCAGGATTTTTCTCCTTACAGTAGATTTCAATGGCTACCAACAGATTGAAGGTCAAAATTACAGTTTCAGTGCAGCTTCAAGGGCTTTAAACGATACCAGATGAGTAATAAGGGTCTTATCTAGCGAATCGATTGGTCATTTTCGAAAAAAATACAAACGTTTATGCTTTATAAACAAAATATCGCCTTGAACGTACTTTCCGCTTCTGTGTTTTTCATAACGCTTACGCTGAATGTTCTACGCCTTCCCTATTCTGGTTACGGAACGAACGCGGTATTATTACCTCATAATAATAATAATAATAACAATAATAACAATAATAAAAGCATTTATTTAATCAAGCTCCAAAAAAAGGCTCGTTGGATATTGGGGGACTTATAAACGTCACACATGTAAATTAATTTGCATGACTTCCTTAAGAATTTTACATTATCACACTATAGGCCCCGCCCACACCAAGCCGGTCGGCCGTCGGGAAGTTTTTCAGTGTGTTCTGCACTGTCGGCTGAAGTTAGCCTCGTCAGCTGACGTGAGGCGACAACACCGTTGGCTTTCGTTGCTGCTAGTTCTTTGACGTTGGGTTGGTGTGTCCCGGCCTTATCATCTGACACTTCCCTACACTGGATGCAGATGAATTTAGAAGGATCTCAGCCTCAGAAACAAGTGGATGGTTTATTTTAATGGTGTCCTGAATTGCGTCAGAGGATTACATGTTTGTTCAGAGAATGTGACTACAGATTGTTCTGTAAACAAGGCACAGTGTAATGGAAAGTTCACAAATAAACTTTTGTTGAAAGATGAAGCAGTCAACCGTATGGGTTCTTTGGAATACTTTTGTATTTTTACTCAAGTAAAATTGTAAAGGAGCACTTAATACTTTTTACTGTAGTAATATTTTAATAGCGTATCTATACTTTTACTCATGTACTCAATTTGTGTATTTTGACAGCAGCATTTTTCAGTGATTAACAGAGGGAAACTATACCCTTAAGATGATTATTATTATGGCACAGCTGCTGAGCACAAATGCACAAAGTCAAATAGAGTCTTCAGCAGCCTTGTATGCATAAACATTCATTTTCTCCCTAGAGATTAAAAAAATAAATAAATAAATAAATAAAGCGTTTCAATCCATGAACCAGCTCTGACATCATTGGTTGCATTTTTTTTTAACTCGCATCAAAGTTTAAAAGTAGTGGTAAAGTGATTGTAAAAAAAATAAATAAATAAAATGTAATGAATTACTCATCCTATGAATCACTGCGAATGAATAATAAAATCAACAAGGACAGTTCAATCAACTCTTCATTATAAATAACTGATTTTACTTCTGTGTATTGCAAAATATTGACATATATGCAAATATATAAGCAGTTTAAGAGTGTTGGGAGAATGACTGGATTATGTCATTTGCAATACTTCATAGGAGTGGCTGGTCGCTGCTGAGCTCCTCTGCTGCAGTTCTCATTTCCATGGTAACAGTGACTTCTCTGATTGGTCAATCTCTCTTCAGTATTCAGTTTGTCTTCTTGAAAGGTTTATATGTAATAGTTAACTATTTTTCTATGGGGAAAAAAAATGAATGTGATTTTTACTTCCATAAAATCCTTCATTGGAAGAAATCAAATAAAACAGATTTCAAAACAAAAGCAGCATGTTCATGTGTTCCTGCCAATCACATCATATTTAAATGGCTGCTTATCTCATTCCAGTGACAATTCTTCCGGAATCCTTCCACTACCCTATCTCCACCTTTATTACTGATTCACAAGTTCAGGACTTCCTACTAAAAGATGTGAACTTGTGAAACACGTCTCATACACTATAGGGATATAAGGATCACAAGTTTGGTTAAACTCCAAGTTCTACTCAGATGAATAGTAATGATGAAACTGGTATCAGGACTGTGTTTAAACCTGTGAGACGAGGGATATTGCACAAACTTTAATAGCTAGAGCAGTGAATAATGAGGTGGGGGACTGAGGTCATTAAGATGAAATCACATAGTGTGGAACTAACTCTCACAAACAGAACCAACTTACATTAGTAATTATTTACTGAGTAATTAACCAGTAATTAACATAGTACTAATTAAGTGTTAAGTGGAAGTCAGTGGGTTTAATGAGTTGAAGAGGTACTTAAAAATGTTCCAAAATGTTTTATTTATTTATTTTTTGTTACTAATGCTCATACTTTAATCATTTGAGGAAACTTCTGACCATAAAAAATGGATTTTGACATTTAACTCACCTTGCAACATTTGTGCAAGCATGAATGATAGTTTATATTGTGCAACATCTTGAATAGTGAGTTATTACTTATCAAGTCATCTTCATTTATATAACGCTTTTCACAATACATATTGTTTCAAAGCAGCTTCACAGTGACAATAGGAAAATTATTATTGAGCTAAAGTTGTTTTTTGATTTAATCACTTCCGTTGTAAAAATTGTTAATTATTACTTTAGGGACCTTTCCTACTGAGAAAAAAAAACAAAAAAAAAAACCGAATACCTTTAATGCATTCTTGCCGTTCATTTACGTGTTTAGTCTATAGGTTTGCGTGTTTGAGTGCGTGTGTTTGAGTGTGTGTTCGTATAGCTTGGTCTTTTTTTTTTTTTTTTTAAAGTGATATTTGCCAAATTACTTGTTTGGTCTGCATAATACAGAAAAAATTAGTTGTGTCCGTGGATCTATGCGAACTGGAATAATTTTGATAACATTTTATCTATACATAGGGAAAGGAAAGGGAAGGAAGCCTTCGCAGGGGATAATTTAGTTGAAAAATCAGAGCTGCGTTATAGTCATGTCTAGGCACAGGTCCTTCATCTCATCTGGATCTGGCAGGCTGCGGCAAACCTCGGGATAAACAGAGAGAGACTAATATTAGCATAGACACCATTCTTCTTATGATGTAGCGAGTACATCAGGTGTTATGGGAAGTGTTCCCGGTTCCGGCTGACCTAATCTATGCAGCCTAACCATTTACATGATTTGAATTATACAAGTAGATAATGTGTTATGTGTATGCAAGTTTAAACAGATGTGTTTTTAGTCTAGATTTAAACTGACAGAGTGTGTCTGCTTCCCGAACAGAGATAGGAAGACTTATCTAAGGTATTAGGCAGTGGAAGGAGGCACCTGAACCACCCTTGCCATAATATCATTGGAGGTGGGCTATTTTGACTTAAGCCAGTATGCGACTACCTGGGAATTCTCAAGCAACCACATAGCAACACACTAAAAAAAATGACCTGATAAACTCCCACAATTACCTAGAATTGTGATGGTGCAGACGTCGAGCCTCAGGTCCTGCAACCACCATCAGCGCCTGAATGGGTAGATCCTTTGGCTCTGTCTCTGGCCTCAGATCATCTTGCTCCATCTCAGCCCATCAACCCGTTGGCTCCACCTTGGCCTCTCCACCAGACACCCTCAGCCTTTCAGCTCCACTGGGTTCCCTTGTCCCATCGGCTTCCCCTTTGTCAGTTGTCACTCCACCTTCGCCGCAGACTTGTGGACCTTCCGCTACACTCCGTGCCTCCACCCCTATGGCTGCAGCGGGCTCCTCCTTCCCTTTGGGTATGCCTCAGTCCTCCATCACACCGGAGTCACCTAAGACCTCGGGCAGTCTGGCTCCACCTCAGACGATCGTCGCCGCGCCCAGGCCTCCTGTGCCAACGATGTTGCTCTTCTCCATTGGTTCTCCGTCTGCGCCCTGGGATCCATCGGCTCCGCCTTCATCAGTTGTCCCCCAGTTGACGTCACCCTCCACTCTACCTTGGCTCCTCCCTCCCTCGACTCCACAATGGGCTGTTGTCTCTGGGCTCTGGGTCTGTGCCGTCGGACACCCTTCATTATCACCGCCAGGGTCTCGTTGTCCATATTGCACCATCCTCTCATCATCTCCTGTCCTCCCTGTGTCATTGCCTCAGCCACCTCCAAAGCCACCTCCACACCATGTTCTGTCATGGATATCTGGACTCATTTATTTTTAGTTTCTCTTTCAGTTTGTTTTCATTAGTCACATGTCTCTTTGTCTTTGTTTCCCACCACTCCTCAGTTCCCTTGGACACTAATCTTCCACCACAACTGTATGTCATTTAGTTCATTATATCTGTGTATTTAGTTCCTCTGTTTTCAGTCTTTGGTTGTTGGTTGATGTTTGTGTATGGAAGTGTTATGTTATGTTAATACTCCTGCCTTCATTGTGAATCAAAACCTGTTTATATTTGATAACCCCGTCTTCAGTCCATCTTCCCTCATCTTGATCTTGTGACAGATGGCACATTTTGCATTGCATTGGGGTAGGAAGTATTGACTCCTTCAAAGGTTTTAGAAAATAGTGTTATAGGTGATGTATGCATTCATATTTTCTATCCAAATGCAGTGGGGAATACATTTGATTTCTGTTGCTTAAGCTCAGTGTAAATAAAAAGAGAACAGTTAAAGTGTTAAACATTAAAGTGAACAGTGATGATAGAATAGCCTCATATGATTATATATTAAAATAAAATTTTAAATTGTACAGTACTTAGCGCAAATGAGTACACCCCCTTTGAAAAGTAACATTTTAAACATCTCAATGAACACAAAAACAATTTCCAAAATGTTGACGAGACTAAGTTTAATATACCATCTGTTTAAATAATAACATGAAAGTAAAGTTAATACACATTTTTCAGTTTTTACTCAAATTAGGGTGATTCAAAAATGAGTACACCCCACAACAAAAACTGCTACATCTAGTACTTTGCATGGCCTCAATAATTTTTAATGACAGCACCAAGTCTTCTAGGTATGGAATGAACAAGTTGGCGACATTTTGCAACATAAGTTTTATATAACATGTTTAACTTACTTAACTTACTAAAGTAAGGTTAATAATATAATTTAGAGAACAAAATTTTCAGTTTTACTCAAATTAGGGTGATGCAAAAATGAGTACACCCCACTGAAAGTCTCTGAAGCAAAGCTAAATTTTAGACTACAAATGACTAATTTAACAATAATTCAACCAGGTGAGTCTAATTATTTATTACACAGGTGTCCAGCAGACAGTTGACTATAAAAGGGTGTTAAAACCCCTTCCCATTTCATGCTGTCAGCAATGGCACCACATGGAAGAGAAATGTCACAAAGAAAATCATTTCTTTACACCAGAAAGGTGAAGGCTACAAGAAGATCAGCAAAGCTTTACTTAACAGTCAGAATACTGTAGCAAAAGTGGTACAAAAATTTAAAAAAGATGGAACTGCAACCATCTCACAGAGACGTCCAGGTCATTCACAGAAGTTAACACCTCGACAGGAGCGTCTTCTGATGAGAAGTTTGAAGAAAATTGGCATGCAAGTTCACTGCAGTTATCTAAAGAAGTAGAAAGCCAAACTGGGGTCACTATTTCATGTGACACAATACGGCATACACTGTAGAGGAATGGCATGCATGGCTGATGTCTACGAAAGAAGCATCTCTTAAAGTCCAGGCACAAAAAAGCCCGTCTAGAGTTTGCCAGGGCCCATGCTGACAAATATGAAGACTACTGGGACTCTATACTCTGGAGAGATGAGACCAAGATAAATGTTTTTGGAACTGATGGCTGCAAAACTGTATGGCGTCGCAAAGGTGAGGAATACAAAGAAAAATGCATGGTGCCTACAGTGAATCATAGTGGTGGCAGTGTTCATATGTGGGGCTGCATGAGTGCTGCTGGTGTCGGGAGCTGCATTTCATTGATGGCATCATGAATTCACAGATGTACTGCTCTATACTGAAAGAGAAGATGCTACCATCACTCCGTGCCCTTGGTCGTCGTGCACTTTTCCAACATGACAATGATCCTAAACACATCTAAGGCCACTGTTGGATTTTGAAGAAGGACACCTAAATCGAACACCTATGGGGAATTCTGAAGAGACAAATTGAGCATCACTCTCCATCCAACATCCAGTCTCTAAAAGAGGTAATTCTTGAAGAATGGAAAAAGATAGATGTTGCAAAATGTCGCCAACTTGTTCATTCCATACCTAGAAGACTTTGTGCTGTCATTAAAAATTATTGAGGCCATGCAAAGTACTAGATGTAGCAGTTTTTGTTGTGGGGTGTACTCATTTTTGAATCACCCTAATTTGAGTAAAAACTGAAAAATGTGTATTAACTTTACTTTCATGTTATTATTTAAACAGATGGTATATTAAACTTAGTCTTGTCAACATTTTGGAAATTTTTTGGTTTTCATTGAGATATTATTTAAAATGTTACTTTTCAAAGGGGGTGTACTCATTTACGCTGAGCACTGTAACTGTAAATTGTTCGTTGACACCTAGTGCATTAACTGAAGTGCTACCATTAGGATGCCGATTTCTATAACACCAAAAAGGAGGGCACAGGATTCAGTGAAGCCAGGATAAAAACTGAAAAATAATCCCAAACATGAAAGCTCTAGCGTAAGTTCTGCCAGGAAGACTCAATGCACCAATTAGTTTAGAGCTAACCAATCATTATCTTGCACTTGGAGTATATAAGATTGCCGACACATGTTTGAGTCCGCAGATGCTGACGCAAACCTTCACCTCCATCCTCCCCACCACCACCAGGATGGTCCCTGTCCATACCTCCCAGGGGGGTCGGCTATGCCCCTGCCTTCATCTTCAGGCAGGAAATGCAGAGTCCGCAACCCTTTTGGATCTGAGCTACGGACGGGGCCTACACCAAAGAACTTTCTTACAACATTTTGCTTGCTGATTGTTTATAAATATGGTTGTCACGTTATCTTACCTCCCCGAGTCTTTCTGGTGGAACTATAAGCAGTGACAGAAATGAATGTGTGAGTCACTGTATTAGTTTAAAATGATTCATTTAGGAACAAAGCAAGTGACTAGCTAAGTCCGAAATCTCATACTCTGTGACTAGGTACTTTGCAAGCATTAAAAAAGTATGGTCTACATAGTATGAATGTGTTTAATTTAAAATGAATTAAATTTGGACGGACTACATGTTGTCACTCTCATGTGACCTATGGTGTGAGTTGTGTCGATTTACTGCCATTCATAAATCCTCTCCCATAGCCTCATGGGATATTAAAGTGTTCATCAGATACATACTGTTTTATGAATACTGTGAACTTTGCACTTTTTCACATACTATATAGTGGGGAAGTATGCGATTTTGGATGCAGCCACTGTCTTTATGCATAGACTGTAAAAAATATGGAAGTAGTGTCTGTGACGTCACCCGTAGATATCTGAAGAGCATTTCTGAAGCAAAAATGAGGCCGCTGCCATCTTATTAGCGCGTCACTGCATGTCACTCCCGGATAACTGAAAATAGGCAAAGAGGCGGGACGTGGTTGGAACTGAGGTGCCTGATTACTGAAACCACGCCCGCCTAGAGTGTCATGATCATGTTAGCAGGCAAAGGAGATCTCTATCTAAGATACTATCTAAAAGATTAATAAAGGTAACAAGTTATATCATTAGAAAATTCTAAAGGTTTACTGTCAGTCTGCGGTGTCTTTTTTTACGATATAGATGCTCGAGCACTAGTAATTGTAATTTGTGCAAATAACAACATGAAAAATCAAACGGGACTTCATACCTTTATAATGAAATAGCGATCGCACAATGAATCCAATCCGTGGCACTTAGGTCAAATGTCCATGAGCGTCCATTGAAAAACAAACAACAATACTTTTTGTCCACAAAAGCGTTAGATCCATGAAATATTGATATATTGTCCATTGTTTGCATCACATTTCTTCTGAATGATCTGCTCTCCATCATCATTCTTCAAGAAATTATGCAATCTGAGTAGTGTTTATGTTGTAAAACGGTGTATGATTGTATATATCTCACAAACAAATGAGCCCACGTCCAATTGTCATTGTAGTAAATCTCAGGAACAAAACTTTCAGCCAATGCCACAATCCAACAATGTGTGTTCTGTTTATCTTCCACATGCATGCACATGTACACAGACGCTATTGCTCCTAAAAGCTGGTTGCCAACCGCCAATCAAATCAAAAGAAGAAGAAGATGTACACAGACGCACATCTGTCTCGAGTCTCGACCATTAATGCAGCAAGCCATATTATTTTATAATTGTATATATTATTATTTTATAATTGTATAAAGTAATCCCGAAAAAAAGTACAAACACGGCAGAGATGCCAAATTCAGCGGCTGGAATTAGCTGAGGTAACATTACGGCTCACAGACAGCAGCTCAATCCACCTGTCAATCAAGTGACCACGCCCTTAATTATGCAGAACTTTAAGGCTTAATATAATTTAAACGGACAAGTTATAAAAAAATTCACCCCCTTCAGAGTTGTCATGAAGGGCAAAATTAGCTGTATAGACCAAAACGACAAATTGATCCAGGCTGTAATCATGTTTTTTCTGCTGTAAATTTGGTCATTTTAACATGAGACTCAATGAGATTCTGCTCTCTTTTGGAGCCTGTCCCTAGCGGCCAGTCCATGAATTGCAGTTTAAGTCACTTCCGTATTGGCTTTAAGAGAAACTGGGGGAGGTTGCTGCTTGTCTTTATGAATAGGTCAATGAATCTTTGACTCACCCGATTCATTCAAAAAAACTGAATCATTCAGGAACAAAACACTGCGTTGAACAAAGATGCAACGTTTATTCTTTAGCTTTGTTTGGTGCTATTTTTGCTGGTGAAATGGAGCAAAAACTGTCAATATTGACAATACTGTGTCTAATTTTTTTTTGTCACTTTATATTAACTTAAACAGAGCCTATTTATTTATTTACATTTAATCATTTTTAGCAGTAAAAAAAGGAGGACAAATGAGCATCCGGCTCAAGGCATAGACAAAGAGGTGGACATGTCCTTTCAAAACCGGAGAGTCCAATCTAAAACTGGACAGATGGACACCCTAGCTACCATGTTAAAACCTCTATATTTAGGAGGATTAGGAGATACTACATGCTTGTAAAACTAAGAGCTTAAGGCATAAGAGGTTTCCTAAGACAGTAAAAATTAGGGGGTGTTTAATAGGACATGCTATATTTTCTTTTACAGTTAATTAATTGCATGTTCTTTGAGCTTTCAATAACTTTAGAATAATGTGGCTGAGACTCGCAACTCTAAATTCTTATAAACCATGTTGCAATTTACTGTGTACCACAATGCAATTTGGCAGAAAATCTCAGAGAAATATATTATAGTTGAAACGCTCCAAGAAACGCGTAAAGAGAATCATTTCTTCTGTGGTCAAGATACAAATAATTGCGAGTGATTTTCATCTGTGAAATGGCTCTTGTGTTAAGCCTTGGGGTTCACTAGGGGCAGAGATTAATTGGCAATCTGCTGTGAATGTAATTAGGTGTCACATATATTAAACATGCTAGCTTTTTGGGATGAATTGCAGGTCGTTAGGTCAAAGACACACTGACTGAAAGGCTGGTCCTGTCCCGGACCTCTGTACATCCAGAGACCTCTGCATCAGTGATAGATGACTGCAGCGTATACAGAGTGGTGCTACACAAAATCATTACCCTATGAATTCAGTGCTGCCTCCCGTGGCTTCTCTTGATCTAATTGTGCTTGCAACAATAGCACTGTGCACACTGGTTCAGGCAGCGCTACATATTCATCTCATCTTTGTCCCTTAAAAGCATTCAGAGTTTAAATCCAGCTGAGAAAGATTGTGTGATATTGGTGGGCAGCTACCAATGTAGAGTTTATTTGAATTTTTAAGGGTGATAAAAGCTTTACAGGGGTGATTGAGGCTAAGATTGGAGATGATTATTCTTTTGAATATCTGCGCTGCATGGGCTACATTGAACATGTACTGTGTGCTTTGTATTCTGCTTGTGTCTATGCATGAATTGCACCATTATACTGTTGTGTATTTGCTCATGATTTACTAAAGGAATTATGCTAATCAGGTAATGCTGCAAACATGCCCACAAAAAGTGTTGATTGCAAAAAAAAAAAAAAAAAAAAAAAAATCACTATAAAATATACATAGGCTTCCTTCAATATACCTCCATTTACCACCAACTTTACAGGCAAGTCAAATTGCACTGACCTTTACGAATGTGATACATTCTATAATGAGCCTCATTTCCATAGAAAAAAGCCATGATTGTTCAGTAAAAAAGAAAATTATTTGCCATATAGAGTGACCCTGGTTATATTGGACAATGAGTGGTATTTGTATGTATGAATGCATGTACTGTATGGATGCTGCCAAACTGTGCTAAAGTGGAGTAACTATTTAGTAAATGTAGCAGTTTCTTACAACTGGGTACCAGAACGCAGTGGGTCTCATAAGTGGCACTACATTTATACTGTGGGTTTTGGTCACACACCACTTAGAGGGATAGTTCAACCAAAAATTTCAAAACACTGCTTCATGACGCTTCTGAGCTTTATGAATCAAATCAGTGGTTCAGAGCACCAAAGTCACGTGATTTCAGCAGTTTGGCGGTTTGATACACGATTCGAATCACTGATTCGACTCAAAAGATTCATAACGCTCCAAAGCAGTGTTTTGAAATCGGCCATCACTAGGTATTGTTAATAAGGCAATATTTTATTTTTTTTTTTTGGCGCACAAGAAATATTCTTGTCGCTTTATAATATTAAGATAGAACCACTGTACTCACATGAACTGATTTAAATATGTTTTTAGTACCTTTATGGATCTTGAGAGAGGAAGTACCATTGCTGTCTATGCAGGCCTCACTGAGCCATCGATTTAATTAAAAATATGTTAATTTGTGTCCCGAAGATGAACGAAGGTCTTACTGGTGTATAACGACATAAGGGTGAGTAATAAATGCCATTATTTTTATTTTTGGGAGAAATAACCCTTTAACTCTAACAGCACCTTGAAAACTCATGTCATGAGATTTTGAATAAAAGGCACCACAATGACTAAAGAGTCCTGTTCCCAGAGTATGTGTACACAGAAAAACTATTTAAAAAACTATTTAACAGTATTTGAAGTGCCCCCCTATTATGCGTTTTTGGATATTACCTTACATGTAGTGTGTAATATAGCTGATTGTGAAGGTAAAAGGTCTGCAAAGTTTCAAAGATGGTAAAAGGTCTGCAAAGATCAAAGTGCAGATAAAGTGAGTTATTGTCTCCCAAAAGAAAGAAGTGATTCCGAACTGCCTAAAACAAGTCATCAGTAATTCCAGTTTTAATTCCTGCATGAATCTTCATAAGTTTGTAGCAAATTTGCACAACACCAGCCTATGGTTTCCATTGGCTGACCTCGAACAATGTCTTTTTTAACCCTCAAACACTGTAGGTGTGCATGCATTTTTGTTGATCCTGGAACAACATTCAAATCAACCAATCAGATTTGAGGGACACGTTTACAGATTATGTCAAGTTTAAGCTTAAAATCATGAATTGGTGCTTCTACATCAGTGTTAATCATCTATCATTTCCCTCTGATTTTTTGGGCTAACTTATGGGTAGGGTTAGGTTTAGGGGTAGGAATAGGGTTAAGACTAAATTTTCAGACTGGAATGTTGTTCCAGGATCAACAAAATATGTTGACCCAGGAATACATCTAACTCATCAATATCAGGACATGCCTGTAGGTGTAGCTTGAGGCCTGGAAGAGTTTGGTTCACGTTGTTGACATGTTGAGAAGATGCTGATGTCTGCACTGCCAAAGCGAATCCACTTTGCATGCACTTCTAAAGAATGAGAACCTTTTTTTAACCAGGAAAACTCTTGAGGTTTAGAAATCTCTTTGTGTTCTGGTCAAGACAGGCAGCACAAATAGTTTCACAAAAATAAGACTTTACAAAAGACGCAACATAATATTAATTTTACATCACAGCCATCTCATAAATTATCAGTCAAAACAATTACAGTCAGATAAACCTAACACCAACTCTGAAGCGCTGTGTTTTAAAGCTCTGTGTTACTTGATTAGCATGGGTTTTGCACTACTCACTTTTGAGGATATTGGAGCTTACAAAGTTACTTCATGTTTTACACCAAGACATCACAAAGCCTAGCAGATATGTTTGCAAATATCTGCAAAAGATTAGCTTCACCAAACAATCCAAATATTGCCATCTGAGCCATCATGTGTTTGCCATATACCCCATGCTAAACGAACACATCAATGACATTTGCTGTCTGGCAGCATTGATACGTAGCATTCAATAAGCACTGAATGATTTATTCATTGGATCAAGAATTTTGATCCAATTAGGCATCCTAACAGCTTTCAGCATATTCCAGCTTTGAGCTCAGCCCTCAGATTCTTAGTGCAGTCTAGCTGAGTGTCTTTTCAAAGATTTCTTGCTGCTATAAAGACCTTCTGTCTCAATGTGTCGCCTCTAACTGCACCGCATACAGATCGCATTGCATTTAGTAATGCTGGGCCGGTGTTGGTAATGAATTAGTGGTGTGAGGTGCTCGGGGAGCCATTTTAGAACACCCACTCCATGGTTTCATTAGCAAGTTGACAGAGTAGCTCCACTGATCGATGCCTAAAAAATGTATAGCCCATAATTAATGCTGGGATTTATGCAATATGAGAACATAACGCCAGTCCCTAGCTGTGTAATTAATCCAAGTGCTGCAGGGGCACACCTCATGTGAACTGCATTAAAGTAGCACATCCTTTTCCACAGCTTGAGTGAAGAGTAGAATTTAAGTATTACTCTGAATGAGCTCTGGCCCTGTTTGGTAATCACCCTGTCCAGGGCCCTTTTTATACCTGATATTAAGATGTGTTTTCATCAATTCCGATCTCAAGTGGACGACACTAAACACAGGTGTAAATGGGGTCTAAAGCTTGTCCACTTTCGACCACTTTCAGAGGTATTCGAAAACAGGGCATTCGACCGAATTGCATTTTTAGTGTAAACTCTCATGTTGTCGAATGCGTTCAAACAGCCTCAAATATCGCCTTAAATCTGCCTACTGACTTAATGTGTAAACAATATGTGAAGCGTGCAAGCCAGATGGGATTTAAACTTTGTCACCTGAAGACCAAAGTTTGGTCTGAAGACGAAAAACGTACCATGCACAGTGTTCTCTCACCATTCCTGATTTCTGACACACACTCACAGCGTTCAGCGTGGTCTTGTGGCTAACAGAGCAAAAACAAAAGCTGCTGTTGCTCTCTGTATGTTATTCCGTCATCTCCGGATATGTTCATATGTAAAATTTGTGAGCTTATTTCGTCGGTAACACTTTACAATAACAGTACATGAATAACCATGAACTAATACCTGAATTAATAGTTACTTCAACATGAACTCATGATTAGTTAAGATATGAACTAATGAGGAGTGATCCTTAACTACGACAGGAGTCATGAGGATTCATGCATGAAAACAGCAGCCTTAACTACGCGTTAATACGTTTGATAATTAATGCATTAATTAACATTTAGGGGTAAACTAAATCAAACAGTCTCTATAAGAAGGAATAATAAATACTTTGACTTTGAAATAAATTTAAACAATTTATTATTGTCAGAATTTAAACTAGTGACATCAGCAGCTTCATTATAAACATTACTGAAAGGCACAGGATTAGTTTGTCATTATTTTCACTGATCCTCCTTATCAAACATATAAAATACTAATAAATACACTAATAATTTATCTTAAAAGGTCTTAATATGTTTTGTGATATTCTTTCCTATCAAACTAAACAACTGTGACTTACAACAGTTCCTGAGGAATCGGTTCCCAAAAAAATAACCAAACAGGCAACATGAACTACGGTCAGGGAACGTTTGCTGGATTCAGATTCAGAAGTTCACTCTCCATCCAGACGCAGGCTGTGATCATACTGTACCTCCATTCTCTGACTTTTTGAAAAGTCACACAATATCACTTAACTGGGCTGAATACTTATATATTTGTATTAGTACATGTGTATTTGATAGTAAGTTAATGATAAATCACAAGTTGAATTTGGTAAGTAGTTAATAATTAATTAATTATGATTGTGCCCCCTCAAGTAAAGTCATGACATAATTATGCATTAACAAACCATTAGTTGATGTTAGTATATGTTAAATTAATAATGAGTTAATTATGATTGTGCCCCCTCAAGTAAAGTCATGACATAATTATGCATTATTAAGCTATTAGTTGATGTTAGTATATGGTTAGTTAATTATGATCGTGCCCCCTCAAGTAAAGACATGACACGATGCACTTACAAATCATTCACTAATATATGAATAAACACTAAGAGTGCCATCCTTATTCCTTTACACCCCGGTGCAAAAAAACAAAATAAAATGTATTTGTATTTTATTTTTATATACATAATTAAACATATATGGACTTGAAAGCAAGCCATAAACATACCTGTAAAGACACACATAAGGCACATTTAGCAAAATTAAAATTAAAATCGGGCGTCCACAAGCTAATGCTAATCAAAGCATATACATTTAAATGACAAAAATACAAATACAGTTAATAACTGCACATAACCTCCTGAAAACCCCAATAAAACATACATGTAAATATGTCTTTAATTATTAATTCGGCTTACCAAAGCAGTCAACATTTATTAGTTTAAAATGCCAGCAACACAACAAACGCCCCAAGAGAACACCTAGCGTGCGCCACTAATGAGTGTCCCGCCAGAAACAAACCCTACATACTTTAGTTCCGGGAATAAACTATGACTATTTAGCTGTGACTAAATATAAATGAACAATAAAAATCAGAAAACGGTTTAGATCAAATTAAATTTATTAGTGGTAGTTAGTCTATTTTCCACATTTGATTAGACAGATCTATGTAATTAATGGCTAAATAATCATGTGCCATTCCAATCATTTGTCACAAAGCTGCAGATGACAGATTATGATATTACAGTGTAAATTATGACAGTATTAAATCACGTTTAATTCATATTCAGAGTACTTCTTGTTTACTCTTATGGAGCCTGATTTATTTAGTTTACCCCTAAATGTTAATTAATGCATTAATTATCAAACATGTATTAACGCATAGTTAAGGCTGCTGTTTTCATGCATGAATCCTTATGACTCCTGTAGTAGTTAAGGATCACTCTTCATTAGTTCATATCTTAACTAATCATGAGTTCATGTTGAAGTAACTATTAATTTAGGTATTAGTTCATGATTATTCAAGTACTGTTATTGTAAAGTGTTACCATTTCGTCCATTAGATTGAAAGATCTGAAAAATCCCATATATTTACCCAAACATAGACCCTCCCGTCGAAACAAATCAGGATAGAAGTGGTTGAAAGTGGCCAAAAGAGACAGATTAAAACACCAGGTGTAAACAATATGTGTCTCCCTTGTCTACTTGTGATCCAATCGACCAAAACACATCTTTATACCAGGAGTAAACAGGGCCTAGTGTAATTCGATCACATGTGGTCAGCTGAGACAAACTGCTATTTACACCTGCTAACATGCATCTCAAATGCATCTCCTGCGACCACTTGAGATCAGATTTCCTAAATGGGAGGATTTTCAATTATTACATACAGGTATGTCACATACAACATTAGTGTGTTTCAGTGGAACAAAGTTTAAAAACACTCAATTATACTTAAATGCCATGCAAATGTGCTGTATTAATTGAATTTTCTAAATCTGATGCTAAATAATGAAATCAGTCACACTTAGGAGGATACTCTGTGAGGTTCTAAGCATGTTTACGTTTCCCATTTAATTGATTAGATGTTTGATCAGAAGTCCCACATAACCATTTAAATCAACCTTGGCACAAAGGTTGGTTACGTTGTTTTCTGTCATTTGCTGTTATTGTGAACGCCTCAAGGGGAGTATTCAAGAATTCAGGGTTAACATCCTGTCACATAAACCCTAAATTCTTTGTTGATTAACCCAAAACCTACTTGTCTTGCAGTTCCAAATAGACAGCCCAGGAGTAGGTTCAGACATCTCAGAGCAGGGCTGACCCAAGCCTTTATGGGGCCCTAAAAAGAATTTTATTTGTGTGGTCAAGATAAACAGTATAATAAAAATAAATGTAAATGTACAAAACGGATAATACTAAATTAAATAATTACATAAAATGAACAGATCATGAACAGTTTTTTTTTTTTTTACTTTGGGTTTTGCACCAGCACACCACACCTTCAAAAGGTGGTCTGAGGTGCTGTTTATGTAATTTCAGGTATGGTTTACAACTAGTATGAAGGCAATTCATCCCATCTCACCTATCCATCCTAATAACAATTGCTAATAACGGTGTGTTATTTACTACTGACTACACTAAAGAATGTTTATCATAGCTGTTTGTCTCCACATAAAGTGCGTGTGAAGTTTCAGTGTTAAATCCTCCAGGGACAAATATTTCAATAACACAGTGAACTGGCATCTTCTCCCTGTGAGCTGTTACCCTAAACAGCTACAGCTGGTACCATAGTTGAATTTATGCAAAGGAAATGTGATTGGGAGAGGTGGAGGAGAGGGTTAGAAGACCTGCAGTTACTATCACAAGGGCATATGTTTTTACCCTTTATCATGAATTATCATTTATCTATGCTAGGGAGACGTGTGGTCCCATGGGATGTAGACACTCTGTTGAGTCAAACATAATCAGTCTCTTCCAGAAGATACTGTATCATAAAAATTGCATAGTATTCAAGTATTTATCTAGCTCGTCAAGTGCAAAGTCATTAAATGAGAACATTTCAATTCAAAAATCATAGCTGTACTTCCTAAATAAACAAGGGCAGTTTGTTACATCACTCTGAATGCTATTTTTAGTTTGGCCCGTCACCGTTTGACGTGCATCAGAATTCCTGTGCTCCTGACGTCTTGTTTTTTTGTTTTTAATTTCTAATGGCATCCTTCATTTTAAAGCCCTGCGTGACTAGATGGATGCAACATCTGGTTGTGAAGAGGTTGTTTTTGTGTGGCTGAAACTTCAGAGGCAGGTTTAATCTTTCTTCTAACACCTTTCAGCCCTAGAAGCTGCTGGTGTCTCCCCCCTGATGTGGGCTTCCTTCCCTTGATACGACATCAGTCTGCTAGGTGCCAGGTGGTTGCGATGAAACATTGCCAGCTACCAAATGTTCGTCATCAGCAATGAGAAATGGAGAGCAAAGCAACAAATATGTAAAGTCACCTTTATTTAAGTGTTTTATACAATACAGATTGTTTCAAAGCCGGAAAAAAACAACAAATTTACAGTCCTGCTCGTTCGTTTATGTACCTCTAGCAGAATATGCACAATGTTATTCATTTTAATGAAATACGAGGGATCATAAAAATTGCATGTCATTTTTATTTAGTACTGTCTTGGCCACATGAGAACTGCCCACCCAACTGAAGCCCAAATTATGTTCTGTTCTGTTTATGCAGTTTTTCTTCAACTACCTTGTGAATCAACGCCTCCAGGACACGGTTGCCACCTTGTGGATAAACTAACTACTGCAATAAAATTAAATACGCATGTATGTCAATGCACGTACAAAGTACGTGTGGTTACAAATATCCAGTGGTGCTCCTACATTACACGCATACTCTTCTGATACGAAATTCACATCACGTGCACTGTACCCTGACCCTCGCGTACGTGTAAAATGTGAAGTATACTTTGAGCGTGAGTCTGGTTTCTTCCAAGGTTTTATTTCTCCATTTCCAGTGCTCGAAGTGGGACGGTACGGACTACTACGCGGTACCGGCACTTCTATAATTTAAGCTGTAGCGTACCCTCACGTTTTCTTGCGTACCGGCACTTCTCATATGTTGCCGGTATGCCATCACTAGACCCTTTTTTAAACACAATCACACTGCAAAAATGGTTTGTCGGTTTAACTTAAAATAGCCTAACCTGGTTGCCTTAAAATTTTGAGTTAATTTAAACCAAAAAAAAAATTAAAAAAAAATTGAGTTGATACAAAGAACGGATTAGTTTATTCAACAAACTCAAAATATTATGTTATCTGAACAACATTCGTAAACCTAAGCTGATTTTACAAAAGATTTGTGACAAATTTTTACAGTGCAGTGACAGACAGAATGCACTGATTTAAACTGCTTAACAGAGTGACAGAGACAGAGACAGAGAAACATATGTTATTTTGTTCCACTAAATAATGAACCAGCAGCGGATTGTGACATTTATAGCCTTTAGAGTAAAGGGATTTGTGGTTATTGATGTCCCTTTGAATTATAGAAGTGGCAGAAGTTTGTTTGTTTGTTTGATTGATTGTTTTTGTTTTGTTTTTGTTTTTTGTTTTTTTATATAGAAATGGTTTAATATAGGGCAGATTAAACATATTGCCAATCTAGACAATTAATATAAGGTTTGTCTATATTCTAAATTAATGTTAATGAATATGACAATAATCAAGGTAATGCTAGGGGTGGCCTACAAAAATATGTAATTCCTGTAACAATCAACATATTTGCATCTGCTTTGCAAAAACTAAGTCTGCTAATAATAATAATAATAATAATACATGTTGGCTTTTTTACATGGCAACATAATAAAAACTTGAATTGACTCATCAGATACTAGGACTGGAATATTTTAGTAGACTACGTTTGCAGTATTAATGACACTGTCATCTTCTCTGTATTCATCTCTGTATTTGATGGATTTTTGATTGATGAGCCAAATAATTTTACAATTAATTATTGACACGTAAATTTATTTATAATTATTTGTACAGCTGTAACTGGTTTCTTTTGTGGAAAAAGTAACTTCATCCAACTACAAAAGGATTTAAAGCCATTTTCAAGCTCTTTAAAACCCATCAGTCCACTGTACATTAAATAATCTACAAATGGAAAAAGGTTTCAGACTACTGCCAAATAGTCCACAAAAATCATCCCAAAAGCACAGTGCAAGATGCTTCAGGAAGTTGTCAATGGATCAAAGGACAGAAGGTCAAAGTAATCCAAATGCAGTAGTAGGAAGACAAATCCAAATGCAGCAGGCTGGTACAAATTCTAAAGATCAGGCAGTGATAAAAAAATAAATAAATAAATAATAATAATAATAATAATAATAATAATTTTTAAAAAAGGTAGCAGGTGTTCAGGAAAACAGAACTGGTAAAGAATTCTGAATAAGATCAGGATATGATGGTCTGCAACAAACAGAGGAACAAACAGAGTATATAGAACAACTGGGAACAGGTAAAACTGCATAATTAAACCCTGAAAACGAGTCATGTGCTCACAAAAAAGGGACAAAACAGAAACCCTGACATGAAAACCATCACAGCAGTTCTGTTGTATGTTAAAATGCTTTGATACGTCTTTGTGTGCAAGGACAAAAAGATCAGAATGTAGGAAATTTGATCTAAAGCGCTCATTGTAAAATTGGCCCAAAATGTGATATTGTTGCAAATTCATTTTGTGAGACAAGACTTGTTAATAATTTTCATTTATATCAACAGTTAAATGTTCTTTTGTTGAAGAGCATAAAGCCAAATAAAAAGCAGCAATGCTTTCAAAAAGACTGGTTGGCTGAGGACGATGCCATATATCCATAGTACAATAAACATATTTTCACAACTGGTAAGGAATGGATTTGTGCAAAGTGGGCCCACACTGACTGATTCAAAAATTCAAGATAAATTTGATTCAAATTTGATACTGATTCAATAAATTCAATATTCATATGAAATACGCCTGCCCTGACATTGTAGCTCCAAGATATACACTGTACTTTTCACGGTCTGGTTATATAGATCGCACAAAGATGCAGGAGATAAACAAAATAGTCTTTAATAATAAATCTAATTAGTAAACTCAGGAGATCACTGGAATTTAATACAACCACGTTAAACATGGACAGAACCAAACACTGAACAAAGAGAACTAAGGGCTTAAATTCACAAGGAGGCTAATCAACGGAACTACAAACTGGTGCATAACCTAATCAGTATCCATAAACAAACAAGGAAATAGAACTCAGGCAAACAGAAACAGGGAAAGCCATTTACACAACAACAAAGTATTAAAAATGGAAAAGTTTTTCCTTTGTGTTTTTTGCAAACAGACGTAAACATGACCCCTGTTCACACCGATCTGTGAAAACTATTAAAATTGCTGTATTAGTTGGTTAGGTCAGTTTGTAAAAAACTACATGCCTATAGACTGAAATCTATGCATGCCTATGATGTCATCATTTTCATAAATTTGAGTTTTTGTAGTTCACACAGAGACAATAACTGTATCGTTTTAAAAATATGCATTTTGAAACCTGTTTTCAAAAGTTTGTGTTTTCATGCCCCCAAAATGCCATTGTCCTGTAAATGAATGGCAAAACCACGTAAAAAATGTTCAGTATTTAGTTGAAAACAAAACTGTCTGCTTAATATCAGTTAACACTTTATTTTGATGCTCCCCTAACAGACATTGTACTGAATATAAGTAACTTTGCAACTTCATGTCAACTTATTCTATTAACAAGAACCCTAACAATGTACTGCAGCCTACCTAGGGGCCATTTACACGACACCGTTTTCAGCTAAAAACGGAAAACTTTTTATGTGTTTTGGCCTTTCATTTACACGACAACAGCGTTTTGGTGGCCTGAAAATGCAAACTTTTGAAAATGGGTTTCAAAGCGAAAGTCTTTGAAAACAGTCTCTGTGTAAACAACAAAAACGCGAATCTGTGAAAACGATGACGTCATGCACACGTGCATCACACGTTAGTGTTTCATCGCCATCTAATGGCCTGCCAGCAGAATACAGCGTTTTTAGTCACTTTCATGGATTCATATAAATGGGGATTGTTTTGATAATGGTGTCGTCTGTACGCGGAAAACTTGAAGGAAAAACTTCTCCATTTTAACCATATCTTTTTTTGTGTAAACATGCCCTTATACTCTAGTTAATTGATATGTACTTACAAAGTTACTTATAGTTAGTAGGATTCTAAACTGGATCAAAATAAAGTGAAGCCGTTACCAGTGTTTACTTTAAATCAAAAACCTAGAGATTAAATCAATACTAGTTTGATTCAAAGTAATCACAACTTCAGTCCAGAAGAAAAAACGGGACACTTTTTGTACCCCAAAATCATTTTTAAACTACAGGTATTCTTCTCAGCGCAGGAACTCCTCTGAGCATGTGCTAATTAATTGTGTGTTTTCTCTTTTTTTTTTTTTTTTTATTAGTACAAATATTATTATTAATTATTCATGAAAAATGTCTAGCTGTGTGCTTGATAGAGTTATTTTTTGCTGACTCTGGATCTTATTGTGAAGCCACTGGGCCATGTTAACTACAGCCAATATAACCTTTAGAGAGTTTACAGCCTCACAGGAGAGGCACAAAATGTGAAGTGTGGCGTTAAACAGAAATGCTGAGGAGGCAAATCGACCAGGGGGGGAAAAAAACTCCCTTCCTCTTCACTACAGCCGACCTACAGCCTTCTTTAATTTACAGCTTTCAAGTCAGAGAAGACGCCATTTTGCATAGTGTTACTGAGCTTTAATCAAAGTGATAGATGGAGATGTGGTGCGTTTTAAAAATGGACAAGCACATTCATGAGTACAGACAGAATGGGAAATGGAAAATGTGGTGTGATAGCAGTTGTAGACTTGTTTCTCTAAACTGATCATCAGTGTTTTATGAGTCTGACAGTGTGCAGTGGAAACACATGATGTTGATGATGATGATGATGATGATTTAAAATGTTGTGTTTCTAAATGATCCAAATATGAAATTCATTTAAATATTTCACGGTTGTCTTGAAACCATATGTTTGTCTTAAGAGAAACCTACATGTCCTACTATGTAGTCCTGAAACACATCTACTGTATATAACAAAGAAGCTTGGTTGAAATACATTGATCCAAAAAAAGCGCTTGGACTGGACACTTAAGTCATTAAAATCTGGACTTAAGTGACACTCAAAATTCTTGCGGGGCTACTGTATGTAGTTTCGAAATATAAAGGTTCACAAATGAATATCATTTTACATAAAGCATTATGTGAGCTAACTGAGGTTTGCATAGAATTCAAATTTTTCAAGTCAACATGAAATCAAAATCTCTTTTTACTTTCTTAATACACATTCCTGGCCTTATTGTGCGCAATTCCTCGGTCCACTTCATTCTACAGAGAGAAAAGTTTGTATACTGTAATCACTTTTGCAATGACTTTCCTTTTAACCACTTACTTTCAATTACTCTATTCAGTAAGTGCCTTCTCTTTTCCATAGCATTTAAAAAGCTATTCAAAAATATGTTTTATTCGGTGCAGCCAGTGGTTATAGGCTATGAGGCAGAAAAACTGATTGAAGACCTAGTAAGACACAGAAGTGTGATGGTGATGGAGGTGTTGTTTAATTTATTGATTAGGCTGAATGCTGGAAGGGCTGTGCTGTTTCAGTGACATTGCATTACATGAAGTGGGCTTTTTGCAGCCTGGCACACTCCAGCTAAAATGGCTCTCTAGCTCTGCATTTATGAGTGTGTTTGCACTCTATCTCTGCCTCACATACCTTCTCGGGGAGGAAAGGGCTTTTGCAGTTGACTGGCTTGCTGTCAGGAATATAGCTGCTGGTTCTGTCAAAGCACTTTAAGAAATGGTGCCTCACCTCAGTAATCGCAGATAACTTGTCAGTTTGAATCAAATGGACAGCCAACAACTGTATGAAAACAATACCTGTGCGAGCTCCTGAACACACTAAAATCGGTGGCACAGATAATTACTATATATCGATAGCTTGCAAAGATAAATTATTTTTGTCACAAATAGCACTGCATCTTGAAAAATAATACACCTGAATAAATTCATGAAATTGCAATCTGCTATTGGGGAAAAAAAGCATATGTAAAAATGATTGGCAATGTCTATCAAAGGGGTCATTGATTCTTTTTATTATTGTATAATGTTTCCTGAGGTGCACTCATAATATGGTTTTTACATCAAACAGTTGTCATAATTTAAAAATAAATGGCTATTTTCTACCCTGATTTTAGTCCTCTGATTTGAACACTTTAGGGCATGTCTGATGTAGGACGTCAATGTAAACACCCACTGCTGTGAATGGCTGACATCAGTTGAAATAAGTATTACATGTGCAAACCTTTTGAATACTTTTACCATATTTTTACTATTACAGCTGTCGAGATTAATGAATTGTGAAAAGTGTTGATTATTGCATTATATTTAGATTTAATTCTATCACATAGAAGGTTGCAGTGATTAAAATTGAGCAGATGACATTCTGTTGATCGTGTGAATGCAGTGATCTCGTCATTGCAACACAATTTCTGCACTCCCACAAAATGCTTTCACCATAACTAACAATGCAAACACAATTTAAATACAGTAAGAGATTCATTGTGTAGTGTAAGAGCATCACTATAACATGAGTTTTGGCAAGTGTCCAGATAAACTCAAGCTGCTTGACTGACAGCTTCAGCCATTATAAAGAGAATGTTCTTTGAAATACAAATACTAAGATTATTCATAATGATTTTAATTTAATGCTCATTACCAATTTAAATATGAAATGCGTTACTTACAGTTTGCAGGGTCCTTGCTGATTCCAGAACAGTTGATTCCTGATCTTTGAGCAAATGTTTCTGGGCAAAGCCAGTCTCGTATTGTGACTTTTTCTCAAAACAGTCGCTGGTAAAATGTTCACTACAAAGATGCAAGTCGGCACTGACGTGCCTAGGACATTTGTTAAAAATAAACTGAATTAATTTTTCTCTGACATCGGGATCCTTCGGAAGCTCATGCAAAGATGTTTTTCCACATCCAGGAACAGCACAACGTTTGGGTGGCATCGCAATCTTGTTATTATCACAATCTTATCGTAAACAACTAATGTTAGGCCTACTTTAGATCCACTCGCTGCTCATCAACTGAATATCAGTAGGCGGGGACAATGATGTGAATGCAAATGATTGTGCCCCTGTGATATCACATGCCACAAGCTTTTTTACAGATTGATTTTATAAATGCATTTTTATTGATGATGAGGACTTTTTAAGTTATGGAACATGCAAGATGTAATAAGATACAAAGACCTCTTAAATGCCAAAAGACCAAGGAAAATTTGATTTCTCGTCATGACCCCTTTAAATTGTAACAGAGAAAAAAAAATCTAAACCTGTTGATGCACTTGTAATTATATGCAAGAAGAGATTCTGCTAATGTGTGAAGGGGAAATAGTGCCACTAAATGAGGGCTTTGACCTTCACAATTTTATTGAGATTTCAGCTGAGTGTTAAAGTTCTCCTCCCCTGCACTGCAGAGCACCAATTCATCCACAGTATAAGCAGTGCAACCAGCAAAGTGAGCAAATATTTTACATGCTACATGCTTGAATTCAAGTCTTGCTAATGAGACAGGATAAAGACTATTCTTAAAAGACATGACAACATTGTTTTTATGCATTAAAAGTCCACATGAAATTAAAATGAAGTTTTTGGCTTTTAGAATGAATTACAGCATTAAAGGATTAGTCCACTCTTAAATAAACTTTTGCTGATAATTTACTCACTTCCATGTCATCCAAGATGTTCTCTTTCTTTCTTCAGTGGAAAAGAAATGAAGGTTTTTGATGAAAACATTCCAGGATTATTCTCCTTATAATGGACTTCAATGGGCACCAAACGGTTCAAGGTCCAAATGACAGTTTTAGTGCAGCTTCAAAAAGCTTTAAATGATACCAGAAGATGAATAAGGGTCTTATCTAGTGAAACGATCGGTCATTTAAAAAAAAAAAAAAAAAAAAAAAAAAAATAAGTCTTATAAGCACAAATGCTCTCCTTGCTCTGTTCTGCGATGCGCGTTCATGACGTCACGTAATACGCAATTACGTTGAAAAGGTCATGTTTGACATAGCCGGAAGTACCGACTCAGTGTTTACAAGTCAAACGCCGTTTACAAAACAGGTAAAACAACAATGTCGGACGATTTTGAACTTCGAGGAGAAGATGAGTTTTTCGCCCTGCCCTACCTTTTTGAACTGGAATACACAGAGGAAGAAATTAGGCAGATGGAAGAGACTGCATATTGGGATGCAGGGTTAGTATTTGCACATTCAATTTGCAAACACTGAGTCGGTACTTCCGCATACCTCAAGCGTGACCTTTACAATGTAATTGCGTATTACGTGACGTCACGAACGCGCATCGCAGAACAAAGCAAGGGAGCATTCGTGCTTATAAAACTTAAGCCTTTTTATTTATTTTTTTTAAATGGCAGATGGTTTCTCTAGATAAGACCCTTATTCATCGTCTGGTATTGTTTAAAGCCCTTTGAAGCTGCACTGAAACTGCAATTTTGACCTTGAACCGTTTGGTGCCCATTGAAGTCCATTATATGGAGAATAATCCTGGAATGTTTTCATCAAAAACCTTAATTTCTTTTCGACTGAAGAAAGAAAGACATGAACATCTTGGATTACATGGGGGTGAGTAAATTTTCAGCAAAAGTTTATTTAAAAGTGGACTAATCCTTTAAGGTTATCTATAAGCTAGTGTGCTCCAAAAGAATGACAAAATTCACATTTATAAGATATAAGCCTTCAAAACTTACTGTCTCTCACTTCCGCCAATATGGATCAATGATCACTCTGCACTTCAGCTTCTCATCAGAATTTAAAAGACATGACAACATTGTTTTTATGCATTAAAAGTCCACATGAAATTAAAATGAAGTTTTTGGCTTTTAGAATGAATTACAGCATTAAAGGATTAGTCCACTCTTAAATAAACTTTTGCTGATAATTTACTCACTTCCATGTCATCTCTTTCTTTCTTCAGTGGAAAAGAAATGAAGGTTTTTGATGAAAACATTCCAGGATTATTCTCCTTATAATGGACTTCAATGGGCACCAAACGGTTCAAGGTCCAAATGACAGTTTTAGTGCAGCTTCAAAAAGCTTTAAATGATACCAGAAGATGAATAAGGGTCTTATCTAGTGAAACGATCGGTCATTAAAAAAAAATAAAAAAAATAAAAAATAAGTCTTATAAGCACAAATGCTCTCCTTGCTCTGTTCTGCGATGCGCGTTCATGACGTCACGTAATACGCAATTACGTTGAAAAGGTCATGTTTGACATAGCCGGAAGTACCGACTCAGTGTTTACAAGTCAAACGCCGTTTACAAAACAGGTAAAACAACAATGTCGGACGATTTTGAACTTCGAGGAGAAGATGAGTTTTTCGCCCTGCCCTACCTTTTTGAACTGGAATACACAGAGGAAGAAATTAGGCAGATGGAAGAGACTGCATATTGGGATGCAGGGTTAGTATTTGCACATTCAATTTGCAAACACTGAGTCGGTACTTCCGCATACCTCAAGCGTGACCTTTACAACGTAATTGCGTATTACGTGACGTCACGAACGCGCATCGCAGAACAAAGCAAGGGGAGCATTCGTGCTTATAAAACTTAAGCCTTTTTATTTATTTTTTTTAAATGGCAGATGGTTTCTCTAGATAAGACCCTTATTCATCGTCTGGTATTGTTTAAAGCCCTTTGAAGCTGCACTGAAACTGCAATTTTGACCTTGAACCGTTTGGTGCCCATTGAAGTCCATTATATGGAGAATAATCCTGGAATGTTTTCATCAAAAACCTTAATTTCTTTTCGACTGAAGAAAGAAAGACATGAACATCTTGGATTACATGGGGGTGAGTAAATTTTCAGCAAAAGTTTATTTAAAAGTGGACTAATCCTTTAAGGTTATCTATAAGCTAGTGTGCTCCAAAAGAATGACAAAATTCACATTTATAAGATATAAGCCTTCAAAACTTACTGTCTCTCACTTCCGCCAATATGGATCAATGATCACTCTGCACTTCAGCTTCTCATCAGAATTTCTGTCCAAAAGAATCTGAAGCATCCCGCCCCCCACACTACAAACAAAGCTTGTGTCTCATTTCAAAGGCTGCGTCCTCTGGAGTTTGCATTTAAAGTTCAAATAAACAAAGGACACATATCGAAGGATCTCATATCGAAGGACGCAGCCTTCGAAATGAGACATCATTACTGTATCACTGCAGCTGCCGTTAGAATCTCTGGTTGCCATAGAAACAATCTGTGGTCTGAGACGCGCACTTAGGAGTAGACATTCGCATTGGCTGGTCCAGCCTGTTTTTTTTTTTTTTTTTTTTTTTTTTTTTTTTTTTATGCTATTTGAGCACAAGAAACCACATTTATGAGACAGTGGTTGTCAGATTTCGTTGGTGATTTCAGATATGAAATTTATTGTAAGCTTGGTGAACTGCTTTGGAGAATTTGATGTTACCCCATTCAAAGAGATAGGAGCTGTACTTCCATGACTGAAATAGCTGCTTGAGAGGCGTTTCAAAGATGGCCGCTGAGTGAAATGACTTATCTTAAAGGGACTTTGCTATAGATAGAAGCTAAAGCTGCAGCTGAAATCGGTCACTTGTTCAAAAATGACTATTTTCTATATGGTGAATGACACAAAGTGCACTATATAGGGGATAGGGAACGATTCAGACAGAGTAAATATGTGTTCTGTTTGGGTAAATGAAGTCTGGTTTGCGTTAGTCACGCGAACCACCTCAGCGTACACACAGTCTGCTTCGGTCCAGAGACAAGATAGCACGGAGAGGATCATGTGTGCGAGTCACAGACAACAAAATGACTGTCACCAATTTTAATTCTACACAGAATGTTGTATTTTAAAGTGATATGGAGGAGATTAGGAGGAGAAACGTTTAGACAGACTTAGCATTAGAAACAGCACTGAAGGGTGCCATGCACCAACATAAATTACACACTTTTCAAATTACACATCCTCAGTGTAAGTTAGTCCAACTGAAGGCGAGCTTGAAGAACCCAGGTGCAGTTTTATTAAACTCCAAAACGTGAACAAAACAGCCTAACTTCTCGTGAGAGAGCAGCGCAATTCACGTCTCTCCTGAAGATTAAGAGATTGTTATAAAAAATAGCTAATCAAATGTAAAACAACATTGCATATAATTGTCACTGTATAAATTAAATAAAGATTAATCATTTTTCAATTAAGTTACAAAGGCTGTTCAGTCAAGAGCAATGAGTGATTTCCTTGTCTTTTGTTATTTGATTAACATTAAAAACATACAGACAGCAGTAATATTAGGATGCTGTCACTTTAAGACATTAATGCATGGATACAGTACACTGATGCTGAACACATGTTCTTTCTCTAGTGTTTAAGTTCACTTAAGATATAACCTACTATGCAACGTGTGCAACACCCGGGTGATGATGGCGTAAAGGACTGGTCATAGAGCGCATACAGCACTCGCATTGAACAAAGTTTAGGGGAAGCCAGAATGCGTATCTATTAACAGAAACATACATTAGCCTAACTGTCTGTTTTATTTATTTTCAAATATATAAAACGAGATGCTCGATATGTCCTGCCCTGTCTTCCTGTGTCAGTGGAAATTACATCAACACACTGAATAACACTGCAAGTTTCAAGGCACTTCAGTGGGCCTTTAAAGGAACATTTTACCCCTAAATGAAAATACTGTTTTGTACTTTACTTCTTTTCCTATACTTTTTTTTTTTTTTTTTAACCAGAGGCTATCCAAGTGATCTGAAGCCATGCCATAGAATTGTCTGAAGAACAGACCAAAACTCTGATCTTGTATTTACGTATATTTAAATATGGCATCAAGACATGTTGCTCTGGTTATGACAATGACAACTAATGTCTTTTGATATGTGATGTGACACATTTGAATTCGGACAAGTGCAAATTAGATTTGACAGCTGCAGTGGAGGAGAGCATTTCAGCAAGTAACTATGAATTATAAGCTATCAAAATTGCATTAGAAGATTTGGAATGCAGCACTGAAGTTGTATGGATTACTTTTATGATACTATGATGGAACATTTTAGTGCATTTGTGTTCTTTTTGGAGTTTGACAGGCCCTGCTTTCTTTCATCCCACATTTTTCACTGGTTTGGAATGGCATGATGATATGTTTAGGATGACAGGATGCTGTTTAGGTGAGCTATTCCTTTAATAAATGTATGATTTGACATGATGATATTTTGTCCTCTCACTAATGGTTACAAAGTGCATTAATAAAAAATAAAAAAATCATGATATATGCCAGCTGAAACTTTTCATTGTCAAAAGAAGTCAAACCAAATATGAATGCGCTGAGGCAGCACAGCTCTTTTCTAAGCTAAACTTAGATTGTTTTACAATTGAGCTGTAATAAATTCAGGATGCTGCATTTTTGGAGAACAATCGGAAGTAAATATATAAATAAATAGGGTATGGCGCTGATGTTGGAGGTTGTAATAGTCTAGTGGTTAAGGATGTGCAATAATTTATGCCTCTCAGCTAATCAAAACATTCAAGGCAGGCAGCTTGCTCTAGGAGATGAGGATAATGAGCTTAGCATGAAAATAATATTTGATTCCGCTTAAGTGATAGAGCTAAACTGATTGCTGAGTAATTTAAAATGTTAATTGTAATTTCTTTTTTGCATATCCCATACTCACTCAATTCATGATTTCCTTCGAATACATATGAAAGAAACTCAAATGTACTGTTTTTTTCATGGACCTATAAAAATCTCCTGTGTAACACTGCATGAAAAGGGTAAAATGTATGAGGAAAATATATGAGCCAAGTTACAAAGAACAGTAAATTTACAAAAAAAAACAAAAAAAAAAAAACAGATACTTGGTGTACACAACCATATACAAGAATTCATGAAAATTTATAGACATACACAGCTTAACTGCCTGCGTGATCACCGCGGTTTTTTTTTCTAACCAGTGTGAAAGAGACTCAAAATACTCAGTCAATGTTGCACATACAATTAAGAGCTATACACCATTTTAATCTGTGGAATATCTTCTTTTATTTGTGTACACTCAGAGTAAAAACAAAATGTTGTGCTTTTTGTAAAATAAAGAAAACTAACATGATGCGTGATCTCTCGTCTCCCTCTGAACGAACTCCAATCTGATAGTTCTCAGAAAATGATCTGTAACTTAGTGAATACTAATCACAAAAAAATTTGACTTTTGTCTAAAAAAACGTTGAAATGTCAGGTTTTAAATCGTGTAAGTCAAATCGAAAACAAACCTTCTGTGTTTATGTAATCTGTATGAAAAGAGAGCCATGTCAGAAGTCCTTGATTCAGCTCATTATCCGCTAATGTGGCCACGCCCACGGAGCCAGCGCTATTCAGAGGCAAATTCAGTCAATACATGCATACATCATCTTAATCGTGTATTTATTGTCTTGAAAAGTGTTTTGAATAGCCATAGTTAGCGATCTCTGGCCTCTGTTAGTTCAGTTGTTTCCTGGATTGCCTATTCTTCTTTAGCATTGGCATTTGTGGACTAAAAGTGCACAGAGCGCCTTCCGGCTGCAAGTATGAATTGTAAACACAGTATCCAGCGTTCACAGTGACGACAATAAATAATGAATAAATACTCCTCTGTATAGAAAATTGACAAACATGAGAATCCATCAATATTTCTCCAAATGTGCATGCTTTTAAGCTAAAAGCCTATATGAAATGCCATAGAGGTAACATAACTGTTCAGACACTTTGTATCATAGAAATGCATTATATTTTAATAATAGAATACCATTATTTTAAATTGTAATAATATTTCACAGTATTGCTGTTTTTTCTGTATGTTTGATTTACATTATGATGAGCTTGAGACATGATCAACAGAGGGTTTTTTCACAGCCTATCTGACTGAAAGGCCTCATTATTTATGCAGGTCATTAGAGCTCTTTTATGCAATTCTTTTGTCTTCTCAGGTGAGAATCACCCATTATTCATGATTATTCACGCCTCCACGCATACTGTGTTTCTTGACCAAAGATGTTTTAGAAAATTTAAATCTCTCTATTGTTTTATATGAAGGAGTAGGAATGATAATTTTTACATAATTCTGAAGCAAAAACTCTAGTCTACAACCTCCAATACCCAGAAGTCTTGTGAACACAGATTTAATATATATTTTTTGGCTTTATTTCAGTGACTTAAGTTTTTTGTTTTTTCAATAACCACGCATAAACGTTATTCCTTCAAAAATACAAACATGTACATACATGTTCCTTACATATTATGGTAGCCTAGTTTGTGTTGAATACAGTGTAATGACACTTTTTCCATTAATATGTTTATGAACAACTGAAAAAAGCACAAATGTCAGGGCATGTCAAAACTTCTCCAGGCCCCAAATCAGCCTCAGACCCCTGAGGGTTAAACACTGCTGCTTGTGAGAACTGATGGCTGTCAGGTGTGAAGACCTTTCATATGTTAATGACTGGCAGTTAAGGTGCTTGCTGTGCTCTCAGGTGGAGGGAGGGGGTAAGCGAGGGAAGTTCCAGAAAACAGCCTCAAAATAGTCTTAGGCCCTGTCCCAAATGGCACCCTAAACCCTCATGGTCTTCCTCTGAGTCCGCACTTTCACAACGTAAAGACTGCCGGGTAAAGTCCTCTGCGTAGCTCACAGTCTTGCAGGCTCAGCAGAAGTGCGCATCAAGGGCGCATAGCAGCCGCAAAGGGGGCGCTCACGAGCTCACAAGCTTAAATGACGAATGGGACACCCCATGGTCTTGTGGACTTAAAGGGTTAGTTCACCCAAAAATGAAAATTCTGTTATTTATTACTTACCCTCATGCCATTCCACACCCGTAAGACCTTTGTTAATCTTCGGAACACAAATTAAGATATTTTAGTTGAAATCCGATGGCTCCGTGAGGCCTGCATAGGGAGTAATGACATTTCCTCTCTCAAGATCCATAAAGGTACTAAAAACATATCTAAATCAGTTCATGTGAGTACAGTGGTTCAATATTAATATTATAAAGAGACGAGAATATTTTTGGTGCGCCAAAAAAAAAAAAATACCGACTTATATAGTGATGGCCGATTTCAAAACACTGCTTCAGGAAGATTCGGAGCATAAATGAATCAGTGTATCGAATCTGCTGTTCGAAGCGCCAAAGTCACGTGATGTCAGCAGTTTGGCTGTTTGACGCGCGATCCGAATCATGATTCGATACACTGATTCATAACACACCAAAGCTTCCTGAAGCAGTGTTTTGAAATCGGCCATCACTATATAAGTCATTATGTTGTTTTTTTGGTGCACCAAAAATATTCTCGACGCTTTATAATATTAATATTGAACCACTGTACTCACATTAACTGATTTAAATATGTTTTTAGTACATTAATGGATCTTGAGAGAGGAAATGTCATCGCTGGCTATGGAGGCCTCACTGAGCCATCGGATTTCAACAAAAATATCTTAACCCATAAATGCATGACTGTTTCGCCAATCATTCTTACATATTCGGGTCTTTATTGACCCGGATCTATATCTAACACGGATGGATCTCTACCTGTCGTGATAATATAAAACTCCTCTGATATTAGAGTAACAATTACAGAAGAATAAAATAAATCGTATTTTGTTACCTTTTAGAGCTTGAAAGGGCTCCGTTTGAGCAGATGTTTTATGCCATCATCACTGTCCTCGTCAGAGCTCATTTCCCAGTAAATTCAGCAAATAATGGGCTAGTTTTATGTTTGAGGTCACGAATATGAGCCCATTCATGATCTCAAACATATTCTCAAAACTATATAATTTTCACCAACTTCAAAATCAATATTTCGATCACTAACAGCTTCACCAGATCCATCCAGTAACAGTTACAGTCATATTTGATTGCGTTCAGTACTTGCTCTGCAGTAAATAGCTGAGCCATTTCATGTTTCTCTTATTATTTCATTTTCTGTCTAAATGAGTCGTCACTTCAGCATTGTGTATCAGACGTTGCCACCTTGTGGAATAAAGGTGAATTGCACTTATTCTGTCATCTAATTATTGTTGTGCAGAAAAAATATATGTACACTCATACACACCTCGGGTCGTTTGCGACCCTTTACAATTTTTACAAAAAGTGAATAAAAAAATAGGCATTCTTTTATAATTTTATGATTTTTTTCTTGTTATATTCTTTATAATGAATTGATTGAGGAATACCAAGAAGGTTGATGTCTAACTATAAAAAGTGAATGACGTCCCGGGTCACTAAATACCCGAGGTATGCATTTAAGGGTTAATTTAGTAATAAATGAAAGAATTTTCATTTTTGAGTGAACTAACCCTTTAACATTGTAAGTCCACAAGACCAAAAGGGCACATGAAATGTGCCATTTGGGACAGGGCCTTAATTGTCACCAGTAGTCTGTTAGTTTAGTTTTCATGGACTTTTAGTTTGTATTTCATTAGTTCATGTGTTCCTTTGTTTGATTTTCCTGCCTTTTCTTTTGTTTCTATAGTTACAGATGATTATGAGTTCGCTTGGCTCAGCTGTATTTGATTATTACCTCATTTGTTGTATACTTAAAGGGTTAGTTCACCCAAAAATGAAAATTCTGTTTTTAATTATTCACCCTCATGTCATGCCTCATTTCCACACTTGTAAGACCTTCATTCATCTTTGGAACATAAATTAAGAGATTTTTAATCAAATCCAATTCCTCGTGTGGCCTGCATTGACAGCAAGTTAATTTAGACTTTCAAATGCCCAGAAAGGTACTAAAAACATATTTAAAACAGTTCTTGTGACTGCAGTGGTTCAACCTTAATGTTATGAAGTGACAAGAATACTTTCTGTTTGCCAAAAAAACTAAATAAAGTCTTTATTCAACAATGTCTAGTGAAGAGTGATTTCAAAACACTGCTTCATGAAGCTTCAAAGCTGTACGAATCTTTTGCTTTGAATCAGTGGTTCGGGGCACTGCAAAGTTACTCGTTACTCACAGCCTCGCTTACTGAAATCACGTGACTTTGGCAGTTTGAGATCGTTTAATACATGCTTCGAACCAATGATTCGAAACAAAAGATTTGTAAAACTTCAAAGCTTCATGAAGCAGTGTTTTGAAACCGAATTGTTATGAATCGGCTTCATAACATTAAGATTGAACTAATGTAGTCACATGAACTGTTTTAAATATATCTTTAGTACCTTTCTGGGCATTTGAACATCTAAATTAACTTGCTGTCAATGCTTCAATGAGCCATCGGATTTTATTAAAAATATCTTAATTTGTGTTCCGAAGATGAACAAAGGTCTTACAGGTATGGAACGACATGAGGGTGAGTAGTTAATGATATAATTTTCATTTTTGGGTGAACAAACCCTTTAAGTTCCTGCATTTCCTCAGTTCAGTGTCCAGTCACTTTTGTGTTTGGAGTGTTTGCTGCAGCCATTTGTGTTATTTATCTGTGGACTGTTATTATTAAATATTCGTGTTGTAACCTCATTCTGCTTCATTTTTAGTTCACACACTTGTGACATTAATATTACTGAACTCAAATTTATCTAGCATTATCATTTTTGACAGAGCCATTAGAGACCATATCTATGTATGATTTATAATTTGAAGGCATCCTCCTCCCCAGTTTCATTCTTGTGTCTATATTATTTCACAGAAATTAAAACCAGGGGGTCATGTATAAAACTTTATGTAGATTTCATCCTAGAAGTGTGCGTACGCAAAACTTTTTTTTTTTTTTTTTTTCAGATTTATAAAACCATGCGTATGCCAGAACCTTTGCAAAATTCCCTTTATAAAACCCAATCAGCAGAAGATTGTGTGTACTGTTGCCACTATATCAGGTTAAACTTCTTCAGCCAATTATGTATTTATCCACTGACCTACAGAATATGATATTATTGCTGTCTCAAATGATAAAGTTATGAAATTAAACATGTCACTAGTTCATATAACCACTTGAATGGGTCAGTAAGATGTATTGCTGTCTCAAATCAAACAGTGTTTTTTATTCTGTTTGCCCTTAAAGGTGTGAGCTTGACTTAAGGCAAGCTTAAAGAGTGGTTTGTTTCAGCAAAACCGTTTTAAGCATCACATCAATAATGAAACCAGGCACTTTGATTAAAGTTCTTCAAAACAGATGGAAGAAGTTTAAACAGAGCAAAACTCATACATATTTTATTATTAGATACTAGTGTGTTTGAATGGGTTCACAGTATTTGAAATGTTTGGCAAAAATTTTTAATTGCATTATAAAGCTTCTAAATGCTACTATTGTGGTGTGTGTGTGTTGTAGATGCTCATTAAAATAATAAAGAAAACTGTGCTGAATGTTTAAATTAGTAACTGTGTATAAATGAGTGGAAAGCTGGCAACTTCATTTGTCTTTATGGAGTATGTGAAGTATGAAGTATGTTTAGGGACATTTAATTGGTGAGCCCTGAGTGCCCTTCACTAAAATGTATGCAAATGCAAATAATTTGATCTTTTGAATATGGGACTCAATGGTCCATAGTTCAGCTTTCCGCTCTGAGGTGGAAGGCTAATCGCACGGCTCATTGAAGGAAAGCAGACAACGAAGGTCCTTCTGCAACCCAGCAGTTAATTAGCTTTTGGTTATCAGCTATCAAACTAGCTTTCCTGGATGCCAGAGGTGTAAATCAGAAGGAGATTGTGTTAAATTTACCACAAATGATTCACAGCAGAAGCACCCTGGGGACAACTCATCTGACAGAGTAATTACCTCAATCATTGACATCCTGTACTCGATGATGGTGCAGGTGTGTGAAGGACTGAGATTTGACCTTCCATTTTTCCTTCCAGATGTTCAAAACACATAACAACACAATGTCACTTAGAGATATTTAAGATTTCAACTCTTTCAACCAGAGGCATTTCTAGTCTCTCATCAGAACTAGGGCACAGATCCCCATCAAAAAGTCTTGCATATTTTGATACACATTTTTTGATAATGATATGGATACATTTGCAAGTTGTGTTTCATACAATGGATTGTAGGTAAATATCCATCACATTCAGCTCGCTTTTGTTCTCTGTCTTAAGTGTTCCGTCACTCTTTCCGTCGGGTAAAACACTGTAAACAATGGGTTACAAGTTAGTTCTAAACATCTAATAGAAAACATATTGATTGCTGAAATATTATCAGGAAAACTGAGTCCCATTTAGCCAGGATTTATCAACTGCTTTTCACAAGTGAGGTACTACTGATGTATTTTATGTAATATAATTAAACATGAATCTCTATTGAATAAAGCACTATTTAAATAAAGGTGACTTGATATGGAGCTTGTATTCACCACAGACTTCATTTCAAGCATTTAACTAGTAAAAACCCATTCAAAAAAACTTTGGAAGTGCAAAACTGCGTGCTCTGGTTTTAGGACTCATTCCTGCAGCACATTATTTCCTTTAAAGCTGCACTACAGAACTTTACCGCCATCAGTAGATGTTATACAGTACACATAAAATTGCATGATGCTTGCTGATTATTTATTCTATGTCGATCGTTCTTCGTCCCTGCTCTTCTACTTGGGTGAATCTGTTAGTTTGAGGAGTCCTTATAGTGACCAGTGATAACCATATCAGAGTGGATCTGTCATGCTGCACCAAGACCCCTGAAAATAAGAAGAACTTTTATCAAAACATATCAGACGAAAATGCCATATGAGCAGTAAGTGATGTGTTTACATTTTTTTTGTTTTTTTTGCCGCACTCTCCATTTTAGCGGGTCAATGAGGGTTGCTCTTCATACAGAACTGTAATTTATGACATAGGGGTGTGCAGTGAAGCCAATATCTCTATCTGTATCTGTTTGCTCCTCTGCCATTGACGCTCGCTGAGAAAAACGCTGCCAAGACAGATCCGGCAAAAATGTTAGTCGAATATCACAATGCTTTGAGCCAATCAGATTCGAGGACTAGCACTAACTAAATGTACATGTATATGTTTTTCTTATTAAATTACATAGAGGTCTATGTTTTTTATTTATATACACAATAAAATGTAGACAGGCTTTAGAATGAACATATATGTACAGAACATGAACATCAACAATATAAGCATGTATTACATACAACATACACTGCATGAAAAGACCAGTATACACTGCAGAATTTCAGATGAATCCAAAAGTATTACTGACCAGATATATGGGAAATACCACGGGTCCATCTACTGCAGAAATTATACCAGTGCAGTGCACAGGGGATGCTCCTAGCAATCACGCCACCGGCCTTGTGCCGTTCTCTCACGGCTCTCGCCCCACCCAGCTTGTCACATACCCCCATTGCCCCTCGCAGGCCGGGGTATACTCCCGCGGTCTTCACTCTTCCGCGCTCCCGACCTCCTCAGCCGCACACACACATAATAAAAACATAAAATAAAATCAAGGCATGGTCCTCTCTCCGGAGCTCCTCCGTGAGAGATACGAGACCGGTGCAGTGCACAGGTGATGCTCCGATCACTCCATCTACCTCGCACCGTTCTCTCACGGCTCTCGCCCGCCCTGCTTGTCACAACATCTTTCTCATAGCCTGAAAACAACAAAAATATAAAAGATTGCATATTATTGGATATTAGAAGATTGCAACAACCTTCTGAATGTTCCTTTTTTTTTAATAATCTCAGAAGATGAGTTGACCCAATCTTGTGTGTAAAATCCACCATTGCTGGTCACCAGCATAAGGTATGCTTTTGCACGCTTGGACCAGCATGGGATGCCGGTTGTTGGTTTGCTGGATCCCAGGCTGGGATGCTGGTTGCTGGTTTGCTGGTCCCCATGCAGCATGGGATGCTGGTGTGCTGGTGGACCAGCATGTGTTGTCTTTTGGGTGCTAATATGATCCCAGCAAGGCTACTACAAAACTTGCATGTGTGTTTACATATTGCGTTTCTCAGTGTGTGTGATTGTAATTAAAGAAAGACCAAGACAATTTTCCAAATTACTTTTAATAAATTATTTAATAAAATTCATGTTGCTGGTTACATGCTTACTGGTACACAGTAAAATCCTCAATATTAAAGTGTCATGAAACACACGGTGCTGTTTAGAGGACTAGAGTATGTGAAATATGTCCATAAAAACTTGAACATGCTAACTCCAGTCTGTATATGATCTTTGATTCATGTTGCGAGCGTTGTTAAATTTATCGCAGTGTTCCGCGCAGAAACCGCTCTCATGTTTGCTCCACATATTGTTACATGTTGTTTGAATTCTGTGCTGTAATGCGACCTTATGCATAATACAGCACAGTGATTGGGTTAAAAGAGTTCATTCTCATGAATAAATACAGAGAAGTGCTCAGAACCGGATGATGTAGAATCATGCCTCTCCAGCCCCAGCAGCCAATCACACACTCTGGATGCACGCTTCTACGTCAGATTCCGTGACATTGCTTCGACTTTGCTTTTCAACCCGGAAGAGCGAAATTGCTCAGACCAATGCAAAAATAACCAATTTCCACTTGTTGATTAAATTTATGTGTGTTTTCAGTGATGTGCAGCCTGTGCATATCTGTTCACATCTAAAAAAATGTGTTTTGGGGTTTCATGACCCTTTAAACAAACACTGCTCAATTTCCATATCGTCACAATCTGTAGAGTATAAAAGTAACACTGACACAATGTTGAAGTTAGTGAAATAAAGTGATGATGTCACCTGCGGTTAACAAGCAGAATCACTGAAGATACACACATAAACAAAACAACTACAACTTACTTAGAGCCACACAGCCTTAGATGAAATCAACTGCAAATAAAATCAGTATCTCACCAGAGGATGATTAAACAACTCTGAAAACAGCATTGCCATATTCACTTATTACAAACCAGTTTGGCAAACCTGTTTGTACATGTACAAAGGTAGCTGAAGTCTGTTTGAAGTCACCACTATGGTGATTAGTGTAATATATGCTTTTATTAGACATTTTTCTTGGTTTTCATATCTCTCAATGTTTTTGTTTTGCAATGTACACAAGCTCTTCTTCTGATTTTAATTGATTTTTATAGAGATCTTTTGAAACAGGAGACTATTCCTTTGAAGCTTTGAAATGTTTTTTTTTCCAGTTTACCAGTGACACTGATTAATAATGTAATCATAACAAAAACAATTTTACAATTTTCAGTTCTACTTTAAGCAGAGGGAGCAAAAGAAATTAAGGAAGTTATAATCATATAATTAAATAAATCATATGTTTTAATTTTATATTGTTTTTATTTACATCATTAATGTGTTAAATATAGAAATATGCCAGCAAAAACAATGTTTGTCCCCAAAACACTGCTTGCATACAGAGAGCTGGCCTACTCACACTCAACCCCGCAAGACCATGCTGGCGAACCTGCTTTCATTTTGCTTGAGCAGCATGAATGTCCACCAGCGAGACCAGCACTATTCCAGCAAAAACCAGCCTGGACCAGCATGGAATCCATGCTGGTTTATGCTGTATTTTTCAGCAGGCATTATCTGAGAATATAAATATATATAATATAAATAAGGTTTTGTCATTAAATATATTAGTTTTATACAATATAGATAATCAGTCTTAACTGGTTTGTACATCATGCTGAAGTGAATTCTTCTCGGAACTGTGCAGGCCTACTGTGTTTCAGTCTGTAGCTGTTGGTGTGCAGAAATGGGTCCTCAGGAATTTTGACCAAAGATCAGTTTTTTTTTTTTTTTTTTTTTTTTTTTGAAAGTTTGGAAAGGTTTAGGGTAGGGTTAGAGTGTAGAATATACAGTTTGTACAATATAAAAATCATAGTCTATGGAAAATCCTCATTAAAAACATGGCTTCAACATAGACATGGCCGACTAGACATAGACTCAAAAAATCAGCAGGCTTGAAGAGATTATTTTAACTTTTAAGGATTTGACTATTTCCTGCTTATTTTATTTTGAGCCTGGATTACATTTTTCAGTAATGTCATTAGTTATGTCTGAATTAGATGCTAGCGGTTACTTTCGTCTCAGAGGAGGTGATGGAGCACTCAGCAGGTGGTTTTGGAATGGACATATTATGTCTGGCTGATCCTTTAGAAGAAAACTCAAACTAAAGGCTGTGGTACAGCCTAAGGAACTGAGTAGATTTGGTTTTCTTCTGCATCCTCTGTTCTACATTAAATTTTAATTCTGTTTCTACAAAGCGGTTCTGAAAGCCACAGGCTGGTTGTATGGCTCTGAGAATACAGCACAGCAGGAGTTAAGCATTACTGAGTTCATGGCGACGATCAGAGTGGATGTGAGTGCAAAGTCTGTGTGCATTTGAAATTCTCTCTGACGCTATGTTGTAAATGCTTTCATAGCATGAGACCGAAACAGTTAATCTCAGTGTCTTCATCTCCTTAGAGACCCTTTTTGGAATTCCAAGAGCTCATAGAAAGTGCTCATTAAAATAAGGTTAGCTTACTGTTGCAAAACATAAGTGCACTAGGCAACCTCAGCGGGTTTCAACTTTGACTCCTCAAGTGTTTATTGGGCGTCCTATTCTGAGAGCTGTAGTGAATTAATTTAAAGGGGTCATGACATGAGAAATCAGATTTGCCTTGATCTTTTGACATTTAAGAGGCGTTTGTACCATTAAAACATCCTGAACATTTCAGAGCTTAAAATGTCCTCCTCCTTATAAACAAAGCATTTATTTAATCAAGCTCTGAAAATGGCTTAATTTGATATTGCGGGATCTGTGACATCACACGGATTTGCATATGCCTCCTGCTTCCAGAGCAAGATGTCGACGAATAGTTATACATCATCACACCATAGGCCCACTGGCATCCAGTCGCTTAACGGCTGACACTTGCCCGTACTGGATGTGAGTGCCGTGTCAAACACATAATAATCATTGACACTGTCTACAGTGGATGCAGCATACAGATGTGCGTTCAGCTTCTAACATACTCCACGCACATAAAACAGGACAAAGGGAAGAGTGAAAGAATGTTCACTTTGACGCGTCCAATTTAAACAGTTCGTTTGTGTCTCTGTACAGACTTCAGAAGGATCCCATCGGCCAGCATCGGAAACAAGTGGATGATTTATTTTAATAGCGTCCCAAATTACGTCGGAGGATTATGTTTGCTGGGAACATTTTGTTTTGTAAACGAAACACAGTGTAATGGAGGGTTCGCAAAAAACTTGTTGAAAGATGAAGCAGCCAACTATAATGGATCTGACAGCAGTTGCATCACAATCCATAAATAAATGATTTCATAATGCTTTATCTGTAAATTACAATTTTATATGGATAATGTTTTCAAAACACTTACTCGTGTGCAATAACGTGTAGGCATTGATACTGTGATACTGACGTTAGCCAATCATTACAGTGGCCTTAAAGGAGCTGCCCCTTAAAAAGACAGAGGGTCAGAATGAAGGTTTAAAATAATCGTTTTTGTGGAAAAACTTTATTAACATCATAAGTGAACCTCAAGGAAAATATAAAAATTATTTTTTATAAATCCATGTCACGACCCCTTTAAAGATCGCAAACTCTGCAGAATGGGTTAACATCAACATGAAATCAAAATTTGCTCTCTTAATACACTTTCATGGTCTTAATGTGCTGTGCATTAATTCATTAGATCATGTTATTCCAAAGAAAAACTATTTTTTTTTACACAATCTTTCATCCAGGGCAGGTGGCAACTTTTTAGTTGAAAAACATATTTCCTTTTTTGCTAATGTTAAAGGGGTCCTATTATGCTTTTTTTTTTTTTTTTTTTTTTTTTTTTTTACATTTACACCTTTCTCTAGTGTGTAATGTTGCCTGGTTGGGTGGGCCTGGTTGAGTTAGTTAGACGTGTGTTGTCGCCATGTCCAAGAGATGCTGTTTCTTCCACCCTGAATCTAAACTCCGAACTTAGGAAACAGTGGTTAAAATTTATTTTTAACACTATTCATCAGCAGTACAACCACAACCTTTTGTGTTCTCACAATTTTTCCAAACAACTGATTCTGAACCATGCAGTTCAATGCAGGTCAGATGTTATAAATGTTATAAATGTATGAGAGGTATAGGCCCTGTACCAAATGGCACACATATGCACTTGTGGTCTTGTGGACTAACAATGGCTTTCACGTGTGCACGCTCATAAAGTGCACAAGACTGCAGGGTGTCCCATTTGTCATTTTAGGTTTCAGAAGGGTGCTCGTGAGCACCCCATTTGTGGTCAATATGTGCCCTTGATATGCACTTTTGCTAAGCCTGCACTGAAGCGAGCACTGCAGCAGGCTTCTACTCATCAGTCAAAGGGATGTTACTTACAAAAGTGTGGACTCGTAGGAAGATTGTGAGTGTTTAGGGTGCCATTTGGGACAGGGCCATAAAATAAAGAATTACCACTGTGAAACTACCTCAACAAGTTGTGCTTGCGAAGGTGGCTCAGGTTGAGCAGCTTGTTATTCTCGACTGTCATTATTGGACTCGGGCTGAAAACTGATATGGCAAAACTGATGCCATAGTTTGTGTAGTTACAGTAGTGTTTACAGCACCTCAGAACATACTCGCCAGTTATGGTAAGGGGTGTTACATTTGCGACACACGCTCTAAGTGGTAGACCAATCGCAACAGACTGGACTTTATGAAAGGTGGGGTTTAAATAAACTAAAACTAAAACAGAGTGTTCCAACAGAGGGTGAAAACAAGTGCTGCTACATTGTAAATTATAAGAATATATATATATATATATATATAGATATAGATATATATATATATATACACACTTTTTTTTTAGATGATGTAAATCTATTCTAGTAAACCCCATAAACAAAATCATGAACCTGTAAATGAGTATGTGAGTATACAATTCATTAGATAATGTTATTCCAAAGACAAATAAAATATTTTTACACAATCTTTCATCCAGGGCTGGCGTGAAGACTGTCTACTCTGCATATAGGAAGTGACGGTAAAGCTTTCATCAAAATGTGATAACTTAAACTATAACTAAAAACAACTTTTGTTTTTTGCTAATGTCATTTACAGTGTTGGGGAAAGTTACTTTTAAAAGTAATGCATTACAATATTGCGTTACTCCCTAAAAAAGTAACTAATTGCGTTACTTCGTTACTTTTTATGAAAAGTAATGCGTTACTTTACTTTTGCGTTACTTTTTCTCACCAGGGCTGGGCTTGCTTGTTTGTTTGTTTTTTAATAACAACAAAAACATTCTAATTTTGGCAAAAAGGCCCTTTCACACCAAAAGTGAAATCAATAAGCCTTAGGCTGAAGGAAAAGCATATTTACACCTGTACAGTAGAGGGCGCAGCTCAAACAAATCTTTCAGATGTGCTGCCGTTCTGGATTTAAGAAGAATAAGATACAGTAGAAGGAAGTTCTAGTTCTTATTTCTAAATCTAATCTAAAGTATTTTTTGCTTATTAGTATGGTTGAATTGAAGGTCAGCAGCAAAGACATTGGTTAATAATTGAGATTAAATACATAAAGTATATTTGTGTAATTTAATATAGTTAATTATTACAGGTTTGCAAAAATTCTGAGATTGCATTTCACTGTTTTTATTCATTTTGAGGAATACTGAATGATTTTGTGCAAGTGAGATGAGTAAATGCATGTTCACATTTAGTCTAGAACTACAATAACCATCATTGCTTACACAGCGCACACAATATCTCTGCACTGTATTCCTCTCAACATGGGGACAACATGTCAGTCAATAAATGTGAAAAAGTAACTTGCATTACTTATTTGAAAAAGTAACTTAGATATTTTGTTGTAAATTGAAAAAGTAATGCGTTACTTTACTAGTTACTTGAAAAAGTAATCTGATTACGTAACTCAAGTTACTTGTAATGCGTTACCCCCAACACTGGTCATTTATGCCATGCAGGCTTGGTAAATGTTAAAGGGGTCCGATTATGTTTTTTTTTGTTTGTTTGTTTGTTTTTTCTATTTTCAACTTTCTCTAGTGTGTAATGTTGCTGTTTGAGCATGAAAAAAGGTCTGTAAAGTTACAAAGCACAAAGTAACTCCAAAGGGAGTTATTCTCTATATCAGTAAACACTATTTCTGAACTCCCTGAAACACATCGATTATAGTCTTGTGTTTTCTTCAGGGAATGAACACGTCACAATATTCCTATAATTTATATTGTAAATTATAAGAAAAATAATGATTATTATATAATAAATAATGAGTTTGTTTCAAGATGTAAATATATTCTAGTAGACCCCATAAACAAAATTATGAACCTGTAAATGAGCATAATAGGACCTTTTTAACTAACTGTCATTTAGTCTTGGGTGAACCGTTACCTGCTTCATTAAAAGTGGATGATGGCAGGAGATTTTCACAGTCTACTGTAAACTCACAATTAGATCTGGCTTTTATCTGGTATACAGCATGGCATCTTTTCAGATCCAGTCAATACACTGTGGATTCAATCAAGTCCTGTATTTTTTTTTTTTTTCTAAATTAATACATTTACTCCTACATTTATCCCAAATGTTGGGTTTAAAAATTAATTTAAAATTTGAAACCAATGGATGGGTTTGTCCATATCTGTCTCAAACATGGGTTGAAACAACCCAGAATTTTTTAGAGTGCAAGTACAAATAGCCCATCTTATTGGCAGATGCTATTTTCACTAATATCCGCCCACCATTGTCTGACTGAGACAGACAAAACTACAAAAGAAATCCCACTGATAACAGTATCTGTGGCACAGAGAATGTGGGTGGAGTTAGCTTTTGACGCGACTGACTTGAGTTTGAGTCTGCCTTTTTCCAATCTAATTTTTCTCCTTTTCAGCTCCTTTTCAGGCAATTATTTTAAACATATTTTCTATAACAGAAAATATTTGAAAAGTGGAAATAGTGCCTAACGTGTATTTAATAGAGGGAATAAAATGTTAACAGAGGTGTAGGGGAAAGCTTTATTGATAGGGACAATTAGGCCCGGTTTCACAGCCAGGGCTTAGACTAAGCCAGGATTAGGCCTTAGCTCAATTAGTACATTTAAGTAGTTTTTTATAAACATACCTTAGAAAAAAAACATTACTGGTGTGCATCTTGAGCAGGGCTCCAGACAAAAACAAACAAACAAACAAACAAACAAAAAAATTATTAAGCAGCCACTGGCTCCTATACGGGGAAAAAACAAGCGCCAAATAATCTTTTTAAGAGCCACACAACAATGAACTTACATTTTGAAATCACTTACTTTTAGTCATCCTGTTGTTTTCATATATCTTCCCGTTTCAGTTTCAGCATTTTCATCTTGTGATTTTCTGGGAAATGAATTTCACTTTTGTCACTATTTTCACTTAATACTATTATAGTTTCTGTTAATATTTTGAATTCGATTAGATTTTTATATTTTCTGCTTTCATTTTTCGTCCAGTTTATTATTATTATTTTTTTTTTTTAACATGTCTGTTTAGTTTGTATAATATTTTTGTTTAAGTATTAACATTTATTTCAAGTAGTGAAAACTGTTTTTTAATTGTTAAGTTAACTATAATAACCCTGATGCTAGTAAAATCTTTGTATTCAATAATATGTCAAATAATGTTCTTAGTCTTTCCTTACTGAAGCTACAACAGTTTACTTTGAAATGAAAATAAATATATAAATATATGGAAATAGATATATTAAATTTGGTTTGTGTAACCAAATGACAAACGGGGGAAAAGTTACTACTTGACTTTAATGAACATGCTGAAATACAGCGGGACTCTTATTTTGAAATGTCTGTGCTTTACTATTGCTGCTTATTCAAGTTCAGATGAGGAAGAAAGATGTACGTTGTTACAGCTGTTTACAACACATTACAATATAAATAATACAAAGTAAACTTTGTCATAATTGATCAGCATTAGTTCATAAGCAATCAGTTGACAAATGTGCGCTAATCATTGATTGCGAGCTGCTCTGAAGCACTGTTGCGAGAGCCTAAAGAATGCACAACTGCGCCATCTTTTGTCTTTAAAAAATGCAGCACTCACATTTATTTAACGAAATTAAAGGTGCAATTTGTGATATTTTTTTCCGCTAGAGGTCGCTAGAAGCCTATTCAAAACAAAGGCGTAGTTTGATGACGCCAAGTTTTAGAGCGGAAACTTGGGACATGTGGTCTCCATCTCAACGGACGGTGCAAAAGAATAGGGATTGGAGTCTGGAAGAACTCATGTTCGTGGATGCGATTATTAACGTTACTGTAGTATGAAGCAGAACAGGACCGAGTGTTGCGGGAGCTGAACGAGGAGCTGGAGCGATTGATCAGCACATGCCTCACGAGCAGCGGGACTTTTATTATGACACAGTCACCGGCGCCGCTTCCGCTTTTCCGGTCATGAGTTTACAGGAGCTGTCCTTGTCGACAGAACCAGCGGCAGATGGTAAACAGTAATTATGTTCCATAAATAAGTAACACAATCCACCATAAAACGTGCAAGAAGTAAATAAGGAACTGCTTGAAGCAAGCTAGTGGTTTGCTGGACGCTAGACACTACTTCCGCATTTGTCCACGGCACTGTTGTCATGTGGTTTCTACGTCAGTAAAGGCGGTAACAAAGGGTAACTGACGTCATTGACAGGCGACTGCACTGCCCCGTGTCACTGTTTAGAATGGGAATTTTCTCATGATTTACAAGTAGGTGAAAACATTAGAGATATTGTTAGTAATCAGCTGGACAAAATATATAACACTAGCCTAGTGGTTTTTGGATATTTTACTGCAAATATTTTACATATTGTACCTTTAAAGTTAATAATCACATTAGTGAGTATTGCGATTTGTTTTTCCATCCACAAAATATAAGATGCCTTAAAATGATCATTAATACTCTTGTTATACCATTTAAGGTACTGAAGACTTTTTATAACCTTAAATTTATCTGATGAGCATGAGCAGAGTGGAATAATAAAAGTGATCAGCATGACTGATATTCAAAACATTAAGCACGTGCTGCATTGTGTGTGTATCTGCAAAACCGGAAATAGGCAGTTGTCTCCTTTATGCAGGAGCAGAACATGCAAGCTAGTTGGCATTCAGCTGTAGTCTTTTCGGTGTGTTCAAATGCAGCTTTTTTGCACCGAAGCAGGAGACGCGAGGCAATACAGTCGGCTTTCATCAGCCTTAGTTCTTTGGTGTTGGTTTGGTGTGTGATATTTCTCCCTACCCTTTCATATTTTGGCGCTCAATGTCAACATAACAAATTTCACGAGTTCACACTTGCAAATAAGTCAGATAAATAAATAGTATGCGTATTTGGCGTGCTGTCCGAGGAGAGGGCTCCGAGCTCGATATTTGGCCCGAACCCAGAGTACTCCCCCCGTATTCTGGTTAAGGAAATAACCAGGCGCGTGTGAGATTGGTTAGGAAGATAACTATGTGAGAGTGAGGAGATGGGGTGGTGGAGGGATGCTGAAGAACTGTCGAGGAACATGGGTGAGTCGACTGTGTATTTATAATGGTCTCCACTTATGCTGATTGGGTAGACTTATTGATTACTGATTGCTGACAGCTGGTCAGAATGACGTGATGATTGAAAGGATCATTTGAAAGTGCTCCTCCCGAATTTTGTTAATGAAACATCATTATGTGATTGGCTACTCTTCACAGAACACGCAAATAACATACAAATTTTACAGTTATAACATGTATTGTTCTTTGTCAGTCATCATCTGTACTGGTTGTGTTTATAGTTCTCTGTTATTTTCTGAGTATTCTAGTGTCTGATTGAAGACTACTTCGTGAGATTGCCTGCATCAAGTGTTGTTGGATAACGCCTCTGTTACAACTGTAAACTTGGTTCCCTGAAGAGGGAATAAGATGCTGCATCGGAGACGCTGCGTCAAAGACGCTGTGGGAATGCTCTGTGTGATTGCGTCATGAAGCACATATGAAACCAGTCCAATGGTTAGACGAGATGTCAGAGGCAGGTGATGTTACAACCAGGAAACTATAAAGCAGGCCCACTAGCTTCTAAAAGTCTGAAGTCGCTGACAAGCACGCCGGAAGTATGGCAGGGCAATGCAGCATCTCATTCCCTCTTCAGGCAACCAAGGTCACAGTTGTAACCGAGATGTTCGTTTTGAAGGGAACTCGCGCTGGATTGAAGACGCTGTGGGAAAGCTTATACCCATGCCACCATATTGACAATTGCCTGTCTAGTGTGGAATCATAAAAGCACTAAGACGAGAACACAGCTCAAGTCCAGTTAGTAGAAGCTCATGTATGTGTGAGGTGAGGACCAGCCTACCGTATCACAAACATCTTGAAGCCAAACTCCTGACAAGAGAACTTTAGAAGCAGCCATACTCCTAGTAGAGTGGGCCCGGACTGACATAGGGGAAGGTTGTCCGGATGACTCATAAGCAAGAAAGAAACCCTTGACTATCCACATGCTCATCCTCTGCTTAGATGCTGGGGACCCTTTACTAGGAGGCCCAAAACAGACAAACAGTTGTTCAGATTTATGCCACTGGGGAGCTCTGTGACTAAAGCAACTAATGGCCAAACTAGGCACTGCAGATTATTACGTTCCTGGTCTGGATCCCTGAAGGGAGGAGGACAGAAGGCCTGCAGCAGAATAGATCTAGCCTCATTAGTGGGGACCTTAGGAATGTACTCTGGCCTAGTTTGAAAGAACACCTTTACCATGCTGGGTGCAAATTCCAAGCACGAAGGAGCAACCAAAATATCTCGCAGATCTCTTATCCTTTTAAAGGGTTAGTTCACCCAAAAATGAAAATTATGTCATTATGTCATGTCTTCTCTTTCGGGTCTGTTGTCAATCCATGTTCACGACTCTGCAGTGATGCTGCTGACATGTTATCTGGTGCGCCGAGCTTCGTTTACAGTCTGAGGCCAGGTTCACACCACACACGTCAGCAGAGTGTAAGCAGCGCGTATTTTTTTCGGCGTAAATGTTAACAGATGAGAGCATTCACACCGCACACAGAGACTGCACGGCAGCGCGTTGCAGGAGCAGAGCAGAAGCAGCAGTGCCGCGATCGTTTCGGTGCTGCTAACGCTCAATTAAAGTGAAAGTACACCTTTGATGGACAAAATAAATATGATTTCACACAAAAAGTGATTAAAATGCACAGAATAAGCATATCTAGTGTGTTTTAACAAGAATTGAAGTATGTCAGGAAAGAAAATTAATATTAAAAAATATTTATAGAAGATTTACTCATTTAAACTTGTTTTTAATTATTCATTTTGGGTTAAAGTATGGTATTATAAAAAACTAAACTAAACTAGCCAGAAAATAGGATATATAAACATTATTTAGTTATTACACAGACAGCAATATAGGCTCTAGCATACCCAAATCAAACCTGAGTTTGCTGGCTTTTTTCACTGAGTTTGCTGTGTTGTAAACATGTTCATGCGGCAGATGATGTAAAACACAAAGCTTACCTCATTCGTGTGCAGCAATGGATGACATGAGGCTTTTATTTATTTATTTTTATTCATTTTATGTTTATATGTGAGTTTTGTACACCTTGCATGTTAACAAACGATTAACGTTTATTAACGATTATTAATGTTATAAATGACCAACTTATAAAAACAAATTTATAGCTGTCTTTGTAAAGAAATGCCCACTTTATATGCAGCTTCGAGCCGCTGCTGTGACGCTGTACAAACGCTTCCAGTGTGAATACTCGCACATCTCTGCAGCTGGAGTTCATGCTCACGCGCTGCTAACACGATGCTCACACGCTGCTCACGCGCTGCTGACGTTTGCGGTGTGATCCCAGCCTGAGGGAGACGCATGCTGTAAACAAAACAACCTTCGCAAACATGTCTAAGGATTTTGACACAGAGGAAGACTTGCATTTTTTTTCTCAGCCATATTTATTTGAACCCGAATACACGGACGAAGAACTAAGAGCGATGGAAGAAGCTCCTACACAGCAGCAACCGCTGTCACAAGCAGCGTCACTGCGGAGTCGTGAACGCGGATTGACAACAGACCTGGAAGAGAAGACAATGCTGAATAAAGTCATAGTTTTTGTTATTTTTGGATCAAAATGCATTTTCAATGCTTCAAAAAATTCTAACTAAGCCACTGATGTCACATGGACTACTTTGATGATGTTTTTATTACCTTTCTGGACATGGACAGTATACCGTACATACATTTTCAATGGAGGGACAGAAAGCTATCGGACTAAATCTAAAATATCTTAAACTGTGTTCTGAAGATGAACAGAGGTCTTACGGGTTTGGAATGACATGAGGGTGAGTCATTAATGACATAATTTTCATTTTTGGGTGAACTAACCCTTTAAGAGACATAATAGCTAAGAGGAACAATGACTTGAGTCAAATACTTGACTGGAACCTTTTCAATAGGCTCAAAGGGAGCCAGGGACAGGCCTTGGAGCACCAAAGCTGGCACCCTAGTGCTTACTGCAGGCCTCAGGCTCAAAGTGCCATGGAGGAAACATGTAACCAATGGTTCTCTGCCTAAAGACATTCCACCGAAATGAATGTGGTAAGCAGCTGTGTCCGCCACATAAACCTTTAAAGTGGACGGAGATAACCCTGCAGTGAATCGCTCTTTCCAGAACTCCCCTGGAGCAGAGATTTCTGGGGAAATGCATCCAGATGTAGCCTCGGCCATGTCTGAACCATAGCATCCAGTCCAAGAGGAGCTGGATGCATGAGGGAGAACCAAAGTGAACAGAGAGACGTCTCTCAAGATGCAAACAGATCCACTTGAGCCTGGCTGAACACCCTCCATATCTGCTCCACCACCTCTGGTTGGAGCCTCCATTCCCCGGGCCTCAACCCCTGCCTTGACAGGATGTCTGCTCCCTGGTTTTGGCACCCAGGGATATAAGCTGCCCTGAGTGAAAGCAGCTTCCCCTGGGACCACATGAGGATTTGGTGCACCAGTTTGCAAAGTGAATGTGAACGCAAACACCATTACTGATTTATGTAGGCAACCACCGAGCTCCCAGCATGGGGCCTTGGGATAGGAGCCAGTGTTTCTTTCACATTACTAAAACATATAAGCATCAGCGCGTGACCTTGATCATGCGAAAAGGATTGCCCCTCAGGGAAAATCTCCTGGTCCTGAGCCTCCACTGTAAGGGTCTCATGTACAGCAGGCAAAAAGGTATCACGCTGGATGCTGCTGCTGTCAGACCTAACAGTCTCTGAAACTTTCACAGTGAGTGACTGGCCTAACTTTATTCAGTTTACTGCTGACAGGATTGACTTGATACGTGCAGAGGACAGATGTGCCTGCATCATAGACGAAGTGAAAAAAAGAAGAAAAGAAAAGTGGTCCACTGAGCTGGAGAAAGCACACTCTTTTTGGTGTTCAACCTCAACCCCAATCTTTCCATGTGAGTGAGAATGACATCTTGATGCCGAACCGCTAGCTGATGCAACTGAGCTAATATCAGCCAATCGTCAATGTAGTTCAGAATGCGTATGCCTTGTAGATGCAGAGGTGAAAGTGCTGCATCCACGCATTTTGTGAAAGTGTGGGGTGATTTAATCTGGCAACAGCATAACTCATAACCTCAACTAGTTCCTCATATACAGAAGAGTGAGGTGGCAAGTCCTTTACATCTTCTGCCTCTATGTTTTTTGTCTCAATGTTGCCAAGCAATGTTGCTTAGGCACTTTCCCATTGAGAATGAGCAACACATTTCTATCTGGATACTTTAGATCAGTCGTGGGCAGTTTTTTGAGATCCTCCGATCAGAATGCTAGCAGCTGATCACGTGACTAGCTTGGAGATTTCAGAAAAAATTCAAACAAGATGGCGGGCTCTTAGTGCCAGTGTAGCGAAGAAGAGGAGCGTGAACTTATATCTTTTTATGCTGGTAAGTTGTCATGTGTCAACCCAAAACAGGGAATTTACCTCATTTAATGCTTAAAATTCCAACAGATGTCCAATTTAATGTACATAGGCTGTAATTTAGCCATCAAATATTTTTAGTTAAATGCTAAAAAGACGTGCTCCATGTAATGTCTGCAGTGGCATAGGCTGTAGATAGTATTGCCAGAAATCGTATTATTATAGGGACATGAGAGGGTCTGTATCTCTTACCATTGGAGAAAGTGTAACGGCTAATTTAATAATGTGCCTCACCTCTCAGCCTACGGTGTAATGGCAGTGACATCAGTTGCAACCAGGCACGTGCACAGGTAGGGCTCAACCTGTGCAGAGCACATGCCCTTTTTGTCCTTACACTCCGAAGTGCCCCTTTTTTTTGGAGGTGTTTTATTTTATTTATTTTCTTGAATAAATCAATGAATTTTCTTGAAAAAAATCAATAAATTTACAAATATATTTAGCCTAATAAAGGTATTAAAAAGAGCTTGTGACAAAATCGTTTTGGTTCCGCTCAAACTGTCAGTCAAACCTCTTAACTCCGCCCCCTGAGTGCAGCGAACTGAAGTTCCACAGCAGAGCAGCTGAACGTCTTGCTACAGTAAATAAATATATTGTTGTTTGAATAAGTAGGCTACAACGTTGTCTTTATGAAAGAAACATTAGTATGTCTATAAAGTTTCATATTTTATGCATTTGAGGCCTGAGACCGGCGGCGAAGAGAGAGGGAGGGGGCTAGCATTTGTCTTCTAAGTCATAGCCAATACCAATAGCCTACAAATAGCCTTAAATAGCCTGTGCATACAGTACAGTAGTATTACATCTTTTATAAATTGAGATTGTGGCCAAACGTATTTTACAACAGGAAAAATTGAGTGCTCATAACCTATTGATGACGACGTAACACGTAGCCTAATGTGATGCCATCGTTTTAATGACGGACAAATTGCACATTTGCACATATTCGCTGGTCAAAAACCCGGCGTAACTGCATTTGAATTTGACAAAAAAGCGACTGAGTGATCCCTGTCGTCAGCTAGGTAAAATATATTTCTAAGGAATTTCTTCTTTGATTTATGATGGCTATCTGCATACACTTAATTCATTAACATTTAATCGTATTATATATGGTCACACAGTATGGTTAATGTTTACGATGTTAATATGTATTTGCTCGCTAGATAATGTTTTTAATCTAGTATTGTATACTCCCCGCTCTTCACATGTATAAACATAGTAAAACATGGTTTTACTACAGTAATGTTGTAGGAACTAAAAAACATTACAGAATCATCAGGTCACTGTGCTTCTTTATATTTTATAATGCAGAATGTAATGTGTGTGTATTAATGTGTTGAGAGGGACATCTCTGGATCACAGTGAAGTCAAACATCTTCAAACACATGGCTCACAGAAGATTGCTGTTGTAATTATTTTTAAAGAAGCCCTGAAACCCTGTATATATGTGTGTGTATATATATATATATATATATATATATATATATATATATATATATATGTATATATATATATCGTGCCCTTTTTTTTCAGTTTCAGCACATGCCCCTCAAAAGGTCTGTGCACGGCCCTGGTTGCAACATTCCCTAGTCTGCCTTCTCTTAAAAAAAATACATTTTTATCAAGTTAAAATCTACATATAGTTCCCAACAAAAGCATTGTTTAGTGTAAAACATGCTGAAGATTAGTGAACAGGCTGTCGAATAATTAAATGATTAGCTATTTCCCCACAAAAGCTGTTTAATCAGCATAGTGAAGCCTCTCATCCATTGACATCCTTTCAAAAAACAGCCTCTGGTCTCCTTCCCTGCGTACCGCCAGAGGCGGAGCGTTAGTATTAGCCATTCCGCTTTTTTTGCTAAAGGACTTTGGTATGGCATGAGAAAGTAGCTTTTGACGCAATCGACCAGGGTTCGAATCTGCCTTTTGCCTAACTCACTCTTCTCCCTTTTACCATCACAAATTAGATTGGAAAGGCATTTATATTTAATAAAAATGAAGAAAATATTTGAGAAGTGCCTAAAGCCGGGGAAACACCTAACGATTAGCTGAAACATTCTAAGACTGAACTGAACACACATACCGATTGTTTCCTTCGACTGGAGCCGATTTTAATCGTTGACAGTCGGAGAAGAACACAAACGTTTACGATTGAGACCGCTGCTAAGCAACACACTGTGCGCGGGATCTTGAAAATGGGTGTAAACAAACAGCTGGCGCTCTTCATCTGCAGCTATATTTGTTTGGAAAATAACAAAAAAAAGAGGAAAAACGCTCAGGATATGTGTGAGGTCCTGGCTGGAGAGGCAACATGGACTTTGTTCTCTACAGAGAGAATTTGAGGTGAGTAAACTTTGTTAAATTCATCTATTTTTAGGGCTTGCACTCCGGTGGTGTCGGCCGTTGTTAAGCAAGCTGCGATCCTCAATGAAGCTTGTTCGACTTGAAACGGCACTGTACAGACCATTAAATTACCACAGAAGTATACTACCACAATGCGACCTCAAAGGGCACTTTCACTTTCGCGATCAAAGGGGCAGATGCTCCTTACATATTGGCTCTTTATATTCTCTCTGTATATATTGTATCATTAACTGTTAATTTTGTTTCCGTATCCTTCCAGATAAATAATATATATACAAAACATGAAAAAAAAAAAAATAAATCTAGTCATTATCTTTGTCACTTGTTGCCCCCCTATTGGCTGGTGCCCCAGGACACTCGCCCAATCCCGTCTATGGATAATCCGGCCCTGTATCTGACACGTTCAAAGCTTCCGCAATAGCAGCCCATCTTCTTTCCTTATCGCTTCTATTATGGTATTCCTTCAAAGATATGTTGTAGGCCTATAGACATTCGTACTCTTGTATAGAGTTCAACCAGTTTTTCTTCCATACCGGTTGTCCAATGTGTTTTTATGTTGCAAACGTTTTTGACGCCATTTCGGGAATTATCAAATTTGAGAAGAATCTTTGTGAGGAGGACTGGCAATGACTGTTTCTAAAATTCTAAGACTAGAATCGTTAGACGCAGCACACTGCACGATTTTAACCACCAACTGTAAACACCGACTGAACGCAACTGGCTCTGACTCGGCGCGATTGGACATGATCAGTCGTAAGTATCAAATTACATTCATAATCGGCCTTACAATCGTTAAATGTGTGCCCGGCTTAACAAGAAAAAATTAAGAAAATATTTGAAATGTGCCTAACAAGTGTTTAATAATAAAGTATTTATTGGGTTGGCAATAGATTTGTTTCTCTCTGATTAGTTGCAGCCAACTGTCTGTTGCCCTAATTAGTTGCCCTGTGTCTCACCAGGTTGCCTGTTGACAGCAACATTGCCCAGCAACATTGCTCAAAATGTTGCCCCATGTATCATCACCTTTACTCACAGAGTGATGTAACATATTTAGCTAAAAACATGTCTCTCGTCTTTCCGGGGTTGCAATGTGTTATCCAAAGTTTCTGGAACCGTCCATGCTTGTTTTCCAATGTGGCCTAACACAAAATAGGTAACATTTTAAATCTTAAACTCAGCTTTTTAATGGATCTAACTAAATTGATCAGCTCTTAACGAGTGCTGAGTAGTCCCTATAAACCCGAGTGTACTGCCTGTTGGCGCCACCTAGCAATGAAAAAATTAATAATCATATTTTTCAAAACTGGTCCCCTTAGTAAATTTTCTGGCAGAATGGAAACTTCTCCCGAATATTTCAAAATGGGTGCTGCTCACTATAGAAAAGGGTTACAGAATTCAGTTCGGGTCTCGCCCGCCCAGATTCAACGGGGTCCTTTCCACAGTGGTGACCCTCGAGCAGTCTCTGGTTATGGAACAGGAAGTTATGATGCTCTTGCAAAAATTATCTATAGAAAGGGTTTCTCCTCGCAGCAAGCTGTCAGGGTTTTACAGTCGTTACTTCATTGTTCCAAAGAAGGATGGGGGACTACGTCCTATCATAGATTTACGTGTGCTAAATTGATCCATGCAAAAGCTCAAGTTCAAGATGCTAACACTCAAACAGATTATCCCACAGATCAGGTCCGAGGACTGGTTTGTGGCGACAGACCTGAAAGATGCTTACTTTCATGTGTCCATCCATCCTTAGCACAGGAAGTTCCTCAGGTTTGCTTTCGGGGGCAAAGCTTACCAATACAGGGTTCTTCCTTTCGGCCTATCCTTATCACCCCACACATTTACGAAGTGTGTGCGGCTCCACTGAGACTCCAGGGCATCCGTGTACTGAATTATATCGACGATTGGTTGATCATAGCTCAATCAGAGCAACTGGCAGCTCAACATCGAGATGTTGTTCTGTCTCACATGAAGGTCTTAGGCTGTACTGGTTCCGACTCAAATTGCCAACTACTTAGGGGTAGTTTGGGACTCCACCACGATGCAGGCACATCTGTCTCCTGCTCGTGTGAGTTCCATTCTCGGGGCCGTGAATGGGGTGAAGTTAGGCCAGTCACTCACTGTGAAGCAGTTTCAAAGACTGTTGGGTCTCATGGCAGCTGCGTCCAACGTGATAACTTTTGGCCTTCTGCACATGAGGCCCTTACAGTGGTGGCTCAGGACCAAGGGGTTTTCTCCGAGGGGAAATCCTCTCCGCACGATCAAAGTCACGCGGCGATGCCTTTGTGCTCTGACTGTGTGGAAGAAGCCTTGGTTCCTGTCCCAGGGACCCATGTTGGGGACTTCTCATCGTCGTGTAATGCTTACAACGGATGCTGGGGGCGATCATGAGTGGTCGCTCAGCTCAGGGTCTATGGGAGGACCATCAGCGTTTCTGGCACATAAATTGGCTGGAAATGATGGCGGTATTTCTTGCAGTAAAATACTTCCTCCCAGACCTGAGGGGCCATCACGTGTTGGTCCGCACGGACAATGTGTCAGTGGTCTCATATATCAACCATCAGGGGGGGTCTGCGGTCTTGCCAACTTTGCAACTTGGCCCGTCGGATCCTCCTGTGGGCCCAAGGGAAGCTCCTCTCACTGAGAGCAGCTTACATCCCAGGGCATCAAAATGTGGGCGCAGACGCCCTGTCGAGGCAGGGGCCGAGGCCCGGGGAATGGAGACTCCACCCCGAGGTGGTGGAGCTCATCTGGAAAAATTTCGGTCAAGCGGAAGTCGACCTGTTTGCTTCAGGAGAGTCAACCCAGTGTCCACTGTGGTTCTCCCTAACACATCCAGCACCATTGGGTCATTACGTCTGTATGCATTTCCCCTTTCGCTCTGCTCCCGGGAGTTCTGGAGAAAGTACGCCAGGAAGGGGTCAGTCTAATATTGGTAGCCCCGTAGTGGCTAACCAGGATATGGTTCTCAGACCTAGTGTCACTCCTAGACGGCTCCCCGATGGAGCTTCCTCTCAGGCAGGACCTCCCGTCTCAAGCGGGCGGCACGATAATTCATCCACGCCCAGTACTATGGAAGCTGTGGGCCTGGCCTCTGAGGGGGCCAGGCTCATAGATGCTGGTCTCCCAACTGAGGTTGTGGAGACCACCCTTCACTCCAGAGCTCCCTCCACGAGGAAGCTGTATGCATATAAATGGAAATTATTCTCTACTTGGTGTAGACAACGTAATACGGACCCTGTCCATTCTTCTATCAGCCTTGTGCTACAATTTCTCCAAGAAAGATTCTCGGATGGTTTATCTCCTTCAACCTTGAAGGTCTATGTTGCAGCTATTTCAGCATATCATGCTCTTCTGAGGGATTCCTCGGTGGGTCGAGACCCCCTTGTTATCCGCTTCCTCCGTCGTACCCTGAGGTTGAGGCCTTCAGTGCGTACAAGAACTCCGGCCTGGGACTTGGCTGTGGTATTGGAAGGGTTAGCCGAGGCCCCCCTCAAACCACTAGAGGAAGTTTCAGAGAAATTCCTCACCCTAAAGACTATATTCCTGTTGGCTATTTCATCTCTTAAAAGGATAGGAGATCTTCAAGCACCTCCATTTGAAACATCGGATCAGGAAAAACTCAATCTACTTTGCCCAGTGAGGGCTTTGGATGCATATGTCCACAGAGCTGACCTGTGGCGTAAAACAGATCAGTTATTTGTATGTTACGAATCTCCTAAGAAAGGAGGCACAGCATCCAAGCAGAGGATGAGCAAGTGGGTGGTTGAGGCTATCTCACTTGCATATGAAGCGGCCGGTCAGCCATCTCCACTAGTTGTCCACGCCCATTCTACTAGGAGTATGGCGGCCCCAAAGGCCTTGCTGTCAGGAGTTTCCATCAATGATATATGTGATGCACCTGGATGGTCATCCCAGCACACATTCATTAGGTTTTACAACCTGGACGTAGGCTCCACTCCGGGGTCTTCAGTTCTGTCTACAAGATAAACAGACAGGTATTTAGTTTTAAGGCGTAGTTGGGATGGCATTCCCATAACATCATATGACATAGCGTCGACAGTTCCCATGAAAGGGAACGTCTCGGGTTACTTCAGTGTAACCCTGGTTCCCTGAATAGGGAACGAGACGCTACATCGTGTTGCCGTATCCCCGGCATACCTGTGAGCTTCTTGCTTCAGCCATAATACAGAAACTAGCGTTCTTTGTTCTGGGTATGCTTTATAGTTTCCTGGTCCGTGATGTCACCCGCCTCTGACGTCTCGTCTCATCATTGGTTAGATAAAAGAGTGCTTCATGACGCAATACGCAGAGGGTTCCCATAACGTCATATGACGTAGCGTCTCGTTCCCTATTCAGGGAACCAGGGTTACACAAGTAACCAGAGACGATTTCAAGTGGCATTTTTAGTCATAACTTCATGAAACATGAACATACCGTAGAAAATGAGTCTAAAATCAACATAATCCCTTGTATCGATCACAAGCTATTCCTCATGGAGGAATGATTTTAAAAATGTTATGAGTTATGAGTCTTTACTTTTGTGTATGTCACTCAAAAAAAAAAAAAAAAAAAAAACAACTCTAAACAACTCTAAAAATGCCTTCAGGTCTAAAATGGTTAAGACAAAACCTACTGTACCACAGCAATAACAAACTTCAGAGTACTTCGATAAAAATACAGTAAACCATCTGTTTTAAAACCAACAATCATTATGTTCACACTTGATTCATAAATAAAAATTTCCACAGTCCCACTCAATCAGAGCTGTATGACTGAGATTTAGAAAATGCAATAAAAAAGTAAATAGCCAATTTAAAAAAAAAAAAAAACGACAGTTGAGCTTCTTGTCTATGAAATTATTTCTGTTTCTTAGAAACAGTATCTCTAATATATCTCTGTTTTAACAGTTTGCAGCTATGCAATCAGATGCACCTTTGAAACATTTCCTGTAATGGGAAATTAAGCTTATCACCTCTAAATTAATTGAGATGGTAACCTAAAGTTTTTATATAATACAATTGCTTATAGACTGAATGTCAACCTTATTCACAATCAAGCCACGTTTGTCCAATATCCGTTTTCATTGATGATTATAATTAAAAGGCATTGCTATAGGTCAAAGACTCTGTGGAAGTGACTGATGAGCAAAGTATTTTTACCATGTTACTGAAGCAGTGACCCAAAATGTTGTTCAGTTTCTAATGGTCTTTGACCTTTATATTCCGCTCTCTCTGGGTTGTGGGTCAAGGGGAAGTTCAACTCTTCATTACAAATCACTGTGGACTGGAGCTTTTTCTGTTCTTTTGTAATTTCTCAGTGGAAAGTGTGAGTGAGAGCTTTGTCTGTCCTGTTCAAGCTGATCCTCACTGTTCAGTGTGGACAGCGTCCTTACAGTTGTCCAAATATTAAACTTTATATAGTTCCTGAGAGTGTCTGTGTGCTTCTTTTTAAAAGCTACAGCACAGTAAGTAATTTACCAACAAAGTATTTTAATTTTGGGAAACTTAAAACATAACATATTATGTTTAACTCCACCACATTCCAGAAATGAAGTAATCCACTGGTAAACAAATAGTTTTGTGAGAAATTAAAAAAAAAAAAAAAAAAAAAACTTTTAGCTGCTTGTTAGAAAAGGGATCTGACACATATTCCAGGATTGCCTTTGACCGGACAGTCGGGCACAGTGGGTCACCCTGTTTGACAGACCAGTGCTGCAAAGCTCTGACAGAATCTTTTGTTCAGATTTTATGTGTGCGGCAGCTCTTCTCTGAAGGATGCATCACGGAACTCTGGCTTTATCAGCAATGCGTAATCTGTCCAATGCATCTTTAAACGGATGCATTCAAAGAACAGACAATGCCTGCAGACTTGACAGGACTCACAGCTTTCTGATTTAATCAGTTCAGCCACAACTCAACAGATCAATAGATGTCAAAGGACATACTTTTAGAAAATGAGCACATGGCCTGACTTTATGATAGAAACAAAAGGGTTGTATCCCAAACAAAGATATCTAGACTTGTTGTAAATTGTTGTAAAGATACTGGCATAGTTATTCAATTAGAGACGAGTCTGACTGCTTGAAATCTCAAAAAATTGAATTTATTCAGATAATCTATTTTTATTTATATGTGTGTGTGTGTGTGTGTGTGTGTGTGTGTGTGTGTGTGTGTTTCTGATGTGATAGTATTTTATTTTTTTCCTTCTGGTTTTGTAAAGAAGTTAGATACGCATTTTAATTGCTAAACAGTTATTTAAAATGAACTCAAAAAAAGAAAGAAAGAAAGAAAGAAAGAAAGAAAGAAAGAAAGAAAGAAAGAAAGAAAGAAAGAAAGAAAGAAAGAAATTGGTAGTTTCTCAAATATTGACCAGGTCATGAACTGAGATTAAAATCTTAGCATTAACATTTATGATATTTAAATTAATATTCTGATGAGCTGATGAATGTCTTTCCTTTCCTTTCCTTTCCTTTCCTTTCCTTTCCTTTCCTTTCCTTTCCTTTCCTTTCCTTTCCTTTCCTTTCCTTTCCTTTCCTTCTAACCAAACAGAAACTTGGTAGAAAATGAGAGACATAATGGTAATGGCAGTAATATATTGGAGACATTCATTGTTATTAAAAACAAAATCGGAAAGAAACATTTTCTATAAATTAATTACAAGCACAAAATAATAATAATAATAATAATAATAATAATAATAATAATAATAATAAATAAAAGTCAATAAAAGTCTCCAGACTGCAGATTGAACCAAGTAAAGATGATCTGTGTAACACAGCTGTTCATAATACATCTGAAAGAAGATACATATGTAAGTGACATTGGCACATATGGAGATTGATTGTTTTGGTCCATCATCATATAAAACATTTCTATAGCTTTAAATATATAGATTCACAGAACAATTACAAATGTAACAACAGACTTCTGTTACCTTGCACATTGACTGCTAATCAAACTTAGGATGTAAGTGGCTTGCAATTGTTTAAGTGCAAATATATAATAATTTTTAGTTTCATTTCTATATTGCACAAAATGTCTGTGTTTACATCAGTTAGCTACTGTATATGTTTAGGCTCAAAGGATACTCTATGCAAGTATGTGAAAAGGTAAAGTATGTGTACGTGTCGTCTTTTGTTTGTCAGTTCAACTACTGTCATGGCACAGCAACAGTTTAAAAGAAAATCTTACTGAGCAAGTTATATACAGTTTCCCAGGGGTGGCCAATCCTGCTCCTGGTGTCTCCATTGTCCTGCAGAGTTCAGCTCCAGCCCCAATTACCCAATCACCCCTCAGCTAATCAAGGTCTTACTAGTAGGCATACTAGATATTTCCAGGAAGGTGCGTTGAGGCAAGTTGGTTCTAAATTCTCCAGGACAGTGGCCCTCTTGGTGTATACCCTTTTGGTGACACCCTTGGTGTATACAGTAGGCAGGCACTTGAAAACCAACACATTTGGTTTAATGCCACAGACACTGCAGAACTACCCGCAAACACTGGACCAGACTATTTAAATAAGCAAAAAGGCTCACTAGATGAAAAATATGCAGAGGTTAATCAGCTTGTGCCATGTAGTAAATTATGTGTTAGCTACACTCAAAAAAATGATTCTAGCTGCTTGTTCAGTTTATTTAAATAAAATAAGCTGAACCAACACAAATCTTTAGTTTTTTACTTAATTGGCATTTGCACTCAATTGTATTATGTTAAATTAAATTAAATTTGCAAAATGTTAGGTTAACCTAAACCATTTGTGTTGGGACGACATGAATCATTTATGTTGCATTGATTGAAACTGGGCAGTGGATTTCTAGTTCCCAGCATGCTTTGAGTAGGGAAAGATCAGGACAGTAAATGTTGAACTTAAGTGCTGTTTAATGTGTTTTTTAGTAAAGGGAAATACCTTTTAAAGTTTGATGTTCAGTTATATTTGACATTTAAAAGAGTTTATGTTATGTCGATTTTTTTGAGGTTACCATTATGCTGAAGTGTAGACCTTGTGGTTAGGCTCTGGGTGGCTACATGAAAAAAATCTATGTTGTTCTCAACAAGCTTTAATTGTGCTAAAGCCAGTGATGAGAAGTTCTTTACCTGATCATTACTTGCATGCTATAAATTTTATTTAGCATATGAAAAAGTGTTATTTTAGTTTAGTTTTTATAGAAATATAAATAAATTAGTTTGAAGGCCAGCACATAATTTACACTGTCTACATATGGTCATCAGCTTTATCCCTCTCAACGGTCATGAAACATGTATGTCTGTGCACAACTGCTACTCACAACCTAAGCACAAGCGCACATCTTCACCACGATGGTAACAAAAAAAAAAAATAATTATACGCTACAAACTCTTTTAAATGTTCAAAATAACTAAACATTAAACACTTAAACACTAACAGGTCTTTCCATTTCTTTAAAAACGCAGAAAACTTGAGCAACTCTGCACAAGGGCACCAGTCTGAATTGCAATAGCACTGGTTGGATCAACAAGAATTAATTATGTTCAGGAAACATTCACAGAATATGTCAAATGAAACTGGTGTGATCTCATTCAATTAGGATGAATTTTACTCATCAGTACAATTAACCTAGCTTAAGTTCAAATAAATCAGTTCAACTGTGTGGAAATAGGTGTCATAATTGAATTAAGTTAGACCAACAAGTTATTTTTTTGAGTGTAGCAGATTGCAGGTAAAGGACCCATCAGACTGTACCATCTAAAGTTTCATGACTGAACTATTTCATGTTTTGATAAAGAAAGCGGTTTTAAACATGTTGTGACTGGTTGCAACAATGCCCCGAGGAGTGAAATGGGGAAAGAAAGAGCACTTTTTCCATTTGCAGGAGGAGATTGTTTCTGTCACATTTCACTGGTTTGGAGATCAGACTGTTCATGGATAGTAAACATGACCTCTTCTTCCTCCTGTTGTTCAGGTTTCAGATTTTATTGCACATGAACACAAAGAAGTTCTGAGCATTCACTGGGTCCACCATTGCCTCAGGAGTACAAAGTCAAAAGACTCAACATGTCAAAACACTTAACATGACCACACTGTGATCAGAGGGCCCTCGAAAACCACAAACTTGAAGTATCTGCTTCATATTTCTGAGCAGCAGGACTTTTGTTGCTCTTGTATTAATTATGTCTATGGCATCAGCGCTGTGCTTCATCTCAGTTTGATTTCAAGCAGGAAGAAGGCAGCTTTGAAGTTTGCAAAGATGTGAAAGAAGCGGCCCTCATTAGAGTGTGAGTGCCTGACATGTTAAGTCACTCGTCTCAGAATGTCTTAATGAATGAATTTGTTAGTTCCAAAAAAATCTATATCATTCCATACTTTAATGATGAGTAAATATTCTCATGTCAAATGTGTGATGTTTGCTCATCACAAGTATTACTGAAATGACTGGTGTAGTGATGGTTTAAAACTAGTACAAATTGGAAAAAGTAGGGAACTAGGATTGCAAAGATGAAACAAAATCACATCTGTGACAGCCTATAGTCTCATGAACTTCACAGATAGCTATAAAGCTATAAAGGGATAACTGGAACAAAGTATTGTCAGCTTCTGATTGGCTGAAGCAAGCTGTTCACAGGCATGCAGAAACTACGGCAAGGTGATGCAGTTCCTTCTCAGGGAACCATGGTTACAGTCGAAACAGGACAAAAGCACTTGAGACCCTGGTGTAGAGTCCAAATGCAGGCTATAAAATATGTTGAATGTGTGCGAAGAGGCCCAGCCTGCCGCATCACACACTTCTTGGAGGGAAACTCCTGACAGTAAAGCCTTTGATGCCGCCATACTCCTATGATTCTGCACCTAGTAGGCTGTAGATATAGCCTCAACAATCCACTTACTTACTGACTGCTTGGAAGCACCCTGTCTCGGTGAACTGAAGCATACCAGCAGCTGGTCAGTCCATTCCCCGGGCCTCATCCCCTGCCTCAATAGGATGTCTGCTTCCTGATTTAGGTACCCAGGGATCTAAACTGCCCTCATTGAGAGCAGTTTGCCCTGGGCCCACAGGAGGATCTGGTGTGCCAGTCTGCAAAGTGGGCACGACTGCAGACCCACCTGATGATTTATATCAGAGACTACCAATGTGTTGTTTGACCGGAGAAGAACATGATAGCCTCTGAGGTCTGGGAGGAAGTTACTCAGTGCTAGAAATACAGGCATCATCTCCAGGCAATTTATGTGCCACAAAAGTTGATGGCCTATCCACAGACCCCAAGTTGAGCAGCCATCTAGGACCGCAGCCCAGCCTGTGAGGGAAACGTTTGTCGGAAGCGTTTTGCGATTACAAGTGCCCCCTAACACAGGTCCCTGGGATGTAACCCTGATCATGTAAAATTTGTTGCCTCTTGGGGAAAACCACTTGGTCTTGAGCCATCTCTTCAATGGTTTCATGTACAGAAGGCCAAAAGGAATCACATTGGATGCAGCTGCCATAAGTCCCAAAAGTTTTACAGTGATGGCTTGGCCTTGCTTGATTCTGCCTATGGCTAAAAGAATTAACTCGATACGAGCGGGAAACAGACGTGCCTGCATCATAGTCAAGTCCCACACTACTCCCAGAAAAGTTGTCAACTGTACTACAGAAAGCATAGTTTTCTTGGAGTTTAGTCTTAACCCCAAGAACCTCATGTGATTGAGGACAAAATTTTGATGCCAAACATCACTTCCTGTGACTGTGCTAGAATAAACCAGTCACTGATGCAATTGAGTACACGAATGCCCTGGAGTCGCAATGGAGCCAGAGACGTGACAAGGCTAGGCTGAAAGGGCGAACCCAACACTGGTAAGATTCGCCCTCGAAAGTCCTCGGACCTGATTTGGGTCACAATGAGCTGAATCATAAGCATGGGATGCAGATCTAAAATGGGACACAACCCCCCATCCTCTCAGAAGGAGGAATATGCTCTACGGTGTAACGTTTGTGCAACTTTCCTGGGTGGACACAAAGTAATGAACTTGCAGGAAACCTCGGTGCCCCGAGGCACTGGAAGTGGCGGGGTTGGCAGATCGATTGCCCGAGGGCACAGTGTAGAAGTTGGTACACTTAAGCATTCAGGCATCAGGATATTTACCTGAAGGAGTGCTGGCTGAGTAATATGTCTGATGCCCTGAAGCGGATGATGACAGAGAACAAACATATTTCTCCAACACCCTCCTTGGAGGAAGTGAGCCTCCCAGTTCTGCAACATTCCTAGGAGGAGACTGGGCCAAAACTCGCTGGAAAACACTGTGCCCTGAAACACAAACAAGGTTGGCAGACCAGCCTCCCCAGTTTATATATATATATATATATATATATATATATATATACACAACATTTCATGATGAACACAGCCAGACCCCTCAAGAGCTGACTGTTCATGCTCCGCTCCCAAGCAGACCACACACAGATCATGTGTGTCACCTCTTGTAATGTAAGGCAGGAATACACACAGATCTTAAATGCTGCTTTTTTTTTTTTTCTTCAGTGGTACAAAGAAACACCAAATAAGATGTTACACAGAGCACTTGCTGAAGACACAGAGAGTAACACTTTGTTCCGGGTATCCTTAATAGCTTCCGAGGTACAGTATGCTGTTACACATCACGGGGTAACGTTGCGCCAATCAGAATTTGAAAAGTTGCACACGTGCTTCAGACACAATCACACCAAGGCGTTCCCCATAACATCATCAAATCAGACGCAGCATAGATTTCTCTCGAAAGGTAACAAACTTTGTGTGTACACTACAGTACATGCATCCTGACCCCTGATCTCAGTTGTCTTTTGTTTTGTTATTTATTGTCATTTTTAGAGTGTTTATATTTTATAGATTGTCATATCTGTAAGTTACACTGCACTGTGTTAATTTGCATAATAGTATAGTTTTCTTCATTATGATAATTTCATCAATATGTATCTCATTGTTTGTGTGGCTTTTGTTTCTATCATACCTCCATCACTAATGCTTCACTTTAAATGCTGTGTACATCTGTGGGTGTTGATTTGAAGCTAAATGTTTATTAACTAAGAATAATAAACTCAGCAATTTGTGATATGACAAGAATCAAGGCAATACTCATCAAGAAACTGATATAGTTAAACGGAACAACAGTAAACAACTGATAGTGAAAACATATATAACAAGCCAATAAGGAAAAGAAATGAGCATTACAGATGAAGCAAACAACACTCACTTACACTGGGAATCTTAGTTCAGGCTTAGTGATGTCTCGCGCATATACTTCAATGAGTGCTAGACATCACTGCCGTTGTCAGAGCGCGATCAGTCCTCACTAAGCGAGTGCTGAACGCGGTTGGACATAGTGGTGTATTAGAGGTAAAAAATGATATAAATACTGTTCGGTTTCTCGCACAAACTGATCGTTTCGTGTCTTAGGACATCAATGTGTCATCACGAGCCGCAGGGTTTAATTTGGATTTGTCTATGGAAGGTTTTTCGACTCTTATTGATCCAAGTTCCCATTCACTCCCATTATTTGACTGACAGACGGCAACGGTTGGAGTTAAAAATCATCATTTGTGTTCTTCTGAAGAAACAAAGTCACCTACATCTTGGATGCGCTGGGGGTAAGCAGATAAACATCAAATTTTCATTTTTGGGTGAACTATCCCTTTAAGTGATCCTGACTGAACTTAGACTGAAACATTTTTTCTCAACGTGTTACATCTTGTCTAGGTTAAAGGAAGCTAAAATGGAAAAGAGGAGGAGCCGACAAGGCTAAAATAACACACACACATACTTGTATGTGGTTTACGGGGACTCTCCATAGACGTAATGGTTTTTGTCAAGCTTATTTTTTATTTGCACAATTTCCTCACTTGAAAGGGAGGGTAACATCATCAACGGATGCCTTAACTGGATTCCACTTTTTTTTTTATTGAAAAGCATCAAATAAGCCAACAGAAGAAAGGTAAAAAAACCTTTAACAGGAACAAAATACAGAAAATGTAAATGAATTGTAAATAAAGCTTATTAAACATGTTTTTACCAATGAGATCTTTGTATATATTTTAACACGAAGCACTCTCAAATGATATTATTAACAAGCTTAATAAACTTAATTAGTATAATCTGCACTATACACAATCCAGAAAATTAACCTAAACACTTACACAATAAAGAGAAGAGATGAGCAGAAACAAAACAACTACAACTGACTTAAGCTCGGGATACACTGCACGATTTTAGCAATCCTATAAGATCATTACTTTATCACACTGTGCGACATAGATCTACTAAACTTGGGCACGACATGTATGTAGACTGTACGATCATGACACCTGTTGACTCCTAGGCTACTCTGCAAGTTTCTGTAAAAGAATAAAATGTCATCAGCATGCGCTAGTGATTAACAAAAAGACATTTTTATTGGCTGGTCAGTAGACGCAGGTCGTAGCAGCAAATACACTGTGTGATGATCATACAGAATTTCTGACACTGTCAGAAAATGATCGTAGGCTATCTTCGGTCGCAAGTCCGGGAAAACAGCCATCTTTGAACCTCTCACTGTTCGAAATAGGACCACCGATTAAGAGCCACGATCACAGAAACAGCCACGATTGTTTCACGATGGCAATCTTTCGTCTGGGACAGCCAAACATCATGCAGTGTATCCCAGACTTTGCCTAAAGCCTGGGATACACTGCTGTGATCGTGGCTCTTAATCGGTGGTCCTATGTCGTACAGTGAGAGATGTTCAAAGACGGCCGTTTTCCCGGTCTTGTGACCATAGATAGCCTACAATAGTTTTCTGACAGTGTCAGAAATTTGCTGCTACGACCTACGTCATCACACAGTGTATTTGCTGCTACGACCTACGTTTACTGACCAGCCAATAAAAATGCGACATGAAATCAAAGCGACATGGCACTAAAACTTAAAACTGCTTACCTCAAGCTCTTTTCCCTTCTTTCACTGCTTCCTTTTTTCAGCACACATAAAAACTACATCTGCCAAAGTGTGATTCAACATAGTGTTTTGTTTACCAGTAGCGCATGCTGATGACGTTTTATTCTTCTAAAGAAACTTGCATCGTAGCCTACGAGTCAACAGGTGTCATCATCGTACAGTCTACATGCATGTCGTGCCCAAGTTTAGTAGATCCATGTCTCACAGTGTGATAAAGTAATGATCTTATAGGATTGCTAAAATTGTGCAGTGTATCCCGGGCTTTAGATGAAATCAACTGCAAATAAAATCAATATTTACAGAGGATGATTAAACAACTCCGAAAACAGCATTGTCATGTTCACTTATTACAAACCTTGGTTTGGCTTAATTTCTTTGGTACATGTACAAAGTCACCATTATAGTAATTAGTGTTCCCTTTTATTTGAACGCTTGGCTATTGGACTTTACTTGAATTAATTCCCTTTCAGCAATTGTTGAAAGTCAATGCTATCACTATTGTCAACGATATTTCATGCTCCTGACTGCAATGATTTTACTATGTGCATTGTTTTGGAATCAGTAACTTACAGCTAAATTTTAACACATGTGAGTTCCCAAATTAGTATGAATGTTTTTAAAAAATTCAGTTCAGTTTTGAACTTTCACTATCAAGTTGTTACTAACTGTCCCATTGAAAGAGCTTTTCTCATAACCCCTGTTAATGAACAAACTGCTTATGATTATTATTATTATTATTATTATGCATTTTTCTTGCTTTTCATATTTCTAAATGTTTTTGTTTTGCAATCTACACAAGCTCTTTTTAACTGATTTTACCAGTTTATCAGTGACACCGATAAATAATGTAGTCATAACTAAAACAATTCAAATTTGCTGTTCTACTTTCAGCAGAGGGAGCGAAATGAATTACAAAGGTATAATCATATAATTCAATAAATTATGGCCCGGTTTCACAGACAGGGCTTAGACTAAGCCAGGATTAGGCCTTAGTTCAATTAGGACATTTAAGTAGCTTTTATAAACATACCCTATGGGGAAAAAAGAAAAAAAAAAAAAAAAAGAAAAAACTGGTGTGCATCTTGAGACAAAACAATGGCACTGACATATTTTTAGATATGTCAGTACAAGTTGCTTTCAGTTAAAACAGCTCAAACATGCATTTTAGTCTAGGACTAGCTTAAGACTTGTCGGTGAAACCAGGGCATATGTTTTGTCCTTTAATTGTTTTGTATTGTTTTACATCATTAATGTGTTAAATAAAGAAATTTGCAAGCAAAAACAATGCTTGTCCCCAAAACACTGCTTGCATACAGACAGCTGATCTATTCACACTAGGGTTGCCACCTTCAATACAGAAAAATAAGGGACGCCTGCCACAGCGGGGGCCACACCCCTCGGGGCCACGATGACCACGGTTCCGATGGCGTGCCAGTGGTGGTATATCATAACAATAAAACATGTTTTCATAAAAATATTAAGATTGATACCAATGGACATTATAATAAGATATCTGCTATTGAAATCAGTGTGAACAGATGCAATCAGTCTCTCACTATCACAACTTAAGTGGTCATACTGAATACACAGCTATGACAATAATAAACATAGGCCAACACCTGCGTTAACTCAGCTGCTGTAACCCAGAGGGGAGTAGGATAAGAAATTGCTAATTAACTCGAGTAATTTTATAGAGTGATGTGAACAAAGATTTTGGCTAAAATATTTGGCATTGTTTGCAGTAACACCATCCAAACAGTGAAACCACACCTAAATGACATAATATCTACAAACATTTCTTATTTAAGTAAAACACTTAACAACATTTTTATTATTGGTAAGTAAATATATTTATGTATTTATTTATTCCATTTTTATATAGTCTATTGTTAATTCTATAGTATTGAATGATGCAATTATTTAAATTGGTTAAGCATAACAAATAGTTGTTTATTTTATTCACATAGGTACTTTATTTTATTTTGTATTACTTTATTTTATTCACATAGGATTTGATTAAATATGTATTAAATATACCTCTCTTAACTCTTATTAAAGTAATGCTTATGTATCTGACTGTACAACTTAACCTTAATAAACAAATCATACCATAACATGATTAATGTACATTATTAACATTATTTCTTAATAGGCAGCATATGAAACATTATCAATTAAAAAAATTGAGGTGATAAAAAAAAAATCTGGACCTGCCTCCGCCATCGTTTCAAATGGATTCTCTGACAAAAGAACGACCAAGGCGGCGTTCTGCCCTCCTCTGACTCTGATTGGCCGTGATTCACGGCCCGTGAACCTGAAACAAACCAATCAAACCAACGATGGCAGCGAGTATTACCCAATCAGGGGCAGAATAGGACACGTCTTCACACAATGATTTGCATGGGATGCTGCATAATGTGGAGCTATGTAAAATACGGAACAAATCGTGTCCCGTATTGACTTGATACGGGACGCGTCATTTTGCCTGTAAATATGGGACGATTCCGTATTTCACGGGACGGGTGGCAACCCTAAGTCACACTCAACCCTGCAAGACCATGCTGGTGAACCAGCTTCACCAGCTCTGTTTTGCTTGAGAACAGCATGAATATGCTGGTCCACCAGCCTGGACCAGCACTATACCAACAGTAACCAGCATAAACCAGCCTGGACCAGCATGGAATCTATGCTGGTTAATGCTAGATTTTTTAGCAGGGATTGAGACAGGCCAATGTTTCACACTCTTCTTGGCTGCTTCCTTTTTACGCCAACCCATCCATAGTTACGTTTAAGGAAACTTTAAACTGCTTCATACCCTTCCCTCACTTCTTCAGCTCTCATTGAACTTCCTATCAACTATTTTTTTGACAAGCTGTATTTTCACTGAAATCCACCTTCTCATTAACACTTTACGCCCTCTGCCCTGTAGTCTCAAAACAGATCCAAAGATCAGTCCATAGCACGAATCATAGAGAAACAGGACAGTAAACCTTATTCAGATATCAAAACAAAAAAAGGACGTCATTCTTCCATTCTAGAATCAACACTATGATCATCAGCCCACACAGGCCTTTTCAACTTTCTCATGCCTCCTCCACCTACTCTGCCATCCACAGTCTTTGCTAATGACTTAACGCACTTCAAAAACAAAGTGGTCATCATTCTCCAAAAGCTGCAAGTACAATATACTCCATCCTTTCAAGCAAAATCTGTCATGTTCCTATAAACGTGGATGCGAGCTTGACTGACATGACCTGCTAAAACTAACGCTACGCTTGATATCCATTTAAGGATGCTTTTTATAGAATTTGTTTGCAAGTTATTTTACAACAATTTGACTAATCACCTTGAATTCCATAACTTTTTGTTGGCATGGTATGAAGATGATCTGATTCAATTTTTGTGAAAACTAGATCAACGGTCTAGGGGGAACCAAAACGCAACAGGAAATACAACCCATGTATCTTCTTCTCTGAGGTGAATATATCTGTTGTGTTCATTGTAACAAGAAGTTATCACGTTCACTTCTGTCATCAAACAAATGGAGTTCCAGTCCAGTGATAATTGACTCAGTGAAAAAAGTACACAGATGCTTTTTTAGAGTTTTCCAGGTGTTGTATTTCATGTTGCGTTTTTGTTATCTTGATTTCTCACAACTTGTGTGCTTTTTCTAAATGAAATGCAGTACCAAAAGAGTCTCATGAATGCGCACCTTGTGCAGCTGTGCAGAGAGGTCCAGTGGCTAAGGTCAAGAATTTTATTAAATAATACATTAAATTTTGATTTGTTTTCTTCACAACCCTATGATATACCCCCAGAACACTTGGAATATACAGCACTTGTCACATGGGATTTTTTTAAGCTTGATGCTGGTAGAAATTCACTGCCATTATATGAACAAGTGCAAGCTGTACATTTTTGTGTAGCTGTACAATTCTCCTTTTGTGGTCCATAAAAGAAAGAAGGACATACTACATTAGAACAACACCAGGATGAGTAAATGATGACTTAATTTTAATTTTGGGGTGAACTATCCCTAAGTTATAACAAATTCCCTTAAGGGATCCTCTTTAGTCTAATTGATTCCCCTTTTAGATTTAATATAAAACTGTTACTACAGCAAAACAGTGATCATCATTATCATCATCATCATCATCATCATCATGTTGAGGATGTATGGTTTGAAAAGTGTAAAAAGTGTAAAAAGTGATCATTTGTGTTGCTGCATGGCACTAGTGTGTCTCTCTTACTCGTCAGTGCTGTTTCTAATGCAGAGTCTGCCTAACCTTCACCTCCTAATCTTATCCATATCACTTTAAAATACTTAATTTTAAATGATTCAAATGGGATCGGATATGTTTTGTTGTCCGGGCTCGTGCGTATGACCCACTCTGTGCTATTGTGTCTCTGGACCGGAGCAGACTGTGTGCGTTCAGTTCGTGTGACATCGATGCAAAACCAGACTTCATTCTCCCCAATGGAAAGCATATTTACACTGTCTGAATGGTTTCCTATACCCTTGTGCACTATGTGCCTTTCACCATATACTGCAGTAAATGTGTGAACAAATGGCCGATTTAATTAAGACACAGCTTTAGCGTCTATTTATAATGTAGGGTATGGGAGGCTTCAGATTCTAGAGAACATTTGATTGGACAAAAAATGTGATGAGAAGCTTAAGTGCAGAATGGTGTCATCAAAATCGAAATTTCTTTAGGCAAAGCCCAGGATACACTGCACAATGTTTGGCTGTCCCAGACGAAAGATTGCCATCGTGAAATGCGAATTTTGTCATTGTTTTGGAGCACATAGCTTATAGATAACCATAAAGTGCCCCTATTATGCTATTTAAAATGTTCCTAATTCTGTTTAGAAGGTCTCCTACAACAGTTTTACATTCATCAAAGGTAACAAAACAAACAAACAAAAAAACATTCATTTTCTCATAATATACATTTCACATCAATGATTCACAAACGGTTCGTGACTCAATGATTCACAAATGATTTACAAAAGGCTTCCGAAAGCTCAGTGATTTTACACACTGTACAGACAGTAACGGTGGCGTTGATTTTACTATATCGATCCGAGCACGAGTCCGATGATGAAATATTGGAAGAACTAGCTACTTATTCAATACAAACCTCCATCTCAAGGACGACTTGAGCAGGACGTTTCTCAGTGATACGCTACTCAGTTTGACATTCATCATGAGATGTTGCAACTGTTATTCCTTCCCATCAGCATTAACAAGTGTATGTTCATCAACAAACCGATGTGTATATTTCTAATATATTGCGGTTTACATGTGTATTATTAACAGTATCAATAACAGTGCATATGTTAGCCGAGCACTAACGTGAATGACTGATGTAACATTTAAGTTTGTCCAACAAATCTTGCTCCATCATTACTCGGAGTAGTAAGAACGACAGACAATCTGCATTAATGGACACAATTTTAGGTAATAGAGGGCTCACAGATGATTAGCAGAAGTAGGTGGGCATTATGCAAATGTAGCTATTAACTTGTGACGTGTGAACTTGAAAATGGGAAAATGGGATTCAAATTACAAAAGACTCATGTAAGTGGTTCAGAGTCTACTGTTTCTTTTGAGAGACAATAACTTTATTTATGATGCACTTTGCAGGCAGTTTACATTCACATATAGCTATATTACACACTGCATGAAAGGTAATTTTCAAAAGTCTATAATACGGGCATTTTAAGGCTAGCATATTAATACTAAAAGCCAAAAACTTTTAGTTTTGATTTCATGGGGACTTTAACCAATAAGAGGTAGGCCTACTGAACATAATATTTTATAGTAGTGTATTTATACCCCATTACAACAGTCTCTTTACACTTACTGCTCTCATAAAAATGCTATTTACTTGTATTTAAACCTACATGTAACAGCAAATATTACATTTTAGTTCACTCCCTTTCTAATGAGCTCTGTCTGTTTGATACGCACACACACCACACCAGCGCACATTCAATGCAGTTTATAAAGTTCAACTGAGACTCGCTTGCTGCAAAATGGAAACACTCGTGGGAACATATAAAAGATATAACCATAAAAAGTTATGTGCTGAGAAAAACAGGTATCCAAATGCATTAAACTGCACACACATGACAGGGCAAGCCGGGGGAAACTATATGCCTATGAGTTGGTTTGAAGAGCATAATATGACACATTGTCATGTTAAGGGCAACTTGGTTCCTGCAGCAGCTCAGTCTGTGACTTCTGCTATAGTTCAGATGTGTTTTGTTCATAGAAATTTGTTATTAAAGGGATAGTTCACCCAAAAATTAAAATTACCCCATGATTTACTCACCCTCAAGCCATACTAGGTGTATATGACTATCTTCTTTCAGACGAACACATTCAGAGTTATATTAAAAAATATCCTTGATCTTCCAAGCTTTGTAGTGAATGGCGCTCCTGATTTTGAAGTCCAAAAAAGGGTATCCATCCATCATAAAAGTAATCTATATGACTACAGGGGGTGAATAAAGACCTTCTGAAGTGAAACAATGTGTTTTTTAAAGAAAAATATCCATATTTAAAACTTTATAAACTAAAATATCTAACTTCCGGAAGACTGTTTATGCAAATCGACTTGAGCCAAAAGAGTAACTTCTGACACAATGTATGACGTAGGATGTAGAAGTAGCATAAGCTTAGACTCCTCTCGCGGTTCAAACAAATAGGGCTGGGCAACAAACTCAAGCTCCTCTTCTTTTATATCCTCCAATATACATCTAAAAATTCTCATTTTGGACTTCTAATTTGTGATCAGTGTTTTGTTTTGCTCTATCCTCTGCACTTCCACGTTCATCGGTATGTCATGCATCAGGTCGGAGATTATTCTTTTGGTGTAAATGGATTTGTGTAGGCCATCTGCCAGAAGCTAGTTATTTTAGTTTAAAAAGATTTAAAAATTGATATTTTTCTTACAAAAAACATTCACTTCACTTCAGAAGGCCTTTATTAACCCCCTGGAGCTGTGTGGATATCTTTTATGATGGATGGATGCACTTTTTTGGACTTCAAAATCAGGAGCACGATTCACTACCATTATAAAACTTGGAAGAGCTGGGATATTTTATAACTCTGTTCATCTGAAAGAAGATAGTCATACACACTTAGGATTGCTTGAGGTTGTCATGGAATAATTTTCCTTTTTGGGTGAACTATCCCTTTAACGACTGTAAAATGACTGACAGATGTTTCCGTGCATAGCACACAGATGTGATTTATCGATAATCAAATTTGTTGCTGATTATTTTCGATTATTATTATTACTTGTTGAATCTCATTATCCTTATTATCGTGAATTCAAAAGAAATAGAAATGTATTTCAACTAATTTGTATGATATAATTTCCAATTTTCCCCTTGTGTTTGTGTGTGTGTGGAAGCTCACTGTTGCCGAAGTGCATATATTTAAGGTTTTTTTTTTATGTTTCAGGTATATGTTTATTGAGTTTATACAGTTTATTGATGCTTCTTAGACAGTCTTGTGCTGTGCCGCAAACCAGTCTGAGAAGTCTGCAAAGTTTTCTCATGCTGAGAGATAAGCAGATGTATGCGTCTGAGGAAATTTATATTTCTGCTTCACACCGTGCCTAACAACACCTTTCAGCCGTGACTGTATTCACAATACAGCACGGCTTCTCAGATCTTATTGTTTACATAACTAAATGTTCATCAAAGGTCAGTTTCCATCAATGTCAATAAGTGACTCATGGGTGTTCTTCAGCAAATGTATGTAATTAGAAGAAATTCAATTTCTGTGTTCTGTATTTACATCCATCAGATTTACATGGCATCTCTTAAAACATTACCCAATTATAGGAACTCTAAACGCTACTATTACCACATATACATGGCCTAGGCGATTATTTTAAAGACTGATTTTCTTTCTTTCTTATTTTTGCAGTGGCTCTCTCTACCTATGCAGAGGTATTGAGGATCTTGGACCCTGAAAATCATACCAGCTATCCACAGCACCTTGCCTAGAAACATCGTAAGTCATAGACATTTCATAATCAAAACTGCTTCACATAAACTTTGGGTTAAAAGATAAACTGGTGATATTCAGTCAGATATTATCTAGAGTGAAAGAGACAGTTAGCTAGTATTGATTTGATAATATTTTCAGCTATATACAAACAAATACACTAATGAAAATGCATGTTTATTGTACATTTTTTCAAACAGTGAGGAGTTTTGTAATAGTTTTCACCCTAATTAACAAAAAATTGCATAAACATGCAGCAAATGTTTACCATTGTACAGTACTGCAATCACTGATCTTTATTGATCATGCCTCTAATTATTTACATCTGGCAAGAGAATTTAATGTACATCACAAAATATATTCTTATCATGCATTATGGGGGGGGAATGTGGTGAATGTAAATCCACGATTCTTCTGCCTCAACATCTCCACAGGCCTCTTCCATTGTGGTTGGTGGTATTGTTTAACAATGACAAGCTCTTTTTCCATTGAAAACAAACTAGACATCCACCTCATTGTTCTGAACTTGAAGCATGTATAATGTTTGGACATTTACAGATCTTTTTACTCTAAGGCTGTCTCAAAACTTTAAATGTACACTATCAGCAATCACCATATAGTACAATACTCATAAATATAGAAGTGGAATGACATAGTAACACTTTGGATCTGTCATAGCTTCTATCACTCTTACTGTACACCTCTTTTGTTTCCCCTTCTCATGCTTATTCTTATTCTTTTTTTTTTTTCTGATTTGTATAACAGTCCTTGTTATATTTAAAAAAAAAAAAAAAAATAGTTTTTATAGTTAATGTAATTGTGATAGCTGTGTAAACAATTAGAAAAATTGCATTTCCTGTGTTGTGTGTATTATTAACCAAGCAGATACCAGTTGACCAAATTGAGAAATTGAAAATATCCAATTGAGAATATGACAAATTACACTTATATATTAATTTGGTTGGTTGTGTGAACTGTTGTCAACACATTGAAGAATTGTGTACACAATGTTTTGAGGAAATCTGTAATTTCGATGAAACGAATAATCTGTTTAGGACAATTACAGTGTGTTCAGATCACCATAAGTGTTTTGAGAGCAAGTGATTTGAGGTTGAAGAAATGTGTCAAATCAATAAAAAAAAAAAAAAAAAAAAAAAAAAAAAAACACTGTAATAGATATGAAATCCAGTTTCTGAATGTTTCCTGAAATGCAGCAATTTTAGAAGATTAATTTCTGTCATGTTTTAAAGGGCCATGTTATTGCGTTAACTGTCCACCAGGCCCGATAATAAGGCGTAACTTCAACAAGAGGTCGAGTCAATGTACTGTTTGAATTACTCATGAGTACATTTTAAAACAAAAAGATGGAGAAAAAAAGTGCTTCCAGGATGTGTAAAACTAGAGCTTTGTGAAGCAGATTTGCACAGTTATTGACAATAGACTCAATTTTGCCAACATCCTCTTCTGCTGCCTCTAGGTCTCATCGTGTCTTATTAAATTCTTCAGCTAAATCATTAAGACTACTAAAAAGTCCACAGATCTGAGCTGTTCCACTCCACGTCCTGCTCTCTGCTCTCATCCTCTGAGTGCATTAAAAATGAGTCACGTTTGTGATCGAACGCAGTGCATTAGAGCTCATGAATTTAGCATGCTTTACTATGCAGAAGCAAGACTGTTTAATCTGAACTTTACTGAGTGATATTCATGAACTCATGCTATTTATAGCTCAGGTCAAACCACCACATGGAACATTGATGGGCTGGTCAATGATGTCATGGAGCATTACTTCACTGTGAAAAATGAAGAACTGACAGAGTATAGGCATACGCTTTTGGTACAATGACTAATTTTATTACATCAGAAACATAAAAAAACAATGTAATGACTGTCAAAAAGCTATCGGCTGTCTATGTCTCTACATTAAATTTATATTTAATCATTTAGCAGATGCTTTTATCCAAAATGACTTACAAATAAGGAGAACAATAGAAGCAATCAAACCAACAATTGGGGAACAATATGTATGTCCCATTTAGCTAGCACAGTACATAGCAAAGATTTTTTTTTTTTTTTATAAATAAATATAAATAAATGGATAGAATAGAAATAGAGTAGTAAGTGCTAGTAATAAGGGGTCAAGTGTTGACGAAAAAGATGCGTCTTCAGCCATTTCTTGAAAAAGGCTAAAGACTCAGCAGCTCGGGTTGAGTTCGGCAGGTCATTCCACCAGCAGGGAACAGTCAAGGTAAAGGTCCCTGGAAATGGTTTTGTGCCTCTTTGGGATGGTACCACAGGGTGCCGTTCATTTGCAGAACACAAAATAACTCTGGAGTCTGTAAGATGCCCTATAAAATTCCAACCAAATTGTTTATCATCGACTTAAGGAACAAGCTGTTTGGTACAAACAACACCTCCACCATGTGATTTTTATGCCCTGAAGACTAGTCCTACTAGGTTTACCTTTTCAAAGAGATTTTAGATGAATGGCATAACACTCAGAGACTGTAGTTCTTACCTCAAAAACAAATGCTGGGTTACTGTATTTGCTCACAGACGTGTTCCTCCAGAGACAGTATAAAGAAAAGAAAATGACTGGGGGAAAATCATAATGTTCAACGATTTGGCTCTTGTTTTACTTTATAATGTGCATGCTTATGACATGGAACCTTAAAAAACCTTCCATTTTAGCACAGTTGAATATACTTAAGTATAGTTGGACCTCAGCGCGACTTCCGGATAACTAAAGTCTCATAAGTTCAAAATTAGTTCCAATTTAGGAGTATATCAATTTAGTATACCAAAAGTACAATTGCAGGGTATTTATATTAAGTACATAAATATGTAAATGTATTTGTAGTATGCTTAGCATAAAATAAATATTTCAGATTCACTTTGGTAGCCTATATTTATTTTTCACTAGGGAAAACTGTGCCTACATATAAATACTATCAGAAAAGTGCTAGACAAATTGCTGGAGATGCTGGCAAGCAACTTGTAGTCAAAGACTGTGATTTTGCCAAGTAGGACATGTTCCTGGATCAATGTTTTTTGTCTGTCCTGGAACAGTGAGAAATTGTATGCATGCCCCTTTAGTCTTCCACGTTTAACCTCATGAAATTCAAAGACACTTAATTCTTACAGTCTAGTAACATTTCTAAATAATGTTGAGATGTATATACACTGTACGGCCTGAGTAAAACTGTTCCCCCATTGTAGCCTTGTTTTTCATTCCTTGCCACAATTGTCTGTGGCATGCTTATATGGGGGACTGAAGAATTATGGAACAGTCTAGCAGAAAAGTGGGTAATAATACAAAATCTTGAAGACTCTTATTCACAAACACATAAAAACAATGGGTCTCATTCACTAAGCATGCGTATGCACAAATTTGTGCGTGAAATGTACGTAGGAACAATTTTAAGAACAAATCACGATTCACCAAAAATCTCGTACAAAAAATCATTCTAAATGTATGACCAAATATAGGAAAAACTGAAAGCACTCGTTCAAGCACCTATTCTGTATGGCCTTATAATCATGTTAAGAAGTTATATAAATGTGACCCTGAACCACAAAATCAGTCATAATTCGTACGGGTATATTTGTAACAATAGCCAACAATACACAGAGTCAAAATTATTGATTTTTATTTTATGCCAAAAATCATTAGGATATTAAGTAAAGATCCTGTTCCATGAAGATATTTTGTAAATTTCCTACCATAAATATATATATTATTTTTGTGAGTGGATATGCATTGCTACGGACTTCATTCAGATAACTTTAAAGGCAATTTTCTCAATATTTAGATTTTTTTGCATCCTCAGATTCCAGATTTTCAAATAGTTGTATCTCGTCCAAATATTGTCCTATCCTAACAAACCATACATGGATGGAAAGCTTATTGATTCAGGGTATAAATCTCAATTTCAAAAAATTTACCCTTATGACTGGTTTTGTGGTCCAGGGTCACAAATATGAAATTGCATCCCAAGACTTTAATTATATTATAGTATAGTATAGTATAGTATAGTATAGTATAGTATAGTATAGTATAGTATAGTATAATAAGTATGTTACATTAATTGTATTATATAATCCATATATAAAATTATATGATAAAATTATTAAATACAAATTAATCTTAAATACATTTCATCATATACAGTGATTATGTTCAGCTGCGAAGTTTCTCGGAATAATGTAGATATACGTTTATGGGTCAATGACGTATAAGGATTTTCAACAGGCCAATTTTTAAATACAAAAAACTAATAATATCTATTGCAATTGTTTAAACATTAAGAATGTTGTGTACACATAAATCCATATTAAAATTTTAAATTAAGTTATTTTAGTGTGTGTGTGTGGGGGTGGGGGGGGGGTGGGGTGGATTCTCATGCTAAACATGGCCAAAGTTGGACTTGCAGAAACTGTGTGTGATACCCCGAACATGCTTAATATTTTACAAGTTCTCAATAATTGCAGTGTTTAAAAACAAAGTATTTGCAATTCGTTTGAGATTCTGTAAAGAATTACCTTATATTTTTGCTCTATGACTTCAGAGTTGCCTTCTTAAATGTAGTTTAACATTTGTTTTTCCTTTAAATAGCATACAATTTATAAAAATGTTTTAAAAATACCATTCACTTAAGCATGCTGTATCAGTGATTCATATTTCAGCCACAGAAATTAGATATTTTTAGTTATTGTTATTATTGGTCGCACCACATGATGTGTGGTCGCTCCAAATGACACAAGACCTTACATTTCATTAAAAATCTAATCATTTAAGTTGAAATTAATTAATTCTTTAATCCATCAAGGACACATTAGGCTTAAATTGATCAAAAGTGACATTTAGAAAAAAAAGACATTTATAATATATTGCTTTATATCATATCTATATAATCATTTTTTAAGAAAGAAGCTACAGAATATGGTTCCTCATTATTTCTGTCTAAAAAAAAAATCAGGAGTACAATTCCAATCACCACAGACTACTAAGAATTCATCAGAGTTAAACCTTTTTAAAATGTCTCCCAATTTTCTGAATAAAATAGTTCTATCTGTACCTCTGTTTGGAGCTTAAATATGTATAAAAACAAATACTTTATTATGAATTTCAGAATTAAAAGATGTCCTTTAACTAATGCTATTTTTGATATATATTTTTTACATTACAAAAATACAGATTTACAAAAATCTGTAAATAGGATAGCTAGCTCTGCACTGACATTTGTGCCATTGGCTAAAACACATTTTTCCTTCCCACCACAAATTCAACTATTCATTTTTTGAGTCACTATCCCCCAGTTTCACAGACTAGGCTTAAGTTAGTCCCAGACTAAAATGCATGTTTGAGCTGTTTTAACTGAAAGTAACTTAAACTGACATATCTTAAAATATGTCAGTGTCATTGTTTTGTCTCAAGATACACAACAGTAATGTTTTTTTCTAGTGAATGTTTATAGAAGCTACTTAAATGTCCTAAGCGAACTAAGGTCTAATCTTGACTTAGGCTAAGCCCGGTCTGTGAAACCAGGCCTATGAGTTTCTTGTAAAAATATTACACGATTATCTTTAAGCCTAAGAAATTCAAATAGTAAAGCTCTTTTCCCTCCATCCCTCAGCCCATTAACATTCAAAGATCCTCCTCTTAGAATCTGCATTACAGGGGAGAAATCTTACACCCATGTGCTCTTATTTTTATTTTTTATTTTCGTTTTGACATTTTTACTTAATCATTTTGAGTTTTACATACAGCTGTCATAAATTTTTCCAGCCTAAATCATTTTTGGTTTCGAAATCACATTGTAACCAACAGTCTTCTGAGCATTCATTACTGATTTAACAAATTTGTTACCATCAGGGAAGTATTTTAAAACATCAACCTTTTTCCCCTTTAGTTTGATCCAGAAATTCATTTCATTTTATCACAGAATAAACGCCATTCATCGACTGACTGCAATCAAATTCAGAAACCTCCGAGCAACTATCACATTCCTCCATCTGTGCCTCATCACTATCTTCATCAACTAGCAAAGCAGACTGCAAACCACCTCATGCACCAGTGCCATGTTCACTATTATTTACAGAATCAACAACATCCTACAAAACATTTGGGCCAACTTTATTTCACCATCTTGTTTAGGTAAATTAAAAGCACTCACCTCGGATTTTTCACTCTGTTCTGAAACACTTTGCTCAGCTGAAGATTTTTGTTGGTCTGATAAACTTCAGATGTAGAATTAGATGCCTCCATATCTCTGCCTTGAATTTCCTTCCACTTTTGTTTTTGGACGCAATTACAGGTCTTTTTTTTCCTTATCAGAGATTTCAGTGTTCTCAGATCGATCTACATGCTCTTTGTTATTCTGTTATTCACTTCATTTTCCATCTGTTTTTTATGTGGGCAAGTAAGTCTCTTATGCCCTGAATCTCTGCATTCGAAACAATGCATACTATCTGTTGTTGCGAAAATCACGAGCTGTCTCCATGTTGTATGCAAAAAGAAATGTCCAAAGACTTAGAGAGTGCATTTAAAAACATGAAAATTTGTCTTTGAAAAAACAGCAAGTTTCAATGTTTTTGCAGCCAAGAGGAACCACTTTAATAGAACCAGTGAACTTACCAAATCGACAAGTTCTTTGGAAATTTCTTTATTAGAAATTAAAGGAGGCATGTTTGAAATTGTCACTTTAGTAACAGGCACACACAGCGGCGTTAACAGCAACAATGTGTCCATCACAAAAATTCCATTTTCAACATGCCTATTCACTAAATTTTCCTCTTTCGGAAAAACCACGACGGCCTTGCACATTCTAGAGGCCGAGACTATTTTTCCACGTCCTACAATATCTCCCATAGCTAGTAAAACATCTTCTACCGTAAACGCTTGATCCGAAAAAAACCTTACATCCATTCTTGATAGAGAAAACCAGCGTTCCCTCACCTGAGGGAGATGCCATAGTTTTCAAAATCAAAAAAATTTGCAACACCATTTCAAACATAAAGAAAATATCAAAAACTGATGAAAAACACCATAAAAAAACAAAGAAAATTTGAAACAATTTCAAGTGTACCACTCTCACACCCCACGCCTCACTCTCACTTCCCAGCATATAACACATGAGAGAGAAAGAGAGAGAGAGAGAGAGAGAGAGAGAGAGATTAAATGATCTAAGATAGTGGTTTACTCCACAAAGACATTTTATCCAACCTTCCTGAGAGAGTGTGAGTACTTGAGTTGATATTTGAGACATGCTCTCCCCTGGGTTTTGTTCACTGATCCATAGAACATACTGCTGGTTCATTCAGTCGTAGGCAATATGAAGAGCTACTGTATCAAACCTTTTATTGTTTAAAACAATATGCAGAAATTAGACATGAGGTTGATGAATGCTGTTAACCTGTGGGCAGTGTTGCATTTGTTTTACAAAATCAACATCCAATATACTTTGGCGAGATACAAGAACTTGTAAGGAGTGATTATGGTGAAATATCTTGTCAGACAGATATATGAAATATATTAGATGTTGTTGCATCTGTAAACAGAAATCTTTTTTATTTATTTTTTTGCATCTAATTTAGGCCCATTCACACTAAGAACAATTACTGTAAAGATATAATGATAATGTACTCGGTTACTAACGTAACCTCGGTTCCCTGAGATATGGAACGAGTACTGCGTATGGGGGAAAAGTCTCCCTTTTTCCCCGCCACTGAAGCCTTTTCAATAACGCAGTGTAACTGCACCGTCATTGGTTCACTCATAGACAAGTTGTTGAACCAATGGCGGCGCGGCTCAGCTGCGCGGCCTATGAGAAGAGAACGCGCGCACATTCCCGCCAAAAGGGGCGGGGTAATGTGCTATATAAGCGGGCGAGTCGCCATAGGCCATCAGGCCATATCGACTGAAGCGACGACCTAAGCCGCAGCCTCGTGGCATGGCAAGTAACGCAGTACTCGTTCCATATCTCAGGGAACCGAGGTTACGTTAGTAACCGAGTACGTTCCCTTTCGATATTTCACCCGTACTGCGTATGGGGGAACGAATTCAACCGCGCCGTGCCACGGCTGGGGAACGACTGAACTTGAACAGGCACCAGAAGGGGCCGAGGACAAGTGAAGGCCGAAGCCGTCGTACCCTGTTACACTACGGAGGAGAGAACTCCTGAGTTTGTGATGTGCAAAAAGCGGAATATTAAGGGACCGCAATTTTACACTGAAAGGACCCGAGCATGCAAGGTCGGAACGTCCAACTGGTAGAATCTGACGAAAGTGGACGGCGAGGACCAGCCGGCCGCCTCACAGATGTCTTTGATAGAGATTCTACTGGACCAGGCCCATGATGAAGCCATGCCTCTAGTGGAATGGGCTCTAACTCCAATGGGGCATGTAGCGCCTGCAGAGGAGTAAGAAAGGGCTATGGCGTCAACGATCCATCGTGATAGACGCTGTTTCGAGACCAGAGAGACTTTGGTGCGGCCACCAAAACAAACAAATAGCTGATCAGATTGCCGGAAGGGCTGTGATCGCTCGATGTAGACGCGCAAAGCCCTAACGGGGCATAGTGATTCTAGCCCTGGCTCGTCCGATGAACGGGGGAGCGCAGAGAGTGAGATCACTTGTGCTCTGAATGGCGTAGAGAGCACCTTGGGAACGTAGCCAACCCTTGGTTTGAGCACGACCGTGGAGTCGTTAGGCCCAAATTCAAGGCATGCAGGGCTCACAGAGAGTGCCTGCAGATCGCCAACGCGTTTAACCGATGCTAAAGCAAGTAGCAGAGCGGTTTTAAACGTTAAGGGCTTGAGGCCTGCTAGACTTAATGGCTCAAAAGGAGGTCCTTTAAGAGCCCTGAGGACCAAAGAGAGGTCCCAGGGGGGAACGGTGAGGGGACGAGGAGGATGCAATCGCCTAGAACCCCTCAGAAACTTAATAATCAAGTCGTTCCACCCTACAGATTGTCCAGCAATGGGCGAGTGAAACGCCGCAATGGCTGCTACGTAAACCTTGAGCGTGGAAGGGGCTCGCCCCGAGTCCAGTCGCTCTTGGAGGAAAGTTAGTATGGAAGATACTCCGCATTCCTCCGGGTCAATGCTGCGTGTAGAGCACCAGCTAGCAAAGACTGACCACTTCTGGGCATAGAGGCGTCTCGTGGACGGAGCTCTTGCCTGTGAAATGGTATCTAGCACATTCCTGGGGAGGTTAGACGGCTCCCGTCGAGGATCCACAGATGTAGAGCCCAAAGCTCTGGCTGTGGGTGCCAGATTGTTCTGTTCGCCTGAGAGAGGAGATCCCGTCTCAGGGGAATTGGCCATGGGGCTTTTGTGGAAAGCCGAAACAGCTCCGAGGTCCAAACCTGGCTCCTCCAGAGTGGGGCCACCAACAGAACTTTGTGTCTGTCCTCTCTGATCCGTCTGACGACCTGAGGGATCAGGGCGATCGGAGGAAAGGCGTAAAGAAGGGTATTGGGCCAGATGTGGGCCAATGCGTCGTCCTTCTTGGAGAAATAAGTTGGGCAATGAGAGTTGTCTCCTGAGGCAAAGAGGTCCACCTCTGCTTTCCCGAAGAACTCCCATATGGTTTGAACAGTCTGGGGGTGGAGCATCCACCCGTCCGAGGGGATGTTGTTCCGAGACAGCATGTCTGCTCCCAGATTGCTTTTCCCATGGGCTTCCCCAAGTGTTGAGTGAGCGAGCACTTGGGGAAGCCCATTCCAGAAGGCGTTTCGCCAGAGCGCATAAGCGGCTGGACGAAAGACCCCCCTGGCGATTTATATATGAGACCACTGTCATACTGTCCGATTGGACTAGGACGTGGCGATCCGTCAGACGAGAATGGAAGGCTTGGAAGGCTCGTATCACTGCCAATAATTCGAGGCAGTTGATGTGAAGGTGGCTTTCCTCGTGTGTCCACGAGCCGAAAGCCGGGCTGCCTTCGCACAGGGCACCCCAACCTGAGTTGGATGCGTCTGTCGAGAGAACCGTCCTTCGTGTTACTGCCTGTAGGGGTACTCCTAGAGTGAACCAAGTAGGGTTCATCCAAGGTTTCAGAGCCATCAAACAGGCCTGATTGACCTTGAGGCGAAGGCGCCCGTGACGCCAAGCGTAAGGAGGGACCCGGGTTTTCAGCCAGAACTGCAGGGGCCGCATGCGAAGCAGGCCGAGCTGGAGCACTGGGGAGGCAGAAGCCATGAGCCCTAGCAACCTCTGGAAGAGCTTCAGAGGGAGGTAGGCCTTGTTCTTGACGGAAGCCGCGAGCTGCTGAATAGCCAGAGCATGCTCTGGTGAGACTACGGCCGTCATGCGGACCGAGTCGAACACTGCACCCAGGAACGAAATTCGTTGAGTGGGGAGTAGTGAGCTCTTGGCTAGGTTGACCCTGAGACCCAGGCACTGTAAGTGGCTGAGGAGCACGGATCTGTGGTGTTCTAGTTCCGAACGCGAGCTGGCCAGGATGAGCCAGTCGTCGAGGTAATTCAAAACTCGTATTCCCATCTGTCTCAGAGGGGAAAGAGCCGCATTCATGCACATCGTGAAAGTGCGGGGGGCCAGGGAGAGCCCGAAGGGGAGGACCGTGTACTGATAAGCCACACCCTCGAATGCGAATCTCAAGAATCGCCTGTGATGGGGGGCTATCTGGATGTGAAAGTAAGCGTCTTTCAGATCCAGCGAGCAAAACCAATCCTCGTGGAAAATCTGCGCAAGGATTTGTTTCAGCGTCAGGACTTTGAACTTTAGCTTATAAGGGAAAGGTTCAACAACCTGAGGTCCAAAATGGGTCTGAGACCGCCGTCTTTCTTGGGTACCAGAAAGTAGCGGCTGTAAAAGCCCGACTCGCTCTCTGGAAAAGGGACTGTTTCTATAGCCCCTTTTCTGAGTAGAGTTACGACCTCTGCTCGGAGGACGTGAGCGTCGTCCGCTTGTACCACGGTCTGGATGACCCCTCCAAATCGCGGAGGTCTTCTGGTGAAATGGAGCGAGTAACCCTGGATTACGACTTTTAGAATCCATCTTGACACCCCGGGGATGGCTTTCCAAGCCTCGGCCCGTGTGGCAAGAGGGAGGATTACGTCGGGTGACGGCCCGAGAGAGGGCGGGCCGGACACCGGGAGTGATGGAAGAGGATATTTGCTCTTTTGTGAAATGTTTAAAAATAGGGTCGCCGTTAAAACGGCGGTTGGGGAGGGCACAATACTTGTGGGCCCTGTGGCAGCAGGCTGTGTTATTCCCGCGCCCAGAGATGAACGAGGCGGAGGGGAATTTGCACGAAGGAGTTTCTGGGGTGGTCCGGCCGCGGCGGGACATGCCCCAGTCCTCTTCCTTAACAGATCAGGATGACTTTGGAGTCGCCGGGTCCAGCGCAATCCTGGGCCGGGGTCCCTGGCGTCTCGGGAAGGGTGGGCGCTTAGAAGGGCGCGAGCGCTGGCGGTGCTCCTTGGGCGGCGCTGCTTGGGAAGCGGAGGGAGCGGGCTTCGTCTGCTGAGCCGGCGCAGGCCTGGGGCGGCTAGAAGCAGACGCAGAGCTCGAGCGCTTGGGTAAGAAGTGTCTCATGGCCTGAGACGACTTCTGTGCAGCCGTGAAGAGCTCCGTGAAACCCTCCACTGCCGGCCCAAAGAGTCCTGATGGGGAGACGGGGGCATCCAAGAAGGCCGTCTTGTCCTGATCCTTAATTTCCGTCAGGTTCAGCCACAGGTGGCGCTCCAGCACAACGAGGCTGGCCATGGATCTGCCAATGGCCTGGGCCGTGGCTTTCGTGGCCCGCAGGGCTAAATCTGTGGCGCTGCGGAGGTCCCGAAAAGCAGGCGCATCAGTGCCGGACTCGTCCAATGAGCGGAGGAGTTTGGCCTGGAATACTTGGAAGATGGCCATGGAGTGTAATGCTGAAGCAGCTTGGCCCGCTGAGGCATAGGCCCTTCCTGCCAGGGCGGAGGTCGTCCTGCAGGGCTTGGACGGGAGGGCTCTCTTCGTCTTCCATCCCACAGCCGCAGGAGGACAGAGGTGAGCAGCCACTGCTTCATCCAAGGGCGGCAGATGCTCGTAGCCCTTTTCTTCCGAGCCGTCCACAGAGGTGAGGGCTGAGCGGTGTGAAGTATGCAGGCGGGCAGAGTAAGGGGCGCGCCACGACTTCGTTAGCTCCTCGTGGACTTCTGGGAAGAAGGGAGCGGAGCGCTGGCGAGGGGCCTGACGACGACCTGGGAGGAACCACTCATCCAGGCGGCTCCTAGATGGCTCCTCTGGAGGGGCCCAATCGAGGTCGAGGTCTTCGACGGCCTTGGACAGGACACGGAAGAGCTCGGCGTCCATGCCCGTACCGTGGTCGATGGGCTCCAAGGAAGGCAGGGGGGCGGGGTCGTCCGACTCGCCAACCCAGGCTTCTGGCTCAGAGGCTGCCATGGACACAGAGTCAAAGAGGGGCTCTTCGTCGGATCCGCCAAATGAGACGAGGTCGCTTGCATCTGCTGAGGGACGCTGGTCAGGGCGGGAGAACAAGACGGGGGATTGCTCTCTGCTGGGAGAGGGCGAGGCACGCGGGTGCTGAGCCGACGTGGGCTCGCCCATCTCCATGCGCTGAACCGCTCTGCCCCGCGGTCTCTTCCTCGCAGGAGAGGGGGACGGGAGGGCGCGAGCGGCGGGGTCTTCCTGTTTGAAGAAAGCGGCCCGTGAGCGCAGAGACGCGAGACTCATGGACTCGCAGTGCGAGCATGAGCCGCCAACGAGCTCGTTATCCGCGTGAGACTTGCCCAGGCATCCGATGCACTCGTTGTGCCCGTCTTCTTCGTGCAGAGGGGCTCTGCACATACCACAAGAGTGGTGTGGCATTTAGAAATGCCGTGCGCCGTGAAAACGGCGATTGGGAGGCTCTGACGGCGAGGGCTGGTGCTCGAAGCGGTGAAAACCGCTGGAAAAATGCTCGAGAGCGGTTACTGTAACCGCGGGAGGACGCAGAGAGGGCACGCCGGATGGCGGCAGGAGACCCGCTGAGAAGCGGCCAGTCGCAGGAAGCGGGAGGCGGTGGCTCGTCGACAGCGCGAAGGCGGCAGTCGGCGAGGGCGCGGGCGCTGTGGGGATCCGGCGAGTTGGCTGGGTCCGCTGCAGGGCCTTGTCAACGGCGGCGAAGCGTCTTCTCAGGCGACGAGCTTCTTTCCCGGCGAGCAGGCTTCGGCGAGGATCAGCGAAGAGAAGTTCAGTCGTCGCTGAAGGAGAAAGGACTGATGGCCTATGGCGACTCGCCCGCTTATATAGCACATTACCCCGCCCCTTTTGGCGGGAATGTGCGCGCGCTCTCTTCTCATAGGCCGCGCAGCTGAGCCGCGCCGCCATTGGTTCAACAACTTGTCTATGAGTGAACCAATGACGGTGCAGTTCCACTGCGTTATTGAAAAGGCTTCAGTGGCGGGGAAAAAGGGAGACTTTTCCCCCATACGCAGTACGAGTGAAATATCGAAAGGGAACCATAGCGTCCACACCAATCCCTTACAAAAAGTATACGTCAAGTTAATTTTATTAAGTATAAAGTTGCCACAGGATGAAGAAGAAGAAGACAGACTGAAGACTGGATACAAATATAAATGTGATTTTACTTGAACCAGAGGCAGGCAGGTGTAACTGTGCACGTGAGCACATGCACAGACATAGACCAACAAACACAGAGTGAACAGGGAGGAACTAAAAAGAGTGGTGATGAACTAAATGACGAATAGCTGTGATTAATGAATGTCCATTGTCACTGATGAGTGGTGGGAAAATACAAACAAAGGAAAACATTTGATGAATGAAAACAAACTAAAAGTCCATGAAAACAAAACTGCGGCTGCATTCCACTCCATTTTTAGACACGCACTCACAAACTTCCCTAAGCTCTTCCCTTCGGGGGATTCCCTGCCGCCATTTTGAAGTGCGTTCAACTTCGTGAAGTGGACGAGGGAAGGTTATATGGACAGACTACTTCACTACTAAGTGACTACTAAGTCTACTTCATATGTACACTTCAGGCAGCTCCATAACCCACAATGCAACACGATTGTGATGTCACTGCATGTTGCGTTTAATTTATCCCACCACAAACCATAGAAGTATGTATATAACTGTATGTATATAACTCTATAATATATAACTCTATGATATATTAATTATCATTTTTTTTTAATATTCAAAACACACATACTGTATATACATATAGAATGCTGCATTAAATAATTTTCTAAGGGGAAAAAAAAATAATAAATCAACTCTATGATATATTATTATTATTATTATTATTATTATTATTATTATTATTTATATTTAAAACACACATACTGTATATACATATAGAATGCTGCATTGAATAATTTTCTAAGGGGAAAAAAATTTAAATAATAAATCAACTCCATAGTGGATTCCAAGTGATCAAGGGCTTAGGATGTTCCAATTCGGCCCATTGCAAAGGTTCTGCCAGTAGTGAAAAAGTATGTGAACCACTTGCAGAATCTGTGAAAATGTGAATAATTTTAACAAAATAAAGGAGATAATACAAAATGCATGTTATTTTTTATTTCGTACTCTCCTGAGTAAAATATTTTACATAAAACATGTTTACATATAATCCACAAAAAACAGCTGAATTTATTAAAATAACCCCATTCATAAGTATGTGAACCATTGATTCTTAATACTGTGTGTGGTTACCTGATGATCTACGACTGTTTTTTGTTTTGTGATGGTTGTTCATGAGTCTCTTGTTTGTCCTGAGCAGTTAAAATGAGCTCTGTTCTTCAGAAAAATTCTCCAGGTCCTGCAGATTCTTCAGTTTTCCACCATCTTTTGCATATTTGAACCCTTTCCAGCAGTGACTGAATGATTTTGAGATCCGTCTTTTCACACTGAGGACAACTGAGGGACTCAAACACCACTATTAAAAAAAGGTTCAAACATTCACTGATGCTCCAGAAGGAAACATGATGCATTAATAGACGGGGGGTGAAAACATTTGGAATTTGAAGATCAAGGTAAATTGTATTTAATTTGTCTTCCGGGAAACATTAAAGTATCTTCTGTTGCTTCCGAAGGGCAGTACTAAATGAAAAAAAATGTATATTTAAACAAGAAAATAAGAAAAATTTGGACATCTTCGTCCTGTTCAAAAGTTTTCACCCCCGACTCTCAATGCATTGTGTTTCCTTCTGGAGCATCAGTGAATGTTTGAACCTTTTTTAATAGTTGTGTTTGAGTCCCTCAGTTGTCCTCAGTGTGAAAAGACGGATCTAAAAATCATTCAGTCACTACTGTAAAGGGTTCAAATATGCAAAAGATGGTGGAAAACTGAAGAATCTGCAGGACCCAGAGGATTTTTCTGAAGAACAGAGCTCAGTTTAACTGTTCAGAACAAACAAGAGACTCATGAAGAACCATCACAAAACAAACAAACAAACAAACAAACAGTCATAGATCATCCAGGTAACCAAAGAATCAATGGTTCACATACTTATGAATGGGGTTATTTGAATAAATTCAGCTTTTTTTTTTTTTTGTCTTGTGGATTATATGTAAACATCTTTTATGTAAAATATTTTACTCAGGAGAGTATTAAATAAAAAATAACATTCATATTATATTATCTCCTTTATTTTGTTAAAATTATTCACATTTTCACAGATTCTGCAAGTGGTTCACATAATTTTTCAAGTGAACTCAAAGGTATACTGATAGTTTATTTGTTAAATACTTGTAGCACACTTTTTTAGTTTTTTGAAAGCATACTTTGAACTATGCTCTCAATAACGTAATAGTTTAGTAGTTTTATACTCCAGGTATACTTGTAAATTTTATGTGAACTTAACATCATAGTTTTCCTTTAAAAACCTCTTCATTTGTTTTCCTAAGATTAACCAAAGTCTTACAGGTTTGGAATGACATGAGGGTGAGTAAATGACAGAATATTAATTTTGGGGTGAACTAATCCTTTCAGTCATTTTAGACTTGCAATCACAGGCTGGCACTAGCTCATTTGGGTTTATTCAAATGCCTGTCTTCAGAAACATTGTCTGAGTTGTCATCGGCTGAGAGAGTACGCTAACGCCCGAGATGCTAATGAGACATATCTGTCATAGTGGATGATTTGCCTAACTAGACTAATTACTGTGTTTCACCCATACATGATAATGAATTCATTATTTATGTTTTGGCTGTATTTTCAATCATCTGATCCAATCTAGAGATGTTGACTTAGAAGGCTTATTATGGGAATGATGTACGACAACATAAGTGTGAGTGAATGTTTTAAGAACACACTCTTGAGCTCGTAAAGAGACAGCAAAAGCAGTGTGGTCAGATATGTTTTTCCCTCTCTCTCTCCCTCTCTCTCTCTCTGTTGATCTCTTGCCCAGGGAGGGCAGGCTGTCTGCTGTGATTCTGATCTATCTCACTAGCTGGCTGACAGCTGATTGACATACAAAAAACATGGTTTGCTTTCTAGAGCCTGTTCCTGTGGCCTCAGAAATAGACACTGACAGGCTGGCATAGATGTTATTCATTTAATGATATTCACAGACAGACAACAGAAGTGAAGGGTCAAATCATTATTCAGATAGAGAGAAATGCATAGAGGTAAGAGCAGTGGCCATTCTTGCAGAGGGGCCGGTGCCTCCAGGATCCCCCTCCGGTCGCCCTAAATTTGGAATAGTGTCGCACCAATTTTCTGAAACTGGATGTTTTGTCCTGTGGTACCATAAAATATTTTAAATAAATTAAAATTGCATGTCAGTACAAATACTGTTTGTCAGTAGATGTATATCAACAACACTGGCATGTTTGGTTTTATTTTATTTTGTGATTTGGAAAATGTTGGAATCAAGACATGGAATGTAGAAGTCAGCGACTAGTTTTTAACAACTGGTAAAGGGAGGATTTAGCGTGAAATGACCTCAGATATCAGGAACAAGACAGCAGTCAAATTTAATATGGTTGGGCAGAGAAAGGTATACTGTAGGAAATCACAGAATCATTTCCCCCTATATAACCAGATCTACGTCCACACAATGTAATTTTCTGAACATTAAGACCTGCCAGCAATTAAATCAATGAGTCACAGGATCTTGATCATATTCCACAAGTTAATTATCATCTCAGAGGTGTCTCCTGTCTCCTTGCACTCCTTCCAGTTTTCAAACTAAATCTACGAACCACTTGCTGTGGTTTGATAAAGATGGCAGTATGCAGGCCTCAGACTTCCGGGAGATCCTTTGCCAGCTGAGCAACCACTTTTCTCAATCTCCTGATTGATAAAATCAAGCTATGCTCTACTTCTGCATTTAATATCCTGTTTCATTTGGAAGCGCATCTCATTACAGAGGTAAAATTGGTTCTGAATAGTGTGTTACGTTACATAAACAAGAGGAAAAACGAGTGGGGAAAAACTGCCAGTGTCACAAGACAAAATCCACTTAAATGCAAGATAAAATATATTTTGAAGCATATTCAAAATATTTGTAATATATATCTATATCTATCTATATCTATCTATCTATATATATATATATATATATATATATATATATATATATATATATATATATATATATATATATATATATATATATATATATATATATATATTGAGCAGTTTTGCTTATACCTGATAATTTTATACTTTTTTATTATTAATGTTTACATGCTTTTTACTTGAAAACAAAACAAATTATTGTTTTCAAAATTATTATTATTATTGTTGTTGTTGATTATTATTTGACACCTGGATTGTTGAAACCTGGATTTTACTCCCATCAGACTTTTTGTCAACAGACAGAACAGAATAAAGCAGTTTTAATGTCAAATTAAGTAAAAAAAAAAAAAATAAATTTTTTTTTAAAAAAACAATGGCTCACACTTTAGATTAGGGTCCAGTTCTCACTATTAACTAACTACTAACTACAAATTTTGCCTTAATAAACTCCTAATTACTGCTTATTAATAGTTAGTAAGGAAGTTTTAAGGAAGTTAAGATTAAGGGATGTAGAATATGGTCATGAAGAATAAGGCATTACAGTTTTTTTCAGTTGCTTACATACATTTGTCCAGTCTGAGGTCACATTTTTAAAACTCTAAACACAATTAGCACAACATCTGTCTGTTGTGGCCATACAATTACCACATTTCATTTTCACACAAAATGTCAATTAACACCTTTCTAAAATGCTTAAATTTTCTTTCACACATTATTTACAAATAATCCATGATCCATTATTTACAAATGCTTAAACACAGCATGTCACAAAATAAAGACCCAATGTTCTAAACCTTAAATATAGTATAAAGCCTCCACTTCTGCAACAATCGCAGCTCAAAAGTTCTGAAAGTTATGTCAGATTTTTAAGTAACAGACTACTGAAATATTGAGAAATAGCTGATTCCATTCTCAGTCAGGTGTTGAAGTTCTTTTTATTACTTGGACATACATACTTTGTTCAATATGGATGTTGAACAACTCAGAGAAGCAGAGAGAGAGAAAAAAAATGTCTGGATGAGGGAGAGGAAGAGTTGAAGAAGAAGAGGAGTAGTTAGATCAGGACAAGGGGGAAGAAGAGGTAGAGGAGAGGAGTAAGAATGTGTGTTAAACTGTGCATCTGTATGTTTTTTCCCCCTTACACATGTGGAACCTATGAAAGGTTATTTCTGCCATGGAATAGAAAAGACAAAAGGTAATTGTGACTTTTTTCTCTAAATCCCATTTGTATCTCAGAATTCAGAGTAAAAAAAAGTCAGAATTGTGACATGTAAACTTGCATTTGCAAGAAAAAAAAGTCATAATTATCTTTTGTACTTTTCTTTATTCTGTGGTAGAAAAAAAGCTTCCATAGTAACCAAAGGCCGTGTGTGTTGGATATGTTGTTTATCAATGGCAGCAATTTTGTTTTTTCATTAAAAGCATCATGTAAAGATTTTACTACAACAATTCCATATAAAACTGTTCAATATATACGCAAAATATGCGGTCTGCGTAGGGCACCAACTACCAAGGGGGCACCATCCCACCCTCTAGGGGGCACCATAAACACCCCACCCCCAGAAAGCAATTTCAATGGAGGTGGCAACTGAAGTTCTGCATAGGGGACCCATTTGACTAGTGGCTGCCCTGAGCAATTCTATTACTTTCAACATCTTTTTTCTATTGTACATTCTATAATGAACTGACTCATTTACTTTTAGATATTATGTTGCCAAGAATGCACACATTCAATACCAAAAATATAGAATGGCTTACATGTAAGCATACTTTTACTGCAGTAAAAGGAAATGTAATTATAAAAACAGTAGATTTCATGCTTCCCCCACAATCCAGGCTCACTATGACCCTACAGGACAAGCGCTTTGGGAAATGGATGGATGGATGGATGGATGGATGGATGGATGGATGGATGGATGGATGGATGGATGGATGGATGGATGGACAGTACTGTGAGGGTTCTAGTCTTCTAGTCCTCCCTCTCTCTGCCACTCTTCTTTCCAATGTGTCCTCCTTGATCCATGTTTCCAAACAAAATCATTCTGAAGCATCCCAGTTTACTAAAAGATTACTGAATAAAAAAAAATATATATATCACTGAAATGGAGACTAAAAATACATATTTTGGATTTTAGTTGAAATTGTTATTAGTTGTGTTTGGAATAATAATTTAATTTAATTTTAAGATTTTATATTTCAATAGAATTCCTGCAGAAATTCACAGTTTGCCATCATTCTGATTTGAATGTGCTTTTATCTGTTTTGAAAGCAGTGTATTAGCATTCGAAAAATCTGCTGCAAATACAGTCAAACCAAAAATTATTCAGACATTTTTTTATATTTTTGATATATTTTTACTAGTAGATGCAGGACACTATAGTTCATTTATGTAAGTGAGAATAGCAAAATAAATTAAACTGTGACATATTATACCTAAAAATTCTTCATACACTGGACTACCAGTAAAACTGATAAAAAAATCTGGAACCAAAAATTATTCAGACACTTTGACCTGACCATGTTTTGCTTAAGTGACATAATTTAGATTAAGATGAGATCTTATTTATGTATTAGACTACCCTTTTTTTGAAACTATAGTGAATAAACTGAATTAATGAATGAAATGTTCAAGGTGTCTGAATACATTTTGGTTTAGCAGATGGTGAAGTATGAATTACAAACGTTTTCAGGAATTTTGAGAAATGTGGTCACTGAATGCATTTTGTATGAAAGCAATGAAAAATGATTCACAGTTTGGTCCACATAGACTTCTGTTTCGCTGAATGTGTGAAGAGTTTTGAAAATGTGGCATCTGTGTTGATGAACAATGCTTGTTAGCAACTGATAAAAAACTGTAAGACAGCTGAAACCCCTTCAACCTTTCTGCGTCATCGAAAGAGGGGAACGGGTAGGAGTTCACAAAACAAAATAATCCAGGGGCATGTAGGTCAAAGCGAAGTCCTTACAGTTCTTCTGAATTACCATTTTAATGTCAAAGTCTTCCTGAGAAAGCAGTGCATAAACAGAAATGGCAATTGCATTTGTGTGTGTGTACTTGTAATGTTCACAGTCTATGAGAATGAGTGACATTGAGATGGAGGTATTCACTGAAGCATGAAATAAGCTTTTCTAGAGAACAGTACAGGGTTGAGAGGATGGGGGTGGGAGTGTGGGGTGATCGCTCATGTTATTTCTTAATTAACAACTTGCTGTTCTTAAGCCAAGCTCATAAAATGTGTTCTATTCATCCTTTCTGGACGGTCTGCTACTAATTTCTGCAGATATTAATTTCCATCATAAATGCTGAGCATCAGGAAAAGAAGCTTTAAAAATATAAATTACTGTACACTCAACATTGTGTATGCAGTTAAAATTGATTTAAATACAGGATTTCCATATCCATAGTCTTTCAAATTGAGGATGGATTTACCAATGTGCCAATGCAATGATGCCAGCAAGAATAATTTGTTTTGTCTTTATACAATCAAACCCAGACAATCCTGTTGGTTTATAGGGACCAAGCACTGAAAGTGTGTTCTGCAGCACTTGATTGCAGCAAATAAACTTGGTGCATACAACTGATAGACAACAGATTTTTCTAATAACTAAAGAAAAGAGGGGTTCGAGACAGGCCTGTAGCTAGCTAGAGATGAAGGATCAAGGCCATGATTTTGAGAACAGGCATGACAGCAGCAGTCTTATATATTGAAAGATTATGTGTATTTTCATTATCTTTAGTTAGATGCATTTACATTGTGACTGTCTCAGCTGCAATCAACTCTGTCTGTGTTTGTAAAGGTGTGAACCAAATGGCCCATACAGACATATGGCCAACAGAAATGGGTGTGAATGTCAATGAAACAGCATTGCTCAGAGTAGATTGCAGGGTATCGATCTCCTGTGGGAGGTCCTAACAATGTTCTATTGTTTGTAGCCCTTTTGTCTTAATGTATAAAGTTCTATCCCACAGACAGAACTTTAGGTTAAGATCTTTTGAAGGCCGACATTCTGACATCGATGCTGAAGAACTGTGCTACTACTACCTTCAATCAATTCTTCTCCCCACAAGAACTCTGGTCAAGGTTACTTATTTTACGTATTAGAGAAATCTAATACATTGGCGAGCCACCCCAAAAGACTGCTCAGCCAAATACAGTAAAATCTAACAATATATTGAAATGTTTGTATCAAAAGGTGTTGTTCGACATCAGCTGCAGCTGGATGTAACCGATAGGCGATAGTTGCCGCTTGCAGTCAGGGAGGAGCTGAAAACGGAGACGTGAATTCAGACACTTTCTGCCTCCCGTAGTGACACTCACGCTGTGTTTGCATACTTTATCACAGCTGAAGTGAAATAAATGCAATATTTGTCAAATACACAGACAAATATGTTTCAGAGACATTTCATTCAATACTTTATGTACTGTTAATACAGAGTCTGTTTGTACGAGAATAGGGTTTAACATAGGGTGAAACAGCTGTGTCGTCATTAGAGCTCATGCAGCCGCTCTTGAGAAGCTGCTCTGGCTGACTCAGCTGACTGCTCTCGAATCGCTCTCGAGGTACTTTGAAGCCATATGTCACAGTGACGTGCTGTCGGCACTATCTCAAGTCGGACACATTTCTAACCAGCATGCACTGCTTCAAGTCAGCTGCTGATTGGTCTGCGCAGTGCTGCATAAAGTTGAACAAGCCTAAAGAGATGTTGTTTGTTTGGTCATGTGGGGGCCGATCACATGTATGTGGCCAGTGTGATTCATGGTCATAGTGCCACCAGCTGGCAGCAGGAAGTGTGGCACATACAAATTACTTTGACAGTCCTCTTATGTTTACCCACTTAAATGCATATTAAATGCATACAAAATAAAAGAGATAATACAAAATGCATGTTATTGTTTATTTAGTACTCTCCTGAGTAAGATATTTTACATAAAAGATGTTTACATATAATCCACAAAACAAAAAAATAGCTGAATTTATTAAAATAACCCCATTCATAAGTATGTGAACCACAGATTCCTAATACTGTGTGTGGTTACCTGGATGATCTACGACTGTTTGTTTGTTTGTTTTGTGATGGTTCTTCATGAGTCTCTTGTTTGTTCTGAGCAGTTAAAATGTGCTCTGTTCTTCAGAAAAATTCTCCAGGTCCTGCAGATTCTTCAGTTTTCCACCATATTTGAACCCTTTACAGCAGTTACTGTATGATTTTGAGATTTGTCTTTTCACACTGAGGACAACTGAGGGACTCACACAACTATTATAAAAGGTTCAAACATTCACTGATGCTCCAGAAGGAAACACGATGCATTGAGAGTCGGGGGGTGAAATTCTCTTCAGAAAATTTGAATATAGTAACTGAGTAATATGAGTATAATATGAGTATAATATGAATTGACTCAGCTGACTGCTCTCGAATCGCTCTCGAGGTACTTTGAAGCCATATGTCACAGTGACGTGCTGTCGGCACTATCTCAAGTCGGACACATTTCTAACCAGCATGCACTGCTTCAAGTCAGCTGCTGATTGGTCTGCGCAGTGCTGCATAAAGTTGAACAAGCCTAAAGAGATGTTGTTTGTTTGGTCATGTGGGGGCCGATCACATGTATGTGGCCAGTGTGATTCATGGTCATAGTGCCACCAGCTGGCAGCAGGAAGTGTGGCACATACAAATTACTTTGACAGTCCTCTTATGTTTACCCACTTAAATGCATATTCCCCACGATGCACTGTTTTCCTAAAGCCACCAGGTGGCAGTGGCACTGGTAATTAGGCCTGTCATCACTGCTTGCAGCCATATTTAAGTTTAATTTTCAAGTATACCTCTAGAGATGAAGATACCTGCTCATGCATTCAAATGGCAGCTTGCGCAATCAGAATTGAGCATTTCTGAGCTTCCTAGTCCTGAGTTCTACAGTTTCAAATTTTCATAAATACATGGATCTTGGCCATAGCTTTTTTATATATGGTGTTGCAATCCAGTGGGATCACATTACCATTCTTACATAAAGTGTACATAAAGAAAGAAATCACATAGAACCAAATAAAACTATAATATAATATCAAATTAAGTTAGATTTGCTTTAACTGTTGTGCATGTTTATGTCTCTAAAGTTTACATTGATATTCTATGTATCACATGTCCATCAAAACTAATGAAGCATGATATGAGCTAATGTGAGCTAAACCCTGCAAATATAAAATATATCATGACCATGCAAAGAGAATGTTATTGGAAATCTATTTTTAACCAGACTGCTGATGAAATAAAGTAATCCAAAATAGGTATGATGGTGCAAATTTTGAGGCAAAGACTTAAGCATATGGCTGAATAAAAGTTTGATAACTTCCTCTGAGAATTCTCATAATGCTCACTTAACCCGTCTTCTGCTGTTTAAACATCCTGTCTGACTGTTGCAGTCTACGTCTTTGAGCTCCAGCAGAGTGTTGAGTTCTAATGAGGCGGGGCAGACAAATGAAGGGGAGGAGAAGTTGAGGTAACTGGAGCTCCGCTGATAAACACAATTTACACTCTCCACAACGAGAGACGTTAATTATCTTCACAGACTAATGAACAACTCATGGAGACAGAGATAGGACAGTTGAGACAACAGAATCAAAGACAGTTATATAACCTTCCAAAACAATATCATATCCATATCCTTATAAGGACAGTTTAAATAAGATGAAAATAAGGACATTAGTAACCAGTTTTGGTCAACCTTCTCTACCATTTATTGAAGCATTCCTCAATATTGTTCCATAGAAGAAAGTCATAGAGGTTTAGAACAAACATATTGGTCATAAATGCTGTCATTTTTTATCACACCATTCCCATGCTCTCAACACATTGTACCTTATGCTCTTATAGACCTTTTCTAAGCATCATTTCAAGCATGTTGAATAGCTTAATTGATTTTGTGCCACTTGCATTAAACTCTGACAAACGATCAATGCTATAACGTGCAGTGTACCTTAAATATTGAATAGAAATTATTTATGCTCCACCATGCAAGCAGTATGAGTCATTCACATGGCAGCATTTGTTGTAAACACTTAGTTAGTTCACAAATATTACCACCTTATGTGGAATGCCTGTGAACTTTTACATATAATTTATGGTGTTAAAGTGAATACAGTTGCAAGAAAAAGTATGTGAACCACTTGCAGAAAATGAGAAAATATGAATAATTTTAACAAAATAAAAGAGATAATACAAAATGCATGTTATTGTTTATTTAGTACTCTCCTGAGTAAGATATTTTACATAAAAGATGTTTACATATAATCCACAAAACAAAAAAATAGCTGAATTTATTAAAATAACCCCATTCATAAGTATGTGAACCACTGATTCCTAATACTGTGTGTGGTTACCTGGATGATCTACGACTGTTTGTTTGTTTGTTTTGTGATGGTTCTTCATGAGTCTCTTGTTTGTTCTGAGCAGTTAAAATGTGCTCTGTTCTTCAGAAAAATTCTCCAGGTCCTGCAGATTCTTCAGTTTTCCACCATATTTGAACCCTTTACAGCAGTTACTGTATGATTTTGAGATTTGTCTTTTCACACTGAGGACAACTGAGGGACTCACACAACTATTATAAAAGGTTCAAACATTCACTGATGCTCCAGAAGGAAACACGATGCATTGAGAGTCGGGGGGTGAAATTCTCTTCAGAAAATTTGAACTAAATATAATATGAATTGAGTATAATATGAATTGAGCAGTTTAGTTCAAATTTTCTGAAGAGAATTGATCACTTGTTATGATGAACAGATTTGATTTAGGCTTTTACTCACATGTAAACTTTGACCAGGATTATATGTATCATATGGATTAGTTTTCCAGTCTCTTTTATGAAGTTTTCGAAGCGTCAAAGTGGTAGTTGCAAAGGCAGTCAATGGAAGGAAATCTGACAGCATTCTGTCATCAAAAATATCTTAAAAAATATCTGTGTTCTGAAGATGAACAAAAGTCCTATGGGTTTGGAACAATATGAGGGTTAGTAATTAATGACAGAATTTTCATTTTAGGGTGAACTAACCCTTTAACAGCCTTACCTGTCAATGATTACTCAATGTCACTTAACATTTTAGAAAGTACTGTTTGTATGATATTAGTTTTGTCAGATTGTGATTGTTTAATAATTGTGACTTAGTTAAAAATCAGAATGCATTGTCATTAATAACTGTTATTAATAAATGTTATTAATTAAGACAGTCATCACAATAAATGTGTGAAAAGTGTCACTTTAGAACAAGCTTGGAGCTTGGAGAAGGGAAATGTACTATATCTGGTAGCAGGTTAGTTGACAACAAGACCTATGTCTTACAGATTTCAACATGTTGAAAGTCTATGTATCTTTTCATAACAGTAGGGTACAACATGGCTAAAGGCACCCTGGGGGTATTTTTTTTATTTATGCCCCTGTACGCAAACAGGGACACACGTCGTATATTATTGGGAAACCCGCCACAACAATTATCCACCTCTCCTCCATTTTGCTTGGGAACTAATGTTTGATCAGAACCAACGTGTACACGACTGCATTCTCTGGAATCCTCTCATGTGGAGGACCTCTACATTCCGATTGGTTGCCGCCGAACCGCGTCATAGCTCATTACCATAAAGTTGACCTGACTTCAACTCTCTTTGATGCCCACACCGTCCAAGACGTGCTGCGCCGCTGCTGGCTGGAGCTCGCAGTGTGAACGCACAGTTAGAGCGCGCCTTTAGTCCTGTTGCACCCTACCACTTTTATGTACAATGGAGTTGAAATGTTTGTTCTGCTGTTCAGGTAGTTTCCAGTATACTCCAGTACTGCATCACCACTATGCTTCCACCCTGTAACTGGTTTCAGAAATTCACTGTCACAGTTTCGTTTGCTCTCTACTGCTCACCCCATTTATAACACATGGGTGTTCATACACCTGCAGGTGGCTTGAACTAGTGTTGCACTAGAAGTCCTGTAGAGGGAGGAAAAATAGAATGTGCAACAATTACCTGAGATACTCAAATAAAGATAACAAGCTTTGAAACATTGTCCCATGGCCTCACAAACTTCGACTTGGCAAAAATGTAGTCAGTGCTACAGGAAACTGTCAAAGTCCATCACCCTTAGCATGTTAAGTAAGGCAGTAGACAATTAATATTATCCCGACTGTGGAGCCAGCCTTTGTCAGTTGGGAGGTGGCTTTGTAGGGGATGTACATCAACATCCAAACTTATAACTGCTTATCACCAGACCAGACAAGTGTATCTCTAATCTGTCCGAGCTTGCCCACAGGACAGATTAAAAGTTAGTGCCTGTAATAATGGTTGATGAGGTTCTGTGTTTAACAGACTTTATGTTGGACCATGCATGCTCTCTTCTAGGTATGACATTTAGATCTTTCCTGGGCTGAAATATAACCTTGGACCTTGATCTGACACAGTACAGAGACAAACAGATCACATTCAGCAGCAGTGGTTCTGCTATGCCATGTGTTGTCAGGAGTTTGTCACATAAGAGACATGAACATGAAATAGAAAAGGCAGTTTGGAGCCTGGAGTGTCAGAATTGGAGTTGATGTGAAACGTGATTCACCTAGGAAGTCTTGGGTATTCAGTTGAACTGCTGAGAGGTTCATTTTAATAAACATAGGAAAAGGAATGGTGGTGGTGGTGGTGGTGGTGCGGATGTCTGAAATAGAGGCTAGTCTCTGATCGTAATTCTCAGTTTACAATAGAATACATAATAAATAATATAAATAATATAGAATAATATAAATCATATTAATACATGTAGAATACATGATATTAATTGCAATTAAAGTATTTTTATTTCAAAATTCTTAAAACACTTTTTTGGGGTCCATTGACCAGACCAAAAGGCATCACACTATGCTCACAGTAACCTGTAGATGTGGTGAATGTGGCCCATGTCTACCCACCTTGGGTTGTTTTGCCAAATGTATAGTGTAAATACAGCTATCAGGTCACTTTTAAAAGATGTAAGCTGGTTATCAAAAGACTAGGTCAGCCTGAAATGCAAGGCTGACTGTCTGACACCATAAAATATCCATGATGGAGAATACACTAAAACACGTTCACAAAAGAATGAAAGGCTTAAACAATAATACTTGATACACACTAAGCATGCTTACACACAAAAATGCACAGATATTTTGTTGTAGGTATAGACATTTAAAAAAATTGATAGGTAACAAAATCGTTACTACAAATCTCCTCTGTATAACACCCTTGTTCAGTTTCATAATAATCATTATGTGGCACAACTGTCAAAACTGAGATCACAGTAAAAATGATGTGATAAACTTTGACAAAGTGTGATTTTAAGTGTTATAATAGAGATTTTATAACATCAAGATATGAATGCAAAAGCTAAACCTGTGAAAATAATATATATATATATATGTATATATATATATATATATATATATATATATATATATATATATATATATATATATATATATATATTACACTGGTAATATATATATTACCAGTGCACTATAATTAAAAATAAATAAATAAATAATATTTTTTAAGAATTTGTTTATCAGCCAATGCTTGAAACTGATAGAAAGATTAGATTAAAATATTTCTTATTCTATAACAGTAGTATTACAGCCTTCATCTTTCAGTTGAAATGACCGATAGTTTTACTGTGAGCCCTCTGAGCATCATAAATCCATGAAACCTGGCATGTTTCTTCAAAATGACTTGCTCTCCATATGTACACCATTTTGTTAAGTTTCTACTTTGTGCACACAATATATAGACATGTTACTCACAATGGGCCATACCAGATATAATGTATATAAAAAAAAATTGTTCCCACTTTATATTAAGTGGCCTTAGTTGTTCAGAATGAGGAGATTTAACATATGATATGCATATTGTGTGTATGTGTGATACGTACATGATATATATATAATGCATATAGGGTCTAAAACTTGATAGAGGCACCCGGTGGGTGTTTCCTATCAAACTTTGCACAGAACTCTAGAGTCATAAGTCAAACAAGCCCACCAAGTTTCGTTCTGATCGACCTCCGTTAACCTGGTCTAATAGAAGCTCAAACATTCATTGGCAAATGGCGGTTTGCAGTGTGCTTTCAGAGACCCTCCACCTTCATATTGGCTACGAGTAATTCATATATGCTATTGTACAGCAGCAGCATGTCTTACTTGCTCACAGCAGCTTGTTGTGTATTTATCAGCAGTAGCAAGTCCTGTTCTTGCCCTAGCAGCAGCAGCAATAATCAAAAGCAGCAGCAATAACTGGAGCAGCAGCATAACAGATCTGTTCCACCAATACCTAACACATTGGCACTGTCCATAAACATGCTAAACACATGCTAAATTTGTTGTAGTGTTTTTCACAATATTTTAAAGCAGCTTCACAGAATATCATATTGTTAATGCCTTAATGCCGAATGGTTTTGAGCTGGGACATTTAGCAGCAATATAAACAATCAGTTTGCCATGTATTACAATATATTTCCCTTTAGGGGATTGTACTGTATGTATGCTTAGCCACAACGCAAAGGCTCTTTTCACCGATGTTTAATGGACTCATCGACACCAACAACACCATAGAACTGAATAAAAGGATGAATGTAAAGCAAACATCAATCACATATTCACTTACATAGAAAACACACTTATGACTTTAAACTCGTAAATAAATAGAAAATACATCCACTTACCACATTTGCCGGCTTGTAAGCTAAGAGAGGGGTTTGTATCTTGAAGTTTCTTAATCAGATGACTTATGGTCGTTGAGGAAAAACGCCTTAAACCTTTGTGATGATAACATTGTTCCATCTTTTCATGCAGTTATTAACTCATTTGCAGTGTTATGGAGAATTATAAAATCTGTTAGATTTTGTTAAATTTTTATCAGTTTGGTGTAATGACAAACCTAACTGCATTTAGCTGATGTGGATCACAACCTCAGTTAAATGCCACATCAGGGTTTAAGTCTTTCATCAAATTGCCCACCCTTTAACAGTTTAACTGAAAAGTTCTCTGGTAGTCTGTGACAAGCAGGTTCAATCTGAAGGTACCTTGGACTCCATCAAGAATGGCACAGGTCTGATGAGGGCCCAATAGTTGTAGGGAATGTGAAATTGACTCCTTGAGTTCACTTAAGGTGAAATACTTCTTCACAAGGACCTAGTGGCACAGTGCTAGCACCATAGCAATGTTACCTTTAAATAAGTCATGGGCTATGTCCTTGGGATAACCAGTAGTAATGTGAAAATGTTTTCCTTCACACTCTGAACATAATTGTCCTTTATCCTTGGTGGAAAAGCATTTTGTAGCACTTCCTTTCACTGGAATTTAGCATGGTGGCCAAGGCAGAATCAACAGATACAATCACCACTAAAGCTTTCATATAAACCACAAATTGCATGGCAGCAATGTTACCTGCTACAACACTGAAACTTCTTCCTGCTCCAAGATGCAAAGATCTTTCTAAAGATGCTCTAAACCAGGGGTGTCCAATTCTGCTTCTGGAGGGCCAACATCCTGAGTTTAGCTCCAACCATCTCCAAAAGACTTGCCTGGAAGTTTGTAGCAGAGATGGTTTTGTTATTGGGATATACGAGGGTCCGTGGCTCTACCATTGGAAAAAGCGTAACAGCTAGCTTGCATCATGTTTGCCTTGATAACCAAGCCTTGACATCACTGAATTTCGTTCAGAGTTGTGCGACAGTCAATCACTGTTTGCGGCTACCATAGAAAAGACTGAGAAGTGCCATAAATGGAATCATACCTGTTGCACAATTGTCCGTGACTTCTCTTATAAAACAGCACTCCTATAAAACAGGTTTGGACACTTCTGCTCTAAAATGACGTTATATCCAAATCTTATTGCCTCATCAGTTTTTACATCATCAGAAGAGCCAGATGTATTGATGTAAATGCAGACCGCAATTCAGGATAGATCAGTTCAGGTATTTGACAAATCTTGGATGTTCGAAGCAGATTTCTCAGATGATCTCAAAATCATCAACAAATATGATCAGAGAGATTTATTTCACTTAAATATCTGCCATTAATAAAGGGCTTGATCATGGTCAGGGTTGTCAAGTCAGTGGTTTTCACACAGAATTTGACTACTTTTAAACTGTTGTTAGTGCGCATGTGTCGAGCAACTGTGTTGGCGCACGCTATCAAATATGTGAGACTGTAAAGATGAATTTAATGCCACTGACACTTCTGAAACTTTGCAGTGTGTCAGTGGCCAATGGTCCTCTTTAGCAGCATGAAAGACAAAACTTTTATTCTTAATGTCAATGTGTTATAAAAAGAAAGCAAGCAGAGAGCACTACCATTACAGAGCTGTCGTCACTTCATTGAACTCAAGGACAATCTCTAATATATCATGTTTACAATGTTGGTTTTAATTTGAGGATTCGTGACACTGTGACTTAACAAAAAAAAAAATATATTTTGCATTCTGACCAAATTAAAAGGTAGAGGTAATAATAATTGATAATAATAATAATAATAATGAAACATTTGTAGCAACCCAGAGTATAAATAGGCACTATAAAAAGTATTAAAAAGGTGGAATGGAGTATAAAAAGGTGTAACGTTTTTGTCTTTACTAACAGACTGTCTCAGATCAGCCAGTGAGCAACAGCCAGGCCTAAAATTACTTGTGAAAACAAGAATACAGCAAGACAAATCATTAATCCTTATTTTAAATGCTTTTGTTCAGTGACACTTTAAAAAGGACAACCATTAAAGGATTAAGACTTAGCTAGATAATAAACTGTTGATACTCAGTAAAACTACAAATATTGTCTTGAATAGGCCTAAATAAAAGTCTTATGATCTCAGTTTGTGGCCCTTTTCATATTATGTGGTTTAAAATGCTCTAGACCCCTGCTCTAGAGTTTCATGACAAAATTGCTTATCTCTCTGGAACACTGTTCTAGTGGTTTTGGATATTTTAATCCAAAAATCCTACATATTGTGCCTTTAATAGTCTTCCAGCAAAGCTTAAACACAAACCCAACTATTACAAATAATATTATTTTATATTATTGTACAATTACAACTTATACTCCTTTCCTATTACATTTTAATGTAATAGGAAAGCAAACAGTATGAGACAATGATGATTTTTTTTTTTTTTTAGGCTAATGTAAATTCATGTTCCATTTTACATTTACAAGTCACATCGAACACTCATCAATTTTATCTTTTTAAACATTTTTTACAATGTTGTTAACCATGTTAACCATTGCCTGGTTAAGCCAGACAAAATTACAAAAGAACCCTTTACATGAGCAGTGGTGTGGAGAGTAAGTCTACTGGATTTAGTTTTGAAACCACCTTTTCGCACATAAGCCAGGAGAGACATTTATTTTAAATAAAATATGAAGAAAATATTCAAAAGTTAGAAATTAAGTGCTATAAAGGTATTTAATACGCTTATAATTAAAATTGGATGTGGTGACGCATGCAGCTTACATTGTTAAAACCATGGCTCCCTTCCTGTACCTTAGAGGAAACCTTTACTTGTTACAGGGAAGTGACAACACATCCATTTATGATTTTAATAAATATATTAATATTTACTAAATACAGTGTTATTATTGCATACTGTCATAAAAATGTACTGCAAAACCCTAAGGTACACCTTGAATTTATCTTGAGTACTCACTAAAAACCAGCTCACTTATAAATCATTTCACGCTTGTTCAATTCAAACATGATGTGAAGTAGGTTTTATTTACTCTCCATTTCCACCTGTTTCCAGCCCCCCTCTTTCATGACTTTTCAGCTGTGTTTTGCGGCTACCACCCTAACATTCACAGCACGCTTTAGGGGCACATGTAAATTCTTACTCTGTTCACTGCTGCGTCTTTTCCTTTTGTGTCTGTGAGAGCCATAGGCAAGACCACCTACAGTATTGATCTGAGATCATTAAGTGTTAGTACTAACATTCTATATATATGGCAGAGGTAGCTGATAATAGGCAGCTCTGACAAATTACTCACATGGCCACCCACACAAAGCACTGATACGCCAGAATCATTCCCACTGCCCTAACTACGTTAAGTTTTCTCTTTATCTTTCACACTATTGCTGATGTGCCACTGATTGTCTTGTCAGCTTGCTGTGCTTCTGTAGTACATATGCCCTGGAGAAACATACATAGCTTTTGCAGCTACAGAAAACCTTTATGTAATAATCATTGGGGTGCTTTGTAAAAATGCCTGAACTATCAGGGAGAGGTAACTGAATTACTACTATACAGTACAGCATACAGTATGGTGGGCAAGGTCTCCATATGTATTCTTGTCCTGTCATGTAAATGCACTCATGTTTTTAATGAGTGCAAGCAAGCAAAGCTTAGACTGCAGAACTACATGTAGAAGAACAAGCAAGACTATAAAACCAGCTTCACTTTGTAGTATCTATTAACTGGTTAACGTACAGTTCTTTCTGGTTTCCAAAATAGTTCATGTTTGACTGATATTAAAAACCATTAAAACAATTCAGATTTTATTACAATTTTTAGAATAATTATTTTTAATACTGTTTTGTCTCATACCCAAAACTGTCATTTACTGTCTTCTCTCAGCCAAGGGGATGGAGAGCTGGGCAAAGCTGGGAAAGTGTAGAAAGCAGATGATGAAATGATGGTTGAAATGAGCATAACTACACAGGAACAAATTAATAATGCATTATTAACACTCTAGTAACTACTATCAACTAACAATAAACTCTGATTAATGAATTAGTAAGTAATAGTGCTCAGTTGTAGGTGATAATTCACTATTAACTAATCAGTAACTACTGTTTTTTCATTCCTCCCAGAGAACTACAAAGAACTACTATATACAGGTTCAAAATTAACATGAATGATGCATAATGTATAATTAATTCTAAAGTAAAGGCCTTGGTAACCCACTAGTAATGACTGAAGTATTACTAAATATTTAAGAAGGAATTACTAATTATATGGTTCAGTATTCTAAAGTGAAAAGCATGATAACTCTCTAGTAACTACTGAAGTCTTTGTAAACTTTTGATGTTTTTGTATGTTTTTGTACAGTAATTCCCTATGATATATTTGGTAACCCTAGTAATTACTAGTGGGTTACCATGATCTTCACTTTACAATACTGATCCAAATAATTAGTAGTTCCTTTAGAAGGATGTAGTAACACTTAAGTAATTACTAGTGGGTTACTATGATCTTCACTTTAGAATACTGATCCAAATAAGAAGTAGTTACTTTAGAGTTATATAGTAACTCTTGAGTTACTGATTAGCTAATAGTGAACTACCACCTTTAACTGAGCACAATTACTTACTAAATCATTCATCAGAGTTACTTGTTAATTAATAGTAGTTACTAGAGTGTTAATAACGCATTACTCATTTGTTCCTGTGTAGTTATTCATTAATGAAGGATCAGTATTCTAAAGTGTTACCAATAATCTTTGTCTGACCAGCACAAAGTCAACTGCTTCACAACCTCATCCCATGCAACCCTGAAACCATGAGACATTTCCAGTTATCTGTCAGTCATGAAAACATGATTATAAATGAATAACACAAACATAAAGAACATCAAGAAAATGCACAAATTCAAAGTATGTTTGTTCTTATGAAGTGACGCATACACACAATTAGCAAACTTGCTTTACAGGAAAGCCCTTCACACAGTCAGAGATGGGCACAAATACATCAAAATGTATTTAGTTACAAATTATAAATACTTACTCATCAAATGTATTTAAATTAAATACAAAATACTGCTGTAAAAAAGGATTTAATTAAAATACAAGTAATTTGTAATTTGAAAATGCAAAAATACAAACAAAATTTACACACAATCATTTGAAGTGCTCACTGTAACAATTAAATATAGATTGATGATCCTTATAAAGATACTAAAGTTATTCATTCAGGAGCAGTGAGTGATATTGTCTTTTTCTTTTGTTGCTTGATTAATATTAATGACAGACAGCAGCAGGTTTATTAGGCTGCTGTCACTTTTAGAACGAACACACAGTCTGAATGTACTTATGTTTACATTAATTTAAGACACGACCAACTGTGTTTTCAACCGCAATTAATCAATGTTTTTTTATTACTTGACCTACCCATCCGCAGATTATCTGCAGCTCATAGGGATATAACTGCGATCCACAGCACACGACATGCTTTGGTCAATTCACAAGTTCTAGCCATTTGCGTTAATATTCTGTCCTTATAATGACATTCAGTGAATAAATTCTAATAATATATTTTACTAGATACTTTACCTTAAAACAGCAGTTTGATTGAACACAAAAGCAGAGTCTTGACCTTGCTATGCAAAGTAAGACAGATGTTGGTCACAAGCTCAGTAACCGAAACAGCAGCCACCTTTTATGGTGCATTCACATGGGCGTCGGCGTTAATGCTTCTTATTTAACTTTGAATGGGTGATGTAATGCTTTGCCGAACTGAAAACCGTTAAGTTAAAAATGTCTTAACTTTTCAAGTGCCAACGCAAGCTTCAGCCAATCAGATCGCCTTATGCAAATACCCTAGCACAGACGCTAGCCAATTGCATTCATGCAACACCGGAAAAAGTAATATGATTGGCTGTTGTCACTATGATGGTCGCGTCAGCACCAAGCTTCAAAACAATGAGCTTATGCTGCAATTACGCCATAAGTCACGCAACTTGTGACGTTATACTAGGAGCGGTTTGTGACTCGAATTTATGCGTTTCAATGGCAACACTACCATTTTGGAATTCGAGTCACAAACCGCTCCTAGTATAACGTCACAAGTTGCGTGACTTATGGCGTGAATGCAGCATAAGCTCATTGCAGCATGAGCTGTTCATGTTCATTATTATTGTAATGTTATGTGCTTTGGCACATGAGGTAATTTAACGCAGTCTTTCGTGATACTTTTCTCCCTGCTGTGCGCAGTCATGTGTTTTGATGGAGGCGTGGCTTTGGAGATGCTCTGAAGGGAGGGTGGGATCTTTCAAAGCTAGCTCGCTATTGCTAGCCTCTCCGAAAATGACCTAAATTACCTAAACCTAAAGCCTGGTGATGAAAGTTACTGTCTGCAAGAATAAAATAACATATTTGAATGTATTTTTGTTATTTTAAATACAAAATACTTTCTCCTAAGGTATTTAATTACAAATTACATTTGATTTTTTCTTTGCTAAGGAAAAAACAAATTACAAAATACTCAAAAGTAATTAAATACGTATTTTAAATTAAAATACTGCCCATCTCTGCACACTGTTTAGGTTGATCATAAAGTTGCCAATAATTACTAGCCACAACTTTTGAAATCATGCCATTTTAAAATAAAGTAAACCTGCAGAGTTTTACATTGGCGGTGTGTGTAAACAAATTACACTGTAGATTTTAAGTGAACTGAACTTAAGAGTGCCTCCTGAAATGGCCATAGTTCATTCTTGTAAAATGTGTTGAGATTGCTGACACAACAATAAGTGAAAACCACTTAGTGGCTGGTAGCAAAATGACTTGTCGCTGTCTAAAAGTGCATTTGGGGCAGGTCGTGGGTGGTCTGATGAGTCTCGATTTCTGCTGCGACATTCAGATGGTAGGGTCAGAATTTGGTGTCAACATGAAAGCATGGATCCATCCTGCCCTGTATCAACGGTTCAGGCTGCTGCTGCTGGTGGTGTAATGGTGTGGAGGATATTTTCTTGGCACATTTTGGGCCCCTTAGTACCAATTGAGCATTGTTTAAATGCCACAGCATTTGAATTGATGTGTGGAAATGTTTGCACCTGATATTAGGCTTTTTTTTTTTCGTCTGGTCAGGCTCAGAGACCAGCTAGACCAGCTGAAGACAAGCATGGCAAGATAAGTATAATGTGTATACATTTTATATGTTACATTATTGTGGCTGATCTTACTGATCTATAGTCCACAGCAGTCTTTTTGCAATGAAGTTTGTCAGTCTGTCAAAGGGTGACTCTTGTGTTCTGTCTGTGCTGTCTCTTTTGGTACAAAAACAAATACAGACAGATATCTCTTGCTGTTGCATCATGTCTTAGTGGGTTTTTTTTTTTCTTCAGTGTCACACACCGTGAGCACCATGTTTTTAAGACAAAGTAAAAACAGATCATTGTTTAAAACTTAAATCTTGAGGCCCCTGTTCCATTTTGATGTAGTCTTTTTGCCTATTTTTGAATGCAAGAGTGTGTCTTGTGTAAGTATGGTTTGGCAAGGCCTGCTGTCTGTTGTTATAACTTGGTCTGAGCTGACTGTGAACTCGCAAAAACAATGCTTTATGTTTATGTATTTGCAGCTTAAATTGCTTGGATGGTACAGTTGAAGGACATGATTAACCCTTAAATGCATACCTTGAGTCTTTAGTCACCCGGGACGTCATTCACTACCTTCCTCCTCATTCAATTTTTAAAGTTAGACATTAACCTTCTTAGTATTCCCCAATCAATTAATTATAAATAATATAACAAGAAAAAAAATATAAAACAATGCCAGTTTTTCCATTTTTTTTTTTTTTTTTTTGTAAAAATTGTATAGGGTCACTAACCACCCAAGGTGTGTAACAATGTAAGTATATATATATATATATATATATATATATATATATATATATATATATTTTTTTTTTTTTTTTTTTTTTTTTTTTTTTTTTGCACAACAATAATTGAATCTTTGATGACTGAATAAGTGGAATTCCCCTTTATTCCACAAGGTGGAAATGTCTGATACACAATGATGAAGTAATGTTTCACTCATAGTTACCGCAGGCAGAAAACAAAAGAATAGGAAGTATCATCAGAAAAACCTGAAATGGCTCAGGAATTTTCTGCAGTGCAAGTACTGAATGCAATAAAGTATTAGTGTCACTGTCACTTGATGGTGGATCTGGTGAAGAAGTGATCAAAATATTGATTTTGAAGAAAATTTGAAAATTCTAGTTTTGAGAATGCGTTTGAGATTGCGAATATGAGCCAGATGCTGAATGTACTAGGAAATGAGCTCTGACGAAGACAGTGATGATGGTATAAAACATCTGGTCAAACTGAACCCTTCCAAGCTCCAAATAGTAACAAAATGTGCTTTATTTTATTTTTTCTGTAATTGTTACTCTAATATCAGGAGAGTTTTATATTATTGTGACAGGTCGAGATTCATCAGTGTTACATATGGATCCGGGTTGCTAAAGACCCGAATATGTAATAATATCTGGCGAAACATTAATGCATTTAAGTAAATGCATTTAACGATATTTTTTTTAACATGATTACATCATTAGCTAAATTAATGTTTTACTGATTTAATGGGTCCTGATTTTAACATCTACCGATGCTATAATGCAAAATTCAAGGTGTTCTCATTTATTCATTGATAGAGAATCATATTAATCATCGTTGAAGTAAATTTTACTCACTGTCGTGTCATTCCAAACTTGTATGTCTTTTTTTTAATCTTTTTGTGGAACAAGAAAATTTATTATTTCCTGTTTGAAAATTTAATGCAAGCCATATCCCTACTCCTAAACCTAAACCTATGAACTTCGACTCCCTGCCAAATTATTTCCTCCCTCCTTCGACTCCCTGCCAAATTATTTCCTCCCTCCTAACCCCATCCCTAATCCTAACCTCTCCCCCACACCTAATCCTAAACTAGGGTGGTAATAATTTGGTAGGAATTTGGCACAACACCAGCTCTGACCCTACCCATAAGTTATCACTAAAATCAGATGGAAATGATAGAAGAATAACAATAAGCTTGACAATTTATCCTATCAACAAAGATGTTGATCCAGGAACGTTGCACTTAGTGAAATCAGGTTCTGCCCGTGTTAGAGTGTAATTACACAAATAAGTACTGAATAATGTTAATGAAAAACATGTATTTACTCTACTGTGTGGTTAGGGTTAGTTGGTTGTAATTATGTATAATTTGCTGTTCACTAATTTACTAATTATATATAATTATTGCTTTAGTAAATACATGTAACGTCTAACAATGATACTGGAAAATTAAGTGTTACCTATACTACAAAATATCATCTTTTGCAAAAGAAAGAAAGTCATACAGGTTTGGAACAACATGAGGGTAAATAAATGACAAAATATTAATTTTTACTTGTACTATCCCTTTAACTGAAAAAAGAATCTAAAGTGAAAGATTACAGTTAGACTTTTAGCTTTAGATTGTGAGCTATGTTTCTGTGTTAGGATTAACCTTCTATAGCCAGATTTTTGGCATATGGTGAATGTCTTGTGAATAGATGTAATCCATCCTCACAGCCAGGGGTTAAACTGTAATTGTGAATGTGAGGGAACCCTAAAACAACATTTAACAGAATAGACACAAATACATTTTTCTTTCCTGCAAATATAATTAGCAGTCTAACACAATTTAAACACACTGGCAGGGTGAGCATTGATAGATACTGTAGCTCTCAAACTTCAGCTCAGGCATCTTGGGCCCTCGACAGCGCTCTGCAAAAGATCAAGTGATTTTGATTTCCCCACACTGTTTGCTGAGATAAATGTGGTAATGAAATGCTGGGACAGTGCTTCTTTTAGGGGGCGGGGTTAGAGTGTCTTGCGCCTCTCACTCCTTAGTGTGTGTGTGTGTGTGTGAGTGCTTGCGTGTGTGGGTGTTTGTGTGTGTGTGTATGTGCATAACAGAAAGAGGCTGAAACCCCTGCAAGCCAGCCTGCTCAGCCTGCCAGATAATTGCACACTGGCGGCCCAGGCACTTGGTATTCTCAACACACGGGCAGAAAACACACGGCCAGATAAGGCAGCTGAAAAGAACATCCATCACCCTTGGTGCAACATTAAGTCAGACAGTCCGTGAGGCTGCCTGAACCAGGCCAGGACTCAAGCCAATAGGGAACCATTCTGTTGTTTTATAACAAATAAGATGCAAAGGAGATGCTCATATAAACAATATAGTATGACAATACATTGCTCATGTGCAGTGATGCTTGAGTAGACCACCTGTCATATACATAGGGTTTGCTCTGCTGATCAGAAAATCAAATGACGTTAAAAGACTAGTTTACCTCATGCCATTGCAAAGGGGTATGACTTTTTTGGCTACCCTTTATTTTAAGGTGTCCTTGGTGTAATTATACAGTACATTTAAGTACTGAGTAATATCAGTTAAAACATATTCACTATATGGTTAGGTTACATTTAGTTGCATGTAATTATGCATAATTACTATAGTAAGTACTGTACGTGTAAGATGTATTTTACAGGCACTGTAAAATAAAGTGTTACCAGTTTTTTACAACCTTGAATTTGATTTTAATTGAATTCACGTATGAAGGCACATCACACAATAAATATACAAGGTATATGGTGCTTAAGTATAGAACGTAATATTTGTGGTATATTTACTTTGTATGAAAATGAATAAAAACACAATAGATCTATTCCAAAACAAATGAGCTACCAATTTTGAAAGCATTTTAATACATTACATGTATCCTTCAAGATGAGCTCAGTGAAAATTTTGATGTTTTAAACATATGTTTTTCAATACTGAAAAAAAATTGTTATAAAAATAACTCTTTCACCTTTTCTGTTACAAAACTCACAGAACAACTAATGTATGTTATCTCTTTCATACACTTCATGTGAGCAGCGTTGTGTGGCTTGCTTGAGTGAATGTTACCAAAGTCACTGCCTGTAGAGTGTTTCAAATCGATAATTTATGACTTATTCCATGACGGTTAACATGCTGCCTTAGAAGGTACCTGCTTATGTAAACAGTAAACAGTGAAACATCTCAATGGGTTTTGTAACAGAATCATACTATGTGAAAGTATGTGATTAATTTGATGATTTGTGTAGGGTAAGGGATAAATTAGTCTTGCGTAGCTAGACCATCAGACTGACGGCAGAAGGTCTGGGGCCGTATTCACAAAACATCTTAAGGCTAAAAGTAGCTCCTAACTTGCCAATTTCTGAGAAAATAATGGGCGTGTCAGTCCTAAATTTAGGAGTATTTCACAAAGCATTTTAGTGCTTAAGCTAGCTCCTAAATCTGTGAAAAATTAGAAGTCAAGAAGACTCCTAAGTCACTAAGACTAAATCACAAACAATCCTAAAATGGTTGTTGCCGGCAATCCGCCTCAGCAATCTGCCAAAAGACGCAGTAAACCACTGATGCAACAGACGATAGAGCCTTGGGTGCTGAGAATTTTCTTCATAAATTAATTCATATTTTATTTATAGATTTTAATCTGCTATGACATAACATAAAGGTTCATTTATGTACAGGCAAAATGTATTGAATGATGGAGAATAAAACATTGCAGTCAAGTTGAAAATAATGTCTTATCGTCAGGGGCCAGGGCCGATAGCCTTGTCAGCTCGGGTGACATGAGTTCGAGTTCCGGCTCGTGGACCTTTCCCGATCCTTTCTCTCTTCAACTTTGCTTCCTGTCTACTCATTGTCCTATCATAATAAAAAGGCAAAAATGCCAAAAAAAATAAATCTTTGTAAGTAAGTAAGTAAATAAATAAATAAATAAATAAATAAGAAAATTAGAAAATAATGTCTGAATACATGTGGCAGTTGTTTTCATGAATTCACACTTACAAATGATCAGATAAAAAAGTAAAATAAGCATATTTGGCGTGCTGTCCGAGGGGAGGATCAGAGCTCGGAATTTAGCTCAAACCCAGAGTACTCCCCCATATCCTGGGAATAGGAACCAGCTGAGAGTGCGGAGTTGGAGAGAACTCTTGAGGTAAGATGAGGAGAACCCTTAGTGGTAAGATACAATGTTTTGTGAATACGGCCCCTGGACTCAGCCAATCACAGTTTTCGTTTTGTTCCACATCTTGTTTAGGGGCATGAAAATGTAAAGCTGATGTCCCTACAATAACAGACTTAACATAACTTCACATGCTTTTGAAAATCCAGTGTTTAGTTGATCCTGGTAAGAGCTCATTGTCACAGTTGTAAACACGACAGCGTTTGGTGTCATGGCATTTGTTTCCAGACGGACCCTTAAAGAATGCGACACGCACGTTTCCCAGATATCCTGTAGAATTCAACCAACCAAATGATGACTTACAAAATCCTACAGTGTTTACAGTTAAGTGTGCCATATGCATCAAACTTTCAGTCAACGGAATGACGTCTGAGGCTGAGTCTAGGGATAGACTGAATGGCAGCAATAATGTTTTAATGCCCAGTTTTTCTGTTATTATTGGGCAGTTATTGAGGAAAGCCACTAAAACAAAAACCTGAAGAAAAGAACCTGCTTTTGTGCCCCTTTGTGCTTTTGTGCCCCCTTAAGGCCCGTTCATACCAAGGACGATAACTATAATGATATAGTTGTAAACATTGTTCTAAATATAAAAGAATAACAGAGTCCACACCACAACTATAACGATTATGATACAGTGAAACAATACTGTTGGAATTACTTTCAGAACATTTTTTTTTTCCCAGCTGATGAACGATAAAAACATTGACAGCCAATCAGAATCCATCCAGCTCTACAGAGGTTGAGCATTTAAAGTGACAGACAACAAAACTGCAGCACACACTTATAATAAACAGAACGACATTGTGCGTTGATGTGGTGGTTACTGTTATTGTTCTTGGTGTGAACAGGCCTTTACTTTCTGAGTGTTATATGTTATCTGTCTTGTGTATGGACTCTTATGTTACTTCCTGTCTGGTCCCCATTTCGTTGTCAGTTTGTGGTTCTATTGTTCATTGGTTCTGCTCAATTGTTTCCCCTGCTGTGTCTTGATTCCTTGTTATCTTGTTAGCTCCTCTGTGTATAATAGCCCCAGGTTTCAGTCAGTGTCAATCATTTTATTTGCTTGGTTTGTCAGGTTTTTGTTTGCTTTGTTTCCCCTGTGTACGGTTTACCTTTTGTTTCTTTGGTAAAGACTGCTTGCACTTAGATCCAGCCTCTCCTCTTCCCTGCATCGACCGTGACACGGAGCAGTGGAACTGCTACAGAGGAAGTGAAGTTTGCATTATAGAATTGACCATCATATCTTGAGGCATCAGATGTTTTAAGTCAACATGAAATGGTATTCACAATCCTTTTTAGCTGTGCAATTTGACTTATTTCTGAGTACAACAGAACATTGATTCAACTGAGCATTGATTTCATCCATCAGATAGTAGGCAGAAAAAAGCCCTATGTCAGTGAATAAGAAAGCCAGTGGAGGTGGAGTAGATTATTATATTTTGAAGAAAGATTGACAATTTTTGGAATAAATCATGCTCAATAAGGTTAGAAATGTGCATTAAGACAGTAAATGGAGAGATTTTTGAACATGCAGAAGTCTATTGTCTGCTGAGCACCTTATGCAACAGAGTGAATGTTTGCCTCCCACCTACAGCTGTATAAAATCACAGTTCCCAGAAATGTCACATCGACAGTCAAGTCATGTTAACAGTCCACCAGGATTTAAAGACCTCTCCTGAAGTGCACAGTCCCCTCTATATTCTACAGCGATCAGCCTTAAAGTACTTGAACTATGAGATTTTTGTAAAAAAAAAAAAAAAAAATAATAATAATAATAATAATTATGTTTGTGTTTCTATAACCAGACTTTCAGAAATATGCTGTAGTCAGGTTTACCATTTATTAATTTTGACTTGATTACTTTCACAACGGTAGCAATTTTAACAGAAAGACAGGATGGAAATAAAGAGGGATTGATGGCTTACGTGAAGGTGTCACATTTAAGATCATTTTGAAATCTTTTAATCATTTTAAATGTTTTGAATACATCAAATCCATTGTTAATACTTAATAATGTTTGCTCTGTTTTTACCTTCCAAAAGTCAGTTGTTAAAGATATTTTACAATGGGCTAACAGGATGGAAAGTGAGTATGCTATTCTCAATTCAACTGTTGAGGAAACGAAAAACCTACAGTATAAAAATGATTAGCAATTAAAAAAAATATTCCCCCCCCAAAAACAGAACTGATTCGAGAAAGGCAAATTGAGAAACCCCTAGACAATTTCGTAATTAATTTTAATGCTGTTAAATAATATTTTGGTCCCACTTTATATTAAGTGGCCTTAACTACTATGTACTTACATTTAAATTAATCATTTGATACAATGCACTTATTGTGTACATACATGTTTTTACAATGTACTTATATTTTAAAAACACCTGCATGTAATTACATCTGTAATTAATTTCTGTAATTACATTTATAATTACACTGTTGACCCATCCCTTAACCCTTACCCCTACCCTTAAACCTACCCATACCACCAAACCTGTCCCTAACCTTACCCGTATCCCACCTCAATAGCAGCAAAAGTGTTTTGCAATTCAATATGAACCCAATAAGTACATTGTACTTATTTTTGATCTAAGTACATACTGTAGTAGTTAAGGCCACCTAATATAAAGTGGTACCAATACTTTCATAGTATTAACAATATTTTCACATTCAAAAATTTGTTTTTAACATTTTATCCAATATACTTTTCCATATATAATGAGGACACAAAAATGTACTTGATAATGAGAATGATCCAACATATCAGCCTCTGTATGGACGGATTCATTACTGTTACTTATGAGCGCTCGCAGCAGGATGTCCATCTACAAACTAGACAGTTTTTAACAAAGCGTCGCTGGAGGTGCAGTCATTTATGCAGAGAAGGCTGACAGGGAGCCAGTGTTGAGGTGTGTTTTCCCAGTCCACATATATTGTTTCCTGTCAGTAAGCAAAGGACTTGTGCACCTCTCTGGACTCTGTTATACTAATGACTTCAACTTTGACTCACTTTGTCACTTCATAGCACAATCAGTAAACGGTATTCTCCCTTTCTTAGTCAAAACATGCCAGTCACAAGCAAGAGACACTGACAGAAGAAACCTCCGTATATCATGAATGCTGATTGTGAAGCAGTCGGCACCCCTCTGACAGGTGACGGAGAAATGACACATCCAGACTTCCAGACCCTGCTTCAAAATCACTCTCAACCCACAGAACGTCATAGGCTGCAACTTACCTTATTATGAGGGCCAAGAGCACCAGCATGGCTCCCTGTCTGAGAGCTTTTGCTGAAGGAAACTTTCCACTCACATCTGCCAATGCTGCTGGATCTGTGCAAATTTCCATCACTCACATCTCGATCCACCCTCAGCACTTTACAGTGTCTCATTCTTCATTTCCCCCTGCCGCCCACATCTTGTCTGATAACGTTCCTCTTCTGTTTATTCCAGATGAAACCCTCATTCTCTTTGACAAATGCACAGTCCATCATGCTAATATGTTTTGGGAAGCATTTGTTGTCTGGAAAGTCATTGCCTATCTAACTGTTAATTGTCTGTTTTGTGGTTTGGATTTTGCAATGAAAGTTTTAGTCACCTTTACTAGGCCTTTGGAATGCAACCTAAATAAATAAATGGGTTACAAAACAGCATATTTGTTGGACTAATGGTGGTGGTTGAATGGAGCAGTAGAGTTTCCGTGTCCAGGGTGTATAAATGTCTGTTCAGCAGAGCTGATATAATTGTACAGTTATTGATGAAAGACACTGCCTAAAGCAAGAAACTGCCCTTGTTTCTGGTTGGTTTTGTTATAATGGTTTGAATGTCTTTATTTCAGGGTTATGTTTTGAAGAAATTTTGACTAAGCTCTATAAGAAACTGCTTTAGAATGAAGATCAAATCTTCACTTATTTTCTTAGTCAACATGGAACTGCATTCATAACCCATTTTACTTCCAAAATATTAAAAAAATAATAATAATACAGCACGGTGTTTAATGAGTTTTTTGTGGCATTTTTTATCCTTTGTGAATTGCCTGAATGGTGAAAAGTGGACATTTAGCATTTAGCAGTGTAATTTTTTAACTATCCTATTATTGTTACTTTAACCTCAAACAGCATGCCCAGAATTGATCTGTTTAAATAAATATTGTATTGAGTGTTAATAAAAGACCTGTGTGGTTTGCATACACAGGATAGTCTGGCATTTCTATATTTTGTGCCGGAAAAATCCTTAAATCCTGTTATATTCATAAAAAGAGGCTGCATAACCTCTAATCTCTCTATTCCGCTTGGAAAGATGCTCTGTCAGGGGTTGGTGAATATTCTTTTACATCATGTATGCTGCTTAAAGGAGACAGCGCTGTTCTCAGCTGCTGCCAGCAATTTAGCATTACAATCCATTTGACCCTGAGATAAACATTTCACTGTTACTTTTCGCTGCTTTATAAAATACAATAGTTGTGTATCACACAATATGTCTGCAGACATTATAATCTTGTTTCAATTTACTCCTTTAGACCACACTTACTAACATGTGGATCACTTCTTCTCTGAGTAAAAATTACATTGAGGCTCTGGTTGGGTCCTTTAGTGTTTTGGTGACCAAGCGAGGTTGAGTTTGGACTCTGTTTGCACATTTTGTGTCTTCTTATTCAAACACACCTAATTCTATCAGCTTGTTAGTAGAGACTTTAAAGCCTTTTTCAGATTGTCAGTCCAAATCCGTGCACATCCGATCATACACGAGAGATGTGCTGTCAATGTGTAGTGAAATTTGAATTGCATGATTAAAAATGTCAGCTTTCACATGTTTTGACTTAAATTTGTTTGACTTAAAGGGTTAATTCACCCAAAAATTAAATTTCTGTCAATAATTACTCACCTTCATGTCGTTTCACACCCATAAGACCTTCGTTCATCTTCGTAGCACAAATTAAGATATTTTTCATAAAATCCTGCATTGCCAGCAAGACAATTAACACTTTCAATGTTAAACATGTATTTAAAACAGTTCATGTGACAAGAATACTTTTTGTGCACCAAAGAAAACAAAATAATGGGCGATTTCAAAACACTGCTTTATGAAGCTTCAAAGCTTTACGGATCTTTTGATTCGAATCAGTGGTTCGGAGCATGTATCAAACTGCCAAAGTCACACCCCCCAGTGGTGAACCATTGAAATTTTGAAACACTTATCACGTCATAAAGCCTTGTTTACTGAAATCATGTGACTTTGGCTGTCCGATCCACTGATTCAAAACAAAAGATTTTTTGAAGCTTCGTAAAGCATCACTAAATATTGTCATAAAGTCGTTATTTTGTTTTTTGGCACACAAAAAGTATTCTTGTCACTTCATAACATTAAGGTTGAACCACTGTAGTCACATGAACTGTTTTAAATACGTCTTTAGTAGCTTTCTGGGCATTGAAAGTGTTAATTGTCTTGCTGGCAATGCAGGCCTCACTGAGCCATCAGACTTTATGAAAAATATCTTAATGTGTTCCGAAGATGAACGAAGGTCTTACGGGTGTGGAACAACATGAGGGTGAGTAATTAATGACATAATTTTCATTTTTGGGTGACCCTTTAACTAAAATATGGAGTGGATTTCTTACCAAGCCTAAAATCCTTCCATTATTTACCATCCACCATTATTAAAAATTACAACCTGCACTAACCTTCACCAACAAAACATTAATTAACATGTTGACTCACTAGTAGCACTTAGCTTTTATATTGTGAAGCAGTTGTGAGTGTAGACTACTGTGAACATACTGCTTTTAAGAATGAATATCACTGTTTTTGTTGCCTTGCAATCTTCTGTCTCTTAATGTCACAATACAGCTGTAAGGCTTTGAGCTGAAGTAAGTTACAGTATAACAGCATTGATGAATGAATAATGCATATGTATACAAGGTTAAATGTATAGCAACCATTCTTTGTGGTAATGTAATCTGCATCTGAGATGAACAAACAACTACCATTCACTACCATTAATCACAAATTATATAACCTGCCAGCAAATCAACAAGAAAATGAACTAGGACTGCACAATTAATTGGGGAAAAAAAAAAAAATCAAGATAACTAATTATGAAAAATGTTGATTACATCATTCCATTTAGGTCTACAGATCTACACACACACACAAATTGCAGTGGTTGAGCATTATTACCAGGAATATTCAATGCATTGGCAAATCTCAGGTATAAAAATTGCATTTAGTCATTTAGCAAAAGCTTTTATCATACACTCACAAGGAACATAACAAGTAATATATTGCACTAGAGCCAATGCCAAGTCTTAAGAGTTACCAAGAGTACAGAATCTAGATCAGAAGAAAAATGCAGGAAAGCAAAAGATATGGAAAATTTAAAGTGCCCCTATTATGCTATTAAAAGTTTCCTAATTTAGTTTTGGAGGGCTCAAACAATAGTTTTACATGCATCCAAGAAACACTTTCATTCCATTTCAGCTCTTTTCTCACAGTGTCTGAAACAGTTAGATAAAGAGTTCAGTCTCTAGGCCCCGTCCGCACAGAGACGTGTTTAGATGTAACCTATATGCAAAAATTTTGTATCGGATAGGCATTTCGTCAAAACGAATCCGGAGTTTTCAGAAGGTGAATATGATATTTTTTTAAACCGGGTCCTAGAGTGGATAAATCTGAAAACACCGCCCTTGCGTTTTCGTGTGTACAGCCTATCCGTATATTTTGTGAAACAATGATGTCATCACCCCACGTGTCGACACTAGTCAGACAACGCTAACAGCACAAAACAGCAACAACAACAACAATAGCAGACTCTTTGTGCTGCAGAAGCTACTGAGCCAAAATAAAGCGTTATTTCTAAGCTTTACTAAAGTTTATATACAGCGTGTAAGGTTTATGCGCATGCTCCAAGTCTTATTCTCTGTTTTAAGTGTATCTCTGTGGCAGAATTACAGCACCACATACTGGTCTGGCATGTATACTACATCGTTTTGAGTTGGTTTCAGTGGTTTCATGTGTACACAGATAGGGAAAAAAAAAGATTGGATAGGGAAAGATCTGGCTTCGTGTGGACGGGGCCTAAACCTCTCCTTTCTGAAAGCTACTCTGCTCTGATTGGTCAGATGGCCCAGTCTGTTGTGATTGGTCTATTCTGCTGTGATTGATCGGCCCAGTCTGTTGTGATTGGTCTACCGCAGTGGTCGGCAACAGGCAGCCCACGGGCTAAAACTGGCCAGCCAGCAATACTATCTAGCCCGTGCCTGCAGGCAGATTATTTTATAGCGGCTGGTTTTGAAATAGATCTTTGTCTCGTGGTGTCGTCTAGTAGGCTAGACATGACTTTTTTTCGTGTCACATTGCTCCGCAACAGCTAAAAGCTGTCTACACTGAATGCGACAAACCGACCATTGCAAAGCACTTGGACTACTTCAGAAACAGAACAGGCAATTTGTTGTGTGTTGTGTTTGTTACTGTCAGGAATTTGTTGTGTCGCGTCGCGTTGTTGGTAGACACAGTGTTATATTCTTTGCAAACAGCGACAACTTCGTTGCAGATAAGACACACTGGCTTTGCATTCACAAAACTAGGAAGGATGAACGTGTAGCAGTTTTACTCTCGTTGTGTTTTGTTGTTCTTAATGAAGACACTGCGGATGGAGGAGGTCTCAGGATGTTTTATTCTGAAGAAGCAGGTCTGCAGAAATACACAGAGCACAATAAATTTTTTGGGATACACATCTCTCCCCTTCAGTTCATCCATACAGCATGGAGAAAGCAGCATTCTCATTTGAAGAATGAGAGAAAGCAACCAACCCCGTCAGCAGCAAAAGATGGCGCTCTTCGCACATCGCAGGTGGTATCATGTGCGTCACCAATATGTGCCCCATAAAATATTCTGCATGAACGGTTCCTACTGGAATTAATTATGTACGTTATGGCTCATTATAACTCCGAACACAAACATAAGTCTTGATGAAGTTCATTAACATTATTCTTTATATATTGTAATATTTTAACCAGCTGCAAACACATAGTTGTCTTTCCATTCTTCTTTGTATTCCCTATTTTCACTGTCAACTTTCCTCTTTAGACTCTTTGATAGTGCCATTTTCTCTCACCAGCTAGCTTAAATGTTAACATCACTCTGTACACAACATAATAGTGTACCTCCAGCATGCAAACAATTAAAAAAAAAAAATGCAGTTTAGTACGTGAGGATGCCAAGGAATAATTCTGTGTGTAAAAGTAGGCTATGTCAAATAATTATTACAATAAGTTAGGCTCCATTGTGTAACAAGCAAATTAAAATGATACACATTTATTATTCACCATATGGAAAGAGGAAATAAAACAGTTTGTTAAGAGCATGACTCAAACAATGCCATTAATGGGCTTATTCAAGTCCTCTTTTATTTTTTTAGTTATTTTTATACATTACGCATCTCCCATATATGTGTGTTTTAGCAAGGCGGTCTGTGTTGCAAGTTGGTGAATGAAGATGTGTCACTACTCTGCTTTATTAATTTATCCAGTGTAAAACCCGGACACTGCCACACAAATGTGGCTTTTTGTTAAATGACTGTCCTACTACAGGATTTAGCGCAGAGTAACAGCTCACTACCAGTTACAAAAGACAGTCTGTCACAGGCTAGTTGCATTTTTCATCAAATCATTTCTTAAATTATTCTTTGACTATGTTCTGGCCCACCATCTAATGGCAAATTTTTTTTTGGCCCGCTGCCAAACTTACTTGCTGACCCCTGGTCTACCACTTACAGCACATATCAGAAACTACACCCTACCATATCTGAAACAAATTTCAGCTCTGGATTTTCCTTAGCACTTGATACACAGTGATATGAACAGTAATTATGGCGTTGGTTGCATTGTATCAATTCCACCGCGAGTCCTCGTCCTTTGGAAGTGCATGCAAAGAGTATTTGCTATTGCAGCACAGATAATAGCATCTTCTCAACATGAACAAAATGAACCAGACTCTTCCAGTCTCAGCTACAACTACATTGTTTGAGGGTCAAAGTAGATGTTGTTCACAGGCAGCCAATGAAGACCAAAGGCTGGCATTATGCAAATGTGCTACAAACCTACATAGATTTTTAACAGGAAGTGAGACTGAAATCATGACGACTCGTTTTAGCAGTTCAGAATTGCTTTTTTTCTTTTAGGAAACAATAACTATTTATCATGCACACTGATCTTTGCAACTTTGCCAACATTTTACATTAACAAATGGTTGTATTACATATGGTCTCCCTCAGTCTGTAAACTGCAGTCGCACCAGTGGCACCACCCTAAGGACTGTCCTAAGGACTGCCCTGGCTGTAAATATATGATTTATTTAAAAAAACTCAATAACAGTTTTGTTTTTCATGCGAAATATAATGCAATATATTACATAATACATTTCCACTAATGCTTATATTTTTCAATATACTGCAATATTTGCATTGACCATGTATGACTATATATTGATACATATAAAAATATTTAGAAATGAAGACCAAAATAGCATTACATGTAATATTAATAGTTTTATCCTTTATTGTGTACATATATTGCACATACATGTTCCCATATAAATGTGAATGTATGTTCACACATATATATATACATTCACGGAATGAGTTTTCTGTGACAGCAGATTTCTAGTTCCCAGCATGCTTTGCTTCTGACTGTTAAAGGAGAGTAAATGTCAAAATTAAGTGTTATTTCATGTGTTTTGCTCAATATGAATATAGGGGGAGATCCGTTAGTGTTTAAAGTTGTATTTTTTGGAATTTAAAAGTGTTTCTGGTATGTCTGGGGTTTTGGGGTTACCATTGTGCTGAAGAGCTTGAGCCTGTGGTTAGGTTGGTGATTGGCCAAACACCATTAAGACTATAATTACTTTGTTTAAATAAGCAATAGCTGTGCTTTCTTCAGCACAGTGATAGTCTCTTTGCTTAATACTTTAGTATATGGAGGTGTACTTGAGTTTTTGTTATCTAGCTTAAAAAAATATGAAACACGAATTATATAAATAATTATAAAATAAAAGAAATATATTACATTATATATTTATCTATATATGTCAAGTCATCCTCATTTATATAGCACTTTTCACAATACATATTGTTTCAAAGCAGCTTCACAGTGACAATAGGAAAATTATTATCAAGCTAAAGTTGGTTTTTGATTGAATCACTTCCGTTGTAAAAATTGTTAATTATTACTTTAGGGGCCGCTTAAATGACACCTTTCCTACTGAAAACCAAATACCTTTAATGCATTCTTGCCGTTCATTTATGTGTTTAGTCTATAGGTTTGCGTGTTTAAGTGTGTGTGTGCGCAGGAGCTTGGTCTTTTTTAAAAAAAGTGATATTTGCCAAATTAATTGTCTGGTCCACATAATACAGAAAAATTTGTTGTGCACACCCAGATTCCTAACTGACGACAAAGACTTAACAGAGCAGCCATCAAGTGTTAGACAGTATTCTAGGTTATTATGTGCAGAGGTTTTTGGTCCAATAATTAGTTTTTTCTCAATTTAGTAGGAAATTACTTATCCATTTTTTTATATCAGCTATGCATTCCGTTAATTTTGTGAATTGGTACACCATGCTTCCTAATGATATCTCCCAAGGGTAGCATGTACAGAGTGAAAATCAACGGTCCTAGTACTGAGCCTTGCGGTACTCCATATTGAACTTGTGATCGATATGACATCTCTTCGCTTACTAGTTTATATGTGTTTATACTGCACAAGTAAATATAACTGCAATATATTACACATGCAGTACCATATCTGATCACATACATCTATATATTAGATTTTTGAAGTTTATTACTGAATATAAAAAAAATACATACATTATGATATATGAGTAAATATATTGTCACATACACTAATAGTCAAAAGTTTGGACACATCCTCTTATTTAATGTTTTTTCTTTACTTCATGACTATTTACATTGTAGATTCTCACTGAAGACATCAAAAATATGAATGAACATATGGAATTATGTAGTAAACAAAAAAGTGTGAAATAACTGAAAACATGTTTTATATTTTAGATTCTTCAAAATAGCCACCCTTTGCTTTGATTACTGTCGATGAGCTTCATGAGGTAGTCACCTGAAATGGTTTTCCAATAGTCTTGAAGGAGTTCCCAGAGATGCTGAGCACTTGTTGGCCCTTTTGCCTTCACTCTGCGGTCCATCTCATCCCAAACCATCTCGATTGGGTTTAGGTCAGGTGACTGTGGAGGCCAGGTCATCTGGTGCAGCACTCCATCACTCTCCTTCTTAGTCAAATAGCCCTTACACAGCCTGGAGGTGTGTTTGGGGTCATTGTCCTGTTGAAAAATAAATGATGGTCCAACTAAATGCAAACCGGATGGGAGGGCATGTCACTGCAGGATGCTGTGGTAGCCATGGTGGTTCAGTGTGCCTTCAATTTTGAATAAATCCCCAACAGTGTCACCAGCAAAGCACCCCCACACCATCACACGTCCTCCAACCTGTGTACCAACCTGACTTCTGCACAACACAACTGATTGTCCCAACCCCATTAAAGGGATAGTTCACCCAAAAATGAAAATTTGATGTTTATCTGCTTACCCCCAGCGTATCCAAGATGTAGGCGACTTTGTTTCTTCAGTAGAACACAAATGATGATTTTTAACTCCAACCGTTGCTGTCTGTCAGTCAAATAATGCTAGTGGATGGGAACTTCTACTATAAGAGTAAATAAAACTTGCAAGTCCAAATTAAACCCTGCGGATCGTGACGACACATTGATGTCCTAAGACACGAACCGATCGGCACTCGTTAGTAAGGTCTGATCGCGCTCCGACAGCGGCAGTAATGTCTCGCTCTCATTGAAGTATATGCGCGAGACATCACTGCCGCTGTCAGAGCACGATCAGACCTCACTAACTTAAGCGAATGCTGAACGCGGTTGGACATAGTGGTGTATTAGAGTTAAAAAAATTATATAAATACTGTTCGGTTTATCGCACAAACCGATCGTTTCGTGTCTTAGGACATCAATGTGTCGTCACGAGCCGCAGGGTTTAATTTGGACTTGTCTATGCAAGTTTTATTTACTCTTATATTAGAAGTTCCCATCCACTAGCATTATTTGACTCACAGACGGCAACAGTTGCAGTTAAAAATCATAATTTGTGTTCTACTGAAGAAACAAAGTCACCTACATCTTGGATGCGCTGGGGGTAAGCAGATAAACATCAAATTTTTATTTTTGGGTGAACTATCCCTTTAAGAAGGCAAGAAATTCCACAAATGAACCCTGACAAGGCACACCTGTGAAGTGAAAATCATTTCAGGTGACTACATCATGAAGCTCACTGAGAGAAGGCCAAGGGTTTGCAGTGTTGTCAACAAAGCAAAGGTTGGTTACTTTGAGGAATCTAAAATATGAAACATATCTAGAGTCATTTCACACTTTTTTGTTTACTACATAATTCCATATGTGTTCATTCATAGTTTTGATGTCTTCAGTGAGAATCTACAATGTAAATAGTCATGAAAACAAAAAAAAAACATTAAATGAGAGGGTGTGTCCAAACTTTTGACTGGTAGTGTATTTTTCAATATACGAAAAGCGGCAATTCCATATGTATTATTATAATATATATTGTAATAAATTAACACAATATATTATTCTGTATATTTTCAAATATACCATTAAATCATTTAATATATTGATCATTCATATATAGGGAAATATATTTTATTTGCATGGGACCAACTGGAAGTCACTGTTCAGTCACTGTGTTGATTACTGATGTATACAACAATATTTAGTATTCAGAAACAGTATTTTTATTTTTATTTTTTTAAGCTTATTTTAAATGTGTACATAAAGAATATGGCATGAAATAGCAATGTTATATTACGGTTTGGGTTATGTTTACTAGGTATGTTTGCCACAATAGTTTGCCCTACAAATACCCATTTATAATTATAATTAATTATCATACGCCAACTGTTTTTTAGACTTCTTGGAAAATGCTTTTAGTAACTGTCAATTTGTTAGCAATATTCTAGTATCTAAAAGCAAAATTTGAATTCCTCTTGAAACCAAAAGGCCAATATTGAGAAATTGAGAAATATGTCTTAGAGAGAGAGAGAGAGAGAGAGAGAGAAACACATCAGCCAGAGACAATGACAATCAACCAGAAAATGGATCTTGCTAAAAGAGTCAGAAGGGGGTCAGAAAGGGTCACAGGACCTGAATAAAGCCATCAGATGCTTATTGGTTTTTTGTAGTGACTGATGCTTATGATGAGGGGACAAGAAAGCTTATCAAATGTTACTGTAAGTCAATAACACATGCTCACAATGCATTGCAGAATTTATGGATCGCTTACAGAGCCAGAGAGATAGCCAGAGAGAGACCATCTGGGCATGACTCCATTAACTGTAAATATTAACCCAAAGGCGCTGGCTTCACATTAGGTTGAAGCAATTTTGTCGGTCATCGCAACCACATTTTGAAACTCACAAACTAAAAGAAGTGGCGACATGTCAGTAGGGCTCTACTTGAGCTCCTATTGAAAATCTATTTAGAAATGATAAACAGTAGATAGTGGGAATAATTCATTTATACAACTTGAAGTGGTAACTATTCTTTTCCAAATTGGAGATGGACTTAAAATCTTGCCTCTAGACAGCTGAATCATGACCTTTTGTAGTAAGCATGGCCTCATCCTCATCCCCTACACCCACTGAGTAGACAACTCTCTGTTGGGTTAAAACTGAATCAGCTTGGGTAAATTAGATACAATGATAAAGAGAAATGTACCGCAAATACCCAAATAAAAGGAGATGCACACACATTATTAAAAAGTTCATTAATAACTCATGACATTCTCTGGAAAACATGTTTTTGCCTGTTACATTCAAAATGTTTTGGGGCTGAATGTTACAACAACAATAATTTCTAAAGAACTTTTAATTAGCATATTATCATAACAGATCACATCACATACAGTCAATATTACTGCACTTTGTGAATAGAAAAAAAATATAGAAAAAGAATGCCAGATGCAATGGCCAAAGATGTCACTTTTCTTTCAGATGAGAAAGCTATAAATCGCAAATGACCTTGAAATTTTGTGCAGCTGAATGACTTCAGATCTCCGCCTTGTAAACAGCCTCTATTAATGTCATTAACATTTAAAAGAGCACCAAATGCTTTACTTGAGAATGGTGAGTGGCAAGAATTCCTTAGATTTCCAAATACCTGCAATACTCCAACTCTCAGCCACAAGGAAAAGTGCGTATGTCTACTTAGACCCAGATGTGGCGCTAAGCACTTTTCCACAACAAAAAAACGTTTTTAAAAAATTTGAAAGTTGACATGGATTTAATGTACGCACACTCTCCGATCAAATCTGTGCATTCGCACATTTTACAAATGAAGCCCCAGGTTTCTGCTGACAGTTTTAATGACAAAACATTTTTCCTGTCAGATGTAGACACAATTCTAAAAATGTAATATTTTAAGAACAAACGTGAAAGACGCTTGGGACAGTTGACGGGCCGGTGCTACATCGTCACAAAAGTTTAAGCCTTGCCAATTCAAATATTCAAGCACAAGAAGTTGTGAAACATAATTCAATTCATTACTCACACACTGTGGGAAATTTAAGCCAGTGTGCAAATACTAAATTGATCTCTCTTTTATGTCTTCTTGCACTTGAACAGACAAATTCACGCAAAAAAGAAAAAAAAAGTCTTTAATTAGTATCATAGTAAACATAGTCAGATATGTCTGTGAATGTAAAAAAGTTGAGAACGAAAACATGTGTACAGTATGTATCAGTATATTGGATCTGTGCATTAGGTCTTAAAGTGACAGCAGCCTAATATTTCTACTTCTGTCTGAGTTTACAAAGGAAAAAAAAATCAATCACTGCCCTTGACTGAATAACTTTTGTAACTTTAGACTGTTTACTTGTCTGTTTACTTAACTGTTTACTTTTAAATTTATATTAGTTGGGCTAGTAGTTTTAGCTGTGGTATCGCAATTGGAATAGAGAAATGTGAATTTACACTGGTATCTAAAATGTTGGTGTCATAACTGCCTGTTTTTACAATAACTTTTTTAATGGTTTAAAGAAGGGGTGTCAAACATACGGCCCACAGGCCGAATATGGGGAACAGGACTGTAAAATAAAGTGTAACCATAGTTTGTAAGGTTAATATTAATGTAGGCTAAAAAATGTCAGCACACTGAGGTTTAAAAACAGGTAATTCAGCCCACACATGGGTACATTTTTCCCATCCGGCCCTGAACCTAAAATGAGTTTGACACCCCTGGTTTTAAGGATGGTAAAAAAGTATTTATGGTCTGTAAATTTTCTTATGTCACCGGCCATTGGCATGTTTGGCAAAAAGTCAGTTTTAGGCCCTGCATGTACTCCTTCATACTTTTTGGCTCTCTGAATGTTAAAACTGTTTAACCACTGGGAGGATGACTATGAAAGTCGTGAAGATGGTGTGTGTGGTCTCAGTGACGGCAGGGTTGAGTGGAGCCATCATTTGTTGCGGTCAGACACCTCACTTTTCATCAGCTCACTTCTGCTGTATCCATGGCAACACTTCAGCTAGTCATGCCCTTGGGATGCATTTCTTGACAGTATTACTCTGTCTCCATTGCTGAAAAGGTTGGCCCAATGCTGAAACATTGTTTTGTATGCATGTGTCCTCTCTTCTTGGTCATTTTGTCTTGGTTTGTGTATCTGTGACCTGTCTGTGTGCATGTAGCAGAAGAATATCCTCCTCTGATAAGGATTTATTTGATTAACGGATAATGACAGCAGCTCTTTTGGGTCATCTCACTAATGTCATACAGTATTGTATACACAAATTAGAACTAATGTTCTCTAAATTACAGTTATTTACCAGAATAATGTATCGATCAACCTAAATCTGTCAGCAAACAAGTGTCTGCATCCTCTGGTAATTGTAATACATTTTAGCAACCTGTACTTTGTGCCCTTTTAATCTGTGTAAAGCCAAACTCATAAATTCTTATGAATCATGTTGATTCTTTAGCATTAATATAACACTATAATTTTGCAGTTCATGAATTTGAAACTTACTATAACCCATCCTATTATCCCCAAGAAACTTATACAACTTAAAGGTGCAATATGTAATATTTTTGCAGTAAAATATCCAAAAACCACTAGGCCAGTGTAATATATTTTGTTCACTTGAGTACTTACAATATCCCAAATGTTTCCAACTATTTGTAAATCGTGAGAAAATTGCAATTTTAACCAAGGCTCTGGGACATGTGAGGTGTCGCCTGTCAACTGCGTCATATCCGCGCTACCCTCGGTTTCCGATTTTATTTTGTAGAAACCATGGAAACACCTAACAGCTAACATAGCATAATCAGATGCAGCTTTATTTTTATTAACAGTAATACATCATTTTCTCCATCATACAATACATTTTAAAATTAATTGCATGCCATTTATCAACAAAAGCCATCCAGCATTTAATATGATATTCTAAAATCAATCTAGCTTACTGCAGTGTGTAACAGTGTCTCACATCAGACGCTGGGCGAACGCTCAGAGTAATGTTATAACATTTTCAACACACTCAGATGTATCTAATAATAAACAGAGCTGCGTTACCTCATACTTATGACCGGAAAAGCGGAAGCAGCGTGGCGACTGTGTCATAATAAAAGTTCCGTTGCTCGTGGCATGTGTTGCGCAATCGCTCCAGCAGCCTTGTTCAACTCCCACAACACTCGGTCCTGCTCTGCTTCATACTACAGTAAAGTTAATAATCTCATCCATGAACATGAGTTCTTCTTAAAACTAGGCGTCATCAAGCTACACCTTTGTTTTGAATAGGCCTCTAGCAACCTCTAGAGGGTGAAATTATTACATATTTTACCTTTAAAATTATAAAACAATATATATATATATATATATATATATATATATATATATATATATATATATATATATATATATATATATATATATATATATATATATACAAATATATATATAATTGTATTTCTTACAAGAACAAAACTAGTAATATCTGTCTCCTCCAGAGTTTTAGAAGATATCTAAACAATGTCTAAATTTATTTAGGCTGCATTTATTTAATAATAAAAAAAAAAAAAATACAAAACAAAAAAACAATAATATTGTGAAATATTATGACAATTTTAAATAATTGCTTTCTATTTTAATAATTTTTAAAATGTAATTTATTCCTGTGATGCAAAGCTGAATTTTCAGCATCATTACTCCAGACTTTAGTGTCACATGATCCTTCAGACATCATACTAATATGCTGATTTGATGCACAATAAACATTTATTATTATTATTATTAATATTTTTTGCTGCTTAACATTTTTGTGGGAACAATGATACTATTCAAACATTTGTATATATAAAACAAATATTAATACTTTTATTTAACAAGGATGCTTTAAACTGATTGAAAGTGACAGTGAAGACATTTATAATGTTACAAAAGATTTATATTTAATGAATGATTTAATAAATAAATTTAATAAATGCTGTTCATTGAACTTTTGTTCATTGAAAAAAGTATCACCATTTCCACAAAACTGTTAAGCAGCAAAGACTGTTTTCAGCATTGGTAATAATAATAAGAAGAAGAAATGTGAGCAGCAAATCAGCATACTAGAATGATTTCTGAATGATCATGTGACTGAAGACTGGAGTATTAATGCTGAAAATTCAGCTTTGATCACATAAAAAACAGTTATTTTAAATTGTAGTAATATTTTGCAATATTATTGTTTTTACTGTATTTTTTACAGTATTATTACTGATATTTTAATCCAAAAATCGTAATGCGTAAATATTATGGAAAGCATGCTAGTCAGATGGGATTTAAACATTGTCGGCTGAAGACTCAAGTTTGGTTTGAAGACGAAAAACATACCGAGCACAATGTTCTCTCACCATTCCTAACACACACTACCAGTGTTTGGCGTAGTCTTGCAGCTATCAGAGCAGAAACTAAAGGGCGTGTTTATATATAAAATGAACAGGTTTATTTTGTCCATTAGATCGAAAGATCTGGGGGAAAAAAAATATACATTTACCTGCCCATAGACCCTCCCCTCGAAAAAAATCAGGACAGAAGTGGTTGAATATGGACAAAAGAGTTAACAGATTAAAACACCAGGTGTAAATGGGTATACGTCTCCCTCGTCTGCTTGTGATCTGATTTACCAAAACTCATCTTAATACCAGGTCTTAATAATAGGTCTACATCTCTCCTCCATCCATACTGGCCAAAGGTCTTCACAAGCATTCACATGTATCATGGCATACACCTGATGGAAAGTAAACCCTCATGACACCATTCCAATCCTAAATGCAGCTTCCCCCCAGCATATGAGTCATCGTGCTGGGTGATGTTAATGTTAAGGTTACTGCTGCCTCAAATACAGATTTCCACAGCAGCCCAAAGTGTTTTAAACAAACAGAGGGAAGAAAGTGCTAGAAAGAGTCTGGGTGAATAAACAAGCCGATGTACCCGTGACCTTCAGAAACTGCTGGGAGGCACTTGATGACTGAAGATTGTCACTTTGCTGTGACATATTCACAGCCAGACTTCAGTAATCTCTGGCCTGCAATTTACCATTCCAACTAAGAGCTCTCCATTTTTTATTTTCTTTGTCTCACTGTGCCTCTTTGTTTCTTACTCTAAGTAAATTCACTGCACAGAATAAAAGGAGTCTTGGAATCTATTATTTCACACTCTATCTGTGTGGCCATGAGTGATGTGCAGGTTCACACTGGCTCTAAGAGTTCTAAATGCTTTTTGCATAATGGATCTTAGAGTATTCCATAAGGGCTTTGAATATTCTGTTTACTAATCAAGTAATTTACATAAGCCAAGATTTTAACAGAGAGACTCTGTTAGCAATTGCTTTACTAGCAATGTACAATAACAGTTACATGTGAATTAATGACTAAGAAAGCATACATACGAGTCGGATGAAACAAAGAAGTAATTCAATTTGCAATACAAATTGGTGTAAACCTACATTTCAATGGCATTCTGTGGGTCTTAAATGTTATCAGAAATGGCTCGTTTATAGTTGGTTGGTTATAGCTGCAGCTCTACAACTATTTGAATTTAACCATTTAGAAAGTCTAAAATACTAGAATAGCTTCTATCCTTATGGGGTCTTTAATCCTCTGAAAGAGTTCATTGTTCAAAGTTAATTTTGATCAATATCCCTAAGCATATTAAAGGCAATTATTGTGTGAGCTTGTCACAATGTAATGTAACTTGTTTAATTGTAGAGATGGTCAGAGAGAGGGTGAAAAATAGTCATCAACTAATAATAACTAAATGATAACAGTTTTTGACTAAATAAATAAAAGAAGGCGAATTAAAAACGTGACTAACATTATAAGTGTACCACGGAGATTTGAATGTTGGGTTACACTTAATTTCGATGGTCCACTTTTAGACATTCTACTAACTATAAGTAAATTGTCATATAGGGGAGATCAGGGATGAAAGTAACACCTTTTGTTTGAGCATCGGTAACTCAGTGTTTTTTTTGTGCTATATCTCTCAAAATTGGACACATAGTAGCCACATTTGTCTGCTATATATATAACTCATTTGGACATGTACAACACAATCACAGATTATGTGAGTTAATCTCAAACACAAAGAGTTCCATTGTTACAACCTACCCCACTACTGGGGATAGATGTAACAATGAGAGCTTATTTGCTGAAATAAGATCCACACAATCTAATTTTATGCAAGAATGTTATTGAAGAACAAAGAATAATCAGTTTTGAATAAAGTGAACAATTTAAAGTAACAAAAAAGCATTGTATTGTATTTATTTAAGAACATTAAATTTAGCACAAAAACAACTGCTGTGTGTGTTTGTGTGAGTGTGAGTGTGAGTGCGTGTGTACTGTATTCCTGTCACATAACAGTTCAGTCACTTGTTATATTGCCATCCACCTATTTTATGTGAATTTTGGGATATCACATAAAAAACGCTGCACTGTAAACCCAAATAAGTTGGCAAAACTCAAAAAAATTGAGGCAATCAGTTGCCAAAATTTTTAAGTTAAGAAATTCAAAGTCGAAGTAAGCAGAACTGGCAGGTTTGTTTTTTTGTACTCATACATTTTAATTGTTCTTAACTTGAATTATTTGAGTACACTAATTCATACATTTAACTTTAAATTATCATGTAACCTCATGCACCATTTTTCACCATGATGGTAGCTCTCCAAAAACCCATAACTGAAACTCATCTAAATTAGCATAACGAAACATTAATCACTACTAAATCTCGCATTTTGATTTATTTATTTTATTTATTTATTTATTTTTTTTTTTTGCGTGTATATGTCCATTCGAGGTACAAATAGACGCAGAAGAGAATGGCATTCGGTGTTCACATGAATCTGCGCGCACATAAATCAGCCGCACATTCTGAGTTCTCTTTCGTGCCATCTTGCTCTCAAATGATTTAAAATCTCTTGAATGTTTAAAGTGACAGGACCTAAAACACGTTCAAATGATAAACTTTCATTGTATGATGGTCAAACTTTGCAGTTAATCAGAGAATCACCTGCGTTTTGAACTGTGGTGTCTGGTCCGTATGGATTAACAGTCCCTACTAGACATCGCAGACTGCGCACATCGCGATTTCGATGCTAAAATAATATATCATGCAGCCCTATAATAAACCATATAAATCATAATAAAAAGCGCACAAGCGCACAAATAAAGCTTATTACCACAGCACACCGGGATAATGATTATGAATGTGTCGGGGGAAAACAGCAAGGAGACTGCTTTAACATTTTAATAATTAATTGATAAACTAGTGTTTTCTTTTTCTTTTCTTTTTTTCGACTGCGTCCACAGTAGTGGACTCAACTATATACATATTTCATATGGATTATATAACCAGTGAATATTTGTTTTCCATTAGAATTGGTTTAACATTTAACATTTAATTTGACATTTAACTTTCTGTAGATATATTTTTCATGTCTGTGAGGCAAGTTTACATGGAGTTTCTGTTCTTTCTTTTTTTTTTTTTTTTTTTTTGGCGCGCTCAAGTTCACAGAGAGAGGTGGCAGAAAGCTCACCCTTTTTGCTTTCATTATTTTACAAAAACAAGTTTTGTTGTTATTGTGAGTGCACACAAATAGAAGTAGACAGTCACAGATTCAAAAGGTGTATTACTCTTATCTGTTTGACCAAAAATGACAGAGTATTTTAAGTGCAAGTGATCGCACCAGCGCCACCATGTTAGCTGTCATGCAGTAAGAGGGGGCTACTATTCAGCTTTCACACTCCGCACAAACACTTGAATAGCCCACATTTTTGTAGGTTAACATTAAAGCGAAGGGCCATGTAAAGTTGCTACTACTTACATGTTTCAGATGATAAGCCATATTTGAGGTTGATGAATGATAGGTGAGCATTTGAATGTCCTGCCCGATGTACTGTAATTATCACATAGATGATCTGTCTAACGCCTAGGTCCTGAAGGCCTAACGAGAAGTATTGAACAATTGAACAGAACAGACAGTAATGAGGGAACTAAACGAGACAGGTGATAATCATCAGTAACTAAGGAAACTATAGGCCTCTTTACATAGCTGAGCTAAAGCTGCTCTGTGCCTGCTCAAAATTCTGTATGAAGATGTAATGCCGCATAAAAGCCTGACTAAATTATTACTGCTCTGACCCACTTCAGTCCTTTGAATCAAAGTGCCACCTCTGAGCAGCATGTCACAGTAAAGACATTCAACGCAATATAAGAATGGGGATAATTAATATAATAATTTTGTCATCATCCTTTTCCCTAAAAAATGCAAATTGCTGTCATGCAGTGGATGCGGTAAAACAAAAATGAAGGCTGTATCTAGTAGCAAGCAGTAAACTTTTAATGAAAACAAACTCAGGATCACAACACTTCTCAGAATACTCAAATAGAAAAACACAGGAAACAGAACAACCACTTATAGGACGCAGAGATCAGAGCCCAAACAGAACAAACACAGGCAATATTCACTAAAGCAAACTAACCAAAGAAATAAGAAGCAGGTGTTACTTAATAAATCAATGAAAAAGCCTGGAAACAGACAAGCATACAAACTAGGAAAAACCAAAACAAAAACACAGACAAACCAATCATGACCTTATTTTGTATTAGATTTGTTCTATGCATAATTGTGACTGATACATGTTATGGGTGGCAAGTGGAAGCAGTTTTGATACACTGTAATACCTACATTTGTGAAATGGTTTTGTGTATTGTTGTGCCTATTTGAAGGAAAATAAAATGTGTGAATCATAAAAAAAATAAGTCATAACATAAATGATTATAACTCATAAAATTATAACTCATCATCTCTCATCTTTGTCCTCACAGGTGAATGTGTACAAAACAGAGCCAGCCCCCTGAAGCGGTTCACCCAGTCCGGTTCTGTCCTTTCAGGGGATGGCCCGGGTCCAGGATGGGCACACAGAGGAATATGACAGGTGCAGTCATTAATAATCCTCTTATGTCAAATGAGAACAATGGTCATCATAAAAGAGGCATTACCTTATCTCCACACACGTTCAGAGGAAATAACCTCATCTACACAACACTGAATCAAAAAATGGCACAAAGCATTGATGTTTTTTTTTATTTATTATTATTGACCAGGTGTTATGTGAGATACAGAGAAAACTGTCTGTATAAATATAATTGCCAGTCCTTGTGCTGGGGTAGTTATGCAAATCTTGGACAATAAAAAGCATGTTTACCATTTGTGTCACCCTAGAAATGAGATTCTAGGTTTCATTTTATGGACACTTTAGTATTGTCAATCTGTTGTCTTGTTTCTCAGCTCTGTGATGTTAGAGGACGGTCAGGATGGCATGGACAGTGGTAGCCTGACTCCTGGCTCAGCTCGACAGGTCTGCATCCAACGCCATCCAAGCCACGGCTTTGGTTTCATTGCCGGCAGCGAACGGCCTGTCGTTGTACGCTCTGTTTCAGCGGGTAAGACGCATCTCTGTCTGGAGTTATGGGCCAGATGTCTATTGTCCCCTGGCTCTGCTGTGCCAGCCAATCAGCTTCATCTCTTTTTAAAGGCTTTTGAGTTGTTCAGATTTTAGATGACTTTAATCAAATGGGAATTCAGATACTTGAGGTGTATGATTTTGTTTCTATTTGATGCCTTGATAAGATAAGTGTGAAAATCCACTGTAGGAAAAGTTATAACAACTGCCTTGGGAAAGAAGTGAACTTAATAAGTCTTTTTCTTGAGCAAAATAGGCAAGCTGACATTCATTACAATCTATATCGTTCATTTCTAATATACACAAATTTCATTTGCGTTTTTTAGTTTGTCAAGAGATTTAAAGTGCTGTTTTAGAAGAGTGTGCATCTGCGTATGAATCTGTAAATCAAGTAAATTAGTCCTCAGATGCCATTCTGTAATTTATAGCAAAAAATCTGACATTAATTCGATCTCAAACAGAGAAGTTATTACTCTACCATCTTCGTGACATCATTAACCAACGTGACTGGACGACTCATTTGCGACAATATTGTTTCGGGAAACAGTCTACTTAGGTTCAAAAACAATGCATCATACTTTTGGCGCTTTTCCACTGCATGGTACGGTTTGGTATGGTTCGGTACCACTCGATACGGCTCACTTTTTGGTGCTTTTCCAATGCATGGGATGACTCGGTACGGCTCGCTTAAATTGTACCACCTCAGTTGAGGTTCCAAGCGTGCCATACCGATACTAAATGAGACGTGTGAACACTGCAGATCACTGATTGGTCACAGAGAATCGTCACCACCAGTGTCATTGGATTTGAAACACAAGACACCAAACCCGCTAGATTTAAAGGTGCAATATGTAAGATTTTTGCAGTAAAATATCCAAAAACCACTAGGCCAGTGTTATATATTTTGTTCACTTGAGTACTTGCAATATCCCAAAGGTTTCCAACTATTTGTAAATCGTGAGAAAATTGCAATTTTAACCAAGTCTCCGGGACATGTGAGGAGTCGCCTGTCAATTGTGTTATACCCCCGTTAACCCTCGGTCTGCCTCAGTTTCCGGTTTTATTTTGTAGAAACCATGGAAACTCCAAAGACGCTTTAATATATTACACGTTTTAATAGGCAAGGGAACAACTGTTTTGATATATTTATAGAGAGAAAACTAATTGTTGTTATATAGCTCAACACGTTTAGTCTTATTGTTTAAATCTAATTTTCTTGATTTTCTTTTGCGAGTACCATGCTTTACCATGCCTCAGAGAAAAACATTATTTTGTCAAGTAGCTAACATAGCATAATCAGATGCAGCTTTATTTTTAGTAACAGTAATACAGAATTTTCTCCATCATACAATACGTTTTAAAATTAATTGCATGCCGTTTATCAACAAAAGCCATCCAGCATTTAATATGATATTCTAAATTCGATCTAGCTTAATGCAGTGTGTCTCAAACAAGTGTCTCACAGCAGCCACCGAGCGAACGTTATAACGTTATAACATCATTTTCAACACTCTCAAATGTATCTAATATGATAAACAGAGCTGCGTTACCTCATACTCATGACTGGAAAAGCGGAAGCGGTGCCGGCGACTGTGGCATAATAAAAGTTCCGCTGCTCATGAGGCGTGTGTTGCGCAATTGCTCCAGCAGCCTCGTTCAGCTCCCACAACACTCGGTCCTGCTCTGCTTCATACTACAATAACGTTAATAATCGCATCCATGCACATGATTTCTTCCCGAACCCTGTCCCTATTCTTTTGCACCATCCGTTGAGGTGAAGACCACATGGCCCAAGATTCCGCGCTCAAACTTGGCGTCATCAAACTACGCCTTTGTTTTGAACATGCCTCTAGCGACTTCTAGCAGACAGAAATCCTACATACTGCACCTTTAAATTGTCAGTAACAGTCACCGCAGTATCAATTGTTCGTGAAACGACTTGCTTTAAATGACTGTTGCATGCAACTTGAAAAAAGAAATGGCTGTATTGTGGTCAGTAGATGAGGTGCAGACTCGTTGGTAGATGATGTGAAGCGGTACTAAACTCAATGGAAAAGCAAACCGAAAGTAAAGCGAGCCAAGCCATGCCGTATCGAGCCGAGCCAAGGCGAATAGTACCATGCAGTGGAAAAGCACCAAAATTGATATTTAAGCAGCGAGTTACGTTGTTGTACGTTGTAACGCACCAATGATTGGTCAGATGGCCCTGTCTGTTGTGATCAATTCAAACATGAGTCCTCATCCTTTTGAAGTGCATGTAAAGTGGATTCACAGCGCTGAAAATGCATATTTTCAACATGTCGACAACACAAACCAAACTCTTCCAGACCTCAGTTACAACTACAGTGTTTGAGGGTCAAAATAGACGTTTTTCGCGGGCAGACAGTGAAGACCATATAGACTAACATTATGCAAATTTGTTACATTGTTACATACGTAGGCGCTTTAACTAATCAATTCTATCAGGCACTAAGAACAACACAAGTTTCTGACATGTCTCCTTTACAGATGGACCATCAAGTGGCAAGCTTTACCCCGGAGATCAGATCCTAGCCATCAACCAGGAACTCGTGAGCGACGCGCCCCGGGAGAAAGTCATAGACCTTGTAAGGTAACACCCTTTACTGTCACCAGAGGGAAGGGCCTTGTCTGGACGCATGACTGTGCTTTATATATTTCTATTCCATATGTCTCCATCAGATAAGAGAATTCATTTCAGATAAGACATTCTTTTTACATTCTGCAGCTCACCGGCCAAAATATCTTTTTCTTCTGCAGGCGGTGCAAGGACTCGATTGTTCTCACTGTGCTGCAACCACAACAGGTAGTTAAGGACATTATGTCTTCTCCAATCGAAATTACCTTAAATCAGTCCCTTTCAGTCCCAAAGTCAAACTACTATGCCAATTTCAATATAGCTAGTCTGTACATTTTTACTGGAATTTAAAATTCAGGTGTAGCTTTGTGTTCAAATGCACACCATTTGCTTTGTGCCAATGTTACATAATTACTATATACATAATTACATAATTAGTGCATTGAGACTAAAGCTCAGTAGTGAAAATGTCATGTGAAATGTTTCTTTTAAGGCCCACATGTTTTGTGTCAACATTCCCCTATGCATTGATCTCAGTGGAGCAAAGCACCAAGCTACAGCATTAACCCTGCCGCCACATTGCATACAGGTTGAGTGCTGTAACAGCGCTCAAAGGTTTAAACAATTTCAACTTTGACCTTGTTTGCTACTGAGCTTGCGGAGCCCAGTCAATTCCTCAGCTGTTGACAAGAAAAACCAATCCTCTGTGTATACAACTCCAGTGGTACAACCATTCTTAACAGATCATAATATTAATCAGCATATACAGTCAACACATTAGATATTCTATGCAAATTAATCAATGATAAAATTGCCCTCATGTGATGCCATTTCTAATGCTTGTCGGGATCAAAGCAACACATGATGTGTTTATTGCATCAAGGTCTGAAGTATGGGCTTTAGCCATCTAAGTGAATTATCAAAATGTATATATTAATTTTTCTTGTTTTCCAGTAAAAATGTCTAAGTGTGCATAAAAATATTATTTTACTTGAGAAGCAAATCTGCATAAGGGATGAAGACTTGATTGCAGAGAATCTTGAATTAGGTTGTTCTTATCCCAGTTGCAATTTTTTCTCTTCTTATTTTAAGCATAACATAAAGAAAAACTATTTTCCAATGGGGCAAATAAATCAAGATATATTACCAGAAAACAAATCTTACATCTTACACAACTTTTCAAGTAAATATACAAGACAATTGTTTTATGTTTAATGCTTTTTACTCTAAATGAAACTAGTCTTAACTTCAGTTTTTCTGTCTATTTCTTTCTTTCTTTCTTCCCACCCTCCCTTTGTCTTCCCTAGTCACCTAAATCTGCCTTCATAAGTGCAGCCAAGAAAGCTCGTCTGCGAACCAATCCCCCCAAAGTGCGCTTTTCTGAGCAAGTGTCCATCAGCGACCCAGACTCAGTATGTGCTGCTGCCTCACATCACACCCCAGTCATATCTGTGCTAACACATCTTTCCTTATGTGCTGAAATGAGACCTGCACAACACCATATGACTTGTAGGATTTGAGTTTGTTGAACGGTCTCAAGGTATTTTTTGAGATGATTGTTCACGGTCTGTTCATGATTATATTTGTTATTATTTACAAAGGCAAAGTGAATGTATCAAACACTAGTGTCTCCTTTTGAGAGTGTTACATGGCTGTCATTTCAGAGTTGAAATACTGAAGTGCGATTCACTCTACATCTCCTACTCATCTCATTTCATCAGACTGCAGGTTTATTACCCAGAGGGGCAATGCGGAAATCCCTCTCCTATTGTGCTTCCTTAATCTAGATGTGGTCCTCCATTTTGAGAAGTTAAAAGGATAAATCCAAAGCATACGCTTCTGCTGTGATCTTCCTCCACCATCCATGAACTCCAGACTATATTAAAGTGCATACATAAAAACACAGGGCTTGGAATTGACGACGATTGGTTTGGTTGGAATGAAAGGGCCATAGTGTTTTTCTGTTTCATATTCATAGGGTAGATTTGCAGAGAAGTCAGTCTGGCAGATTTTGACAGATGTTCTTTTTTTGAATTGCATATGAGTCCTTGTTTGTTTGCTGAGATTTCTTTGGATTTACAGTAGACTGATTTGAACACAAATGCAACAGTATTGCAACTATGTAACTATGTTCCTGAATTGAAGCAATTCATGGCTATTGAAAGGAAATTCTAACAGCAGGTGCTTTGAATAAATCCTTCTGGTTCTTATTGAGATGTTTAGGGTAACAGAGTTACGTAGAGGAACTTAACATCAGCTTCCTTTTAACACTTCCAGCCTAATAAACTAATCGAATAAGGTTGCATTGCATCTAGAGAAAGACTCAGCCTCTCCATAACCTTTAATGTTGTTACTAGACATTCATTCATTCGTAGCTTTCCATTAGCACTACAGCTGCCATCTCCTCTTGGTGAACATGGGTCGATAGCACCCATGTTAATGTCAATGTCCATGGATTATGTCCCATACAGTTTGATATCTGCCTTGTGAGCAAGGAAGAGTCAACACTACACCCTTGGGTGCTGGTCGCACCAATTTAATAAAGCGGACCGATGGGAGGGGTGTGCAGCTCTCCTGGAAGAAGAAACTTGCTGATCAGGCCTAGAGGGCCAAAATCGGTAAAGATCAAACCACCCTCACCTGAGCCTCCTCTAATCATGTCAATCCATCTTGTGTGATCAGCAGGGGCCAGCAGGGCTTTCTTCATTAAAACTCGCCTGTCAGCACAGAGTACATAAGCTGCTACGTTTTATTAAGGGGGTTAGGCTTAAAGACAAATGCCAACGTGGGACTTATTATTCATATCACATCATCTCACGCCGTAGCTAACGAGCAATTGATTGGGATTGTGCTGAATGTATGAAACAGAGTTAGCCAACCTGCTCACTTCACCGCCTGTCATAACATGGTCCCAACTGACACGCCAAATTGATATATATATTTTTTTTCATTCTGTATTTGTGTATAAAGTGTAATAGCAATTTGCACACATTTCCAGAAGCAAGCCTAAAGAGACTTTGGGTAAAAAACTGAATCGTTTATATAGAAACTTTGAGTGAGGTCTGATATACCCATTAATGTAAGCATTTGATTACAATCATTTTTGCTTATTGGAAGATCAGTGGACAGCTGATTGAAAGTTAAGCTTATGTCATGTACTCCCACAACAACATGGAATTTGGTACAAATCAATATGATGCTGGTGTCATGATGCTACTAAAATTAACGACCTCTCATTCTTCATACAAAATTTCCTTCAAGGTTTCTCACTCACTTCAAGGTGCACTAAGTCATTTTTCACCACTTTTTCCAAGTTGTATGCAAATATTTGGCAAATATTATTAAAATGATAGTCACATCAGTGGCATAGAAAAGAGTTCAGCAAACACAATTCACTTTATTTCAGTAACTTCATTGTTATCTAGCATTTTACATTACAAAATAAATGAATACGGGTGACAGTTATGCATAGGATATTTATATGCCATACCAAAATTTTGCTTTTACATTTTACTGCATCTTTGGCAACAGGTGTCAAGATAACATCTAGGGCCAGATTTACTAACATCTTGCGCCAGCGCAAACCCTCTTTTGGCATTAAAAAACCACTGTCGACATTTACTAAATACACGCAATGAAAACAAAAAAATACATTGCAGAGCAAAGAGGATACTGACAACACATTGACAGACAAGACAAAGCAGGTTACTTATGATATTAAACAAAGTCCCAGCTTTTAAAATTAAAACAATAAAAACCATTTTGTGACTCTTTAATGTTTCGTGACCATGGTCGTGACAGATTGCTGTAGCGCCTCAGCTCAAGAGGCTTGTTAACCGATCATCTCTTCCTACTAGTCCATTTAAAGCATCAAATAAACATGAATGAACATGAGAATGAATGTTGTTTCAAACACGGAAAGATGTCAGTATACACCATTTTTCAAGTTTAACTCCACCGAGGTTAATCTTCTAACTCCTGACTGCTTTGTCGGACAAAATGGCGGATTCGGCGTTCTGATTGGTTAGATTGCTTGTCAATCAAACTCCCGGCAAAGGGTCAATTGTTTGCAGCTAATGTTTGCGCTAGTCAATTTACTGGTATTTGCGCCATTATTTAACACCCCAAAAAGCATGTCTTAACCCATTTTGCGGCATGGCTGCAATTGTTGCTGCTAGGAGGAGACACTGCAGAGAACAGAGAGCACATGATAGAAGGGAGAAAATATTTTCCACTCGTATTAATTTCTTTGGAATGCTAGAGGAAGACGTTATCCGTATATTACATGTAACAAGTTGCACCTGATGAGCATCAGCTTTGCTTATTTGCGACCCAATGCTAATTTTCACAGCTCTTGGTAGATTGCGTTGGTCATTATGTAAATGATTTGACTGCATCTGTGTTCTTTAATTTGCACGTCAGCAGTAGATCACGTGCAAAACTTGCCACTCCCATCGGCGCATTTGTGGAATTACGTTCTCATGCTAATTTGCCCTGTATCTGGCCCCTAAAGTTGTAGTCTTTTGTTGTGCAGAAAGATTTATATTTACATTTATTCATTTAGCAAACATTCATGTGGAGTCTAGAAGGTTGTTCCACAACAGAAGGAACAGTGAGTGTGAAGGTTCTAGGTCCAGGAGAGTTCTGAAAAAAGGCATCCACTAGAGGTAGCCAGTGGCGTCAGACCAGGATGGGTGTGACATGGACCTTTTTGGTTGATTTGGTCTTGAGACTACAAGAGCCAAGTAGGGTCTGATTTTTCTAATACTCTAAAGAGGAAGGGGCCAAGCACTGAAACTTGAGGTTCTCCGCTAGTTAATGTGATTTAGAAACCCTCTCCAGGAAACTTTAAAGGCTCTGCCATGAGGTCAGACTGTACTTCTATTAATGCCCAGAGACATTTCAACTCAGTGACACAAGGATCTGGTGACTCAAAGACAGCAGACCATTTTAGTTTAATGAGGATCAATGATTTGGAGTTGGTTCTTGCCACCACAAGGTTTTGGCGATGACAGCATGGCAGTAGGCTTTTGAACCAGGAAAATAAATGGGCCAATTCAACATAAACAAAAAAATACTTAGTGCACCTTTAACTTTTTTTATTGGAGATAAAATAGATGCCTTGAAGATTTCCTCTTTTTGCTACAAATATATGCTGCGACTGAATTCAGTGTTTGTGTCCAAGTGATCTGTATTTGTAAAACATGGTTTCACATTGGATAGGGAATGGATGTGATACGACCTCTGCTTAATTCTACTGTGTATGTCTAAAGTAGTTTTGGTCATTTATCCAATTAATTTAAAGTATTGCTCATGAGTTAGACAAAGATCTTCCCTTTAACCATTGTTTTAGATTTAGACTGCTTTTATTTAAGGTTTTCAATACAGTTAAAGTCCTCTCATGTGTTTCTAAATTCTTTCTTTGTCTATTAGAAGATATTGGATTTTTTTATTTGATTCTCTGTATTTATCTATTCAGTCTTTTTTTCCTTAATAACTCACCCAAGGTTCACTGACTGTTTCTTCCTTCTTTCTCCCCTCTTTTTTTTTTTTTTTTTTTTTTTTTTTTTTTTTTTTTTTAGACCATGCTTAAAGACGACTCTCTGCTTCTGATACCAAATGTGTTGAAGGTGTTTTTGGAAAATGGACAGATCAAATCCTTTACATTTGACAGCCGCACCACTGTTAGGGTGAGTGTTATGGGAAAACTCTTCTCTGTTACTAGAAACACAATGTGTGGAATTCACTACAAATGAATTTACTTGATTTGCTTGCTTGTTTATTTAATGCATGTTAAATATGACAGATTTTAGCAACATTGCTAATTTACATCCATAGTCCCTAGGCAGGTAACACAAAGAAGATACTTAATTTTGCATGGAATGCTTTATACTGTTTATGTTCATCCCCAACCCCCTGTCATGTTTCACAACAAAACAAGAGTATAACCAAACTATAACCAAACTGACACCTGCACATCAATTAATTTACATTTCATTTAGGTTCTAACATGGTTTAGAAAATTCATTAGCCAACATTATTACATTTTTCTTTCTGAATGCAAAAGAAGAAAAAACATATCAGCGCTTTTCTTTTGTACCGGTGATCTTACATTATGTAGATTTGTCAATTACATAAGCTTCAACTGATCTCTACATTTTTGAAAGTTCCAGCCAAATAGGAAAAGTTCTGATATCATATATCAATAAACAAGATTAAATGGCAGAAAAAGTGAGCTTTTTCCTTTCCTACATTTGTGGTTTCACAGCAAGGCTAACATTTCCCACAATCCTTCCTGAGGTGATATCTTCAGCCTTTGGCCAATATCACCAAACAGATTATCTCAATCCTGGTGACGGTACACAGCACAGTAATCTGTTTATCTCCCATTGCGAGAGTTACTATCATCAAACACAAAGTATATAATGTATTACTTCACACTGGCCAGTACTCTCCAGACAAGCACGCATTGGTGCTTCAGCAGAGTGTTGGAGCACAGCATTTGCTTTAGACACATTGAAACCTCATTAAATATTTGGAGTCTTTTCAGAAGTAAAGCCACTAGTCAGTAAAAAGCCTCATACATTTGTCTACAGCGACAGATACTCAGAGCAGAGTACTGTGATTAAGAGTTCTGGTTTCAATGCTTTATCACTGATGGAAATGTCAAGCATATCCTCCTGTAGTTTACAGACTGCTGATGCCGTTGCTTTCCACTACATTTACTTTGCACTGCATATCTGAGATATTGTAATATAGCAGAATTCATGATGCTTTAGGGGCTAAAAACACCAACCATGAGCAGAATACTCAGATGATGACTCAGGCGATTACAGAATACTAGAAATTGTTCTCCTTTTTTCCTTTTGCCACAGGATGTGATATCATCCCTGCAGGATCGCCTCTCTCTACGCTACATTGAGCATTTTGCTTTGGTGCTGGAGTCCGGTGGACTGGCCCAGAATCAGAGGCTGCATCTACTCCAGGAAAACCAGCCACTGTCTCATGTGAGTAAATGCCACCCAAAAACCAATGACTGATGCATTACCTTCATTCTGAATTTCAAGGTACAACATACACCAGCTTCACATGGCAAGTTCCAACAAACAGTTAAAAGTTAAAAAAGCTTCTTAATTTGAATTAATTTGTATTTAATAGTAATTAAATACTAGTGATCCATGTTATTCAACATGATTTGAAAATATTCCAGAGCATTTTGTGCTCCAATGGAAGCAAGAACAGTTTTTAGTGACAGACATTACAATTTCAGTTAAATTAAATTATTCCAAATCCTAAAATGTTCCTTATTCAATGGTTTTGGATTTTGAATCATTTTTCAGTTTACTGAATATAATGTAATATACAGTAATTAGAACATGTTATTAAGAACTGGGAAAAACTAAATTACATGAATGATGAAGTAAACTTTGTATGGCTGCCAGCAGCACATAACCCTACAACCATAAGGAATGGAATGTGACAATTTAGTACTGGAATGTTTGTTAGTGCTGTATTTCAAAGGTGTATTTTATTTTATTTTTTCAGGTAGTTCACAGGACCTACTTCCAAGGAATGAAGTGTCTTTTCCGTATTTGCTTCTTCCCAAAGGACCCTGCTGATTTACTGAGGAGAGACCCTGCTGCATTTGAGTACCTCTATATTCAGGTAGATTTAGTCATGCGTCAAGAAACAAATGTTCACATAGGTAGTCTAATACTAGTATAAAGCCTCTTGATCTATTGTTTGTTCTGAATTCCCACAGAGCCGCAATGACGTCATTAAAGAGCGATATGGAATGGACTGGAAGTCCGATGTCACACTTAGGTTGGCAGCCCTTCACATCTACATCACTGTGTCAATTGCGAGACCCAATCAGAAGATTTCTTTAAAGCACGTTGAGTAAGTCTTACGGTTTAAAAACATGCATGAATGCCTAAAAAGGGGGAATTGTCATTTTTTTTATTAAACCTTGATCCTTACCTTGATATTAATATGTTATGTCTACACTAAGGCTGCACATTTTAATTTGAATCAACGGAAGTTAATGCATGTGTTAAAAATGGAAAGTTCTCTGTATTTGCCGTTGTATGTGTTTTTTATTGCAACATTTTGAACAATGACAGAATTTTTGTGCTGAACATTCATGTTGGTGTTAACAGGCCTTAGTCTTCACATTCAATTTTGTACAAACATGTCTATATGGTACCCATAATAAAATGTTTTCCAACCGTGGCAGATGACATTGATAAAACCATCAAAATGTACCATAAGCTCTTGCTGGTTGCATGCTTTAAACCTGCATCATTTTCTTTAGGAAAGAATGGGGATTGGAACCTTTCCTTCCTTTGACTCTGTTGCCAACTGTTAAGGAGAAAAACGTCTGTAAGAGTCTCTCACAGCTGTTGAAGACATATCAGCATCCTCCACCGGCTGGTAACAAGGTATATCTGGCAATTATCTAACTAACTATTTGGATCAAATAAATCTTAAATAGAGGTCTTTCTTCTCAAATGTGACTTAAGAAACATGTGACAAAGAAACCATTTATCTCATCTAATGTAGAATTTTTTTTTTATTTTTTTTTTTGTATTTGTGTATGAATTGTATGCCCTAAAAGCATATCAGATATGTAATATTGGAATAGAAATATGCTGTGTGCAATTCATTTCTCCATAATGATCATTTATAGCCAAAGCACACCTTATAGCAGCAAAACATTGCCCTCTGCTGGCTAGAATATCAATAAATTTCTTTTTTTATGATTTATTTCTTAGTTTTAAACATTTTACAAAAAATAAGTCACAAGAAAGGATGACATTGACAGAGAGTTAGAATATCACCTTCTATGCACTTGCACAACTCAACAGTTTTATTTTCTCTTTATCCATGCAGGTTTCTCCTCTTCAAGGGAAACTACAATATATGCGTGTCTTGAATGACCTCCCACCATTTGGAGGCTTCTTGTTTCACACAGTTGGCTTGGTAACATGAACCTAACATAGCTTCTCAACCAATAATCAGGACTATACAAATAATCATTAGATTTTTGCACTGATTTTATAGTTTTAGAAAAATGTTTTAATATCTCATTAGCTGTCCTTCTCATTAAATTTCTCATTATTTTCTTTTTCTATTGAAAGGATGAGAAGCAGTCAGCCACTACATTGTTGGTTGGGCCGAGACACGGTATCAGTCATGTTATTGACCTGAAGAACAACCTAACAACTGTCTTAGCAGAGTTCAGCCGTGTGGCCAAGGTCCAGCTCTTTAGAGAGCATCATGGGGTAGCCCGTGTTGAAGTAGTTATTCTGGAAGCAAAGGTGTGAAAAATGCAGAAAAAAAAAAAGAATTTATATTATAGTTTTAACCCTATGGCAGTTTTGTGTGTGAGAAACAGCATTGTAATATATAACATTATAAAATGTAATGCTATACTAATATCTGTTTCCATACTAACTATTGTAGCCCTTGGTCTTGTTAATGGAGTGGCCAGATGCATCAAACTTTGCTTGTTTGATCTCTGGCTATTACAAGCTATTTGTGGACCCTAAAAGGACAATCTACTGCAGGATACCTGGTCAGCCTTATATGATCAAGGCAGGTATGTTAGAAATGTTATTGATGCAATTTCATTAAAATACAAAAAGTCATTGCATATCATTTTCTGACAGTGCATTTGCTTTGCTTTTCATCTTTCAATGACAAGCAGAACTAAAATATGTTGTGTTACATATGCAGTTTGGGACATGTCAAAGCAAAAAGATGTAATAATGGTGATAACATGTCCATGGTGGCATCTAAAATATACGCTTGTCATTTACGTTTTCAAATAGTGAGAAAAATAAATCAATCAATCAATTAATTATGACATGAATTCATCAGGTTGCTTCCAAAAAGAATTTGTGATTATTATAAGGATTTATCATGGCAATCATTCATAATTCCAGTTTGACCCCTCCATCTTCTTGAGCTCTCCATCTTCATCTTGAGTAAGTTTATATGAGTGTAATGGAAATGCTGATCTAGATATATTCATATATCTGGATGTTGAGTTTATACTGCATCGTATTACTAAACCATGTATTGGATGTTCGCATCTCCTGTGGTCTGCCAAAAAGAAAGATCACAGCAAATCATCACATCCCACAAGGCTTTTTTCCATCTCTGAGAACTCTATTCAACAGATTCACCTTTGTCATCTGGACTCATTCCCATCCATCATGTTTTCTACTCGTTCAACCACTCAGACAGTTCTGTCATTTAGATTCCAGAAGCACCCATGCCCAATTCCGCTCCGGAGCCACTGTGTTAAGTGGAAGTCGTCGCGAAGAGAGAGAGGGGTCATCCAGAGAGGCAACACAGAAGACATCAGCATCACCCATATCTCAGCACCTTGGCTTGTGCCACATCCATTTGAAAGAACAACAACAGATGCAAGAGCTTCAGATACAAGCAGAACAGGAGCTTGACATTAATGAGAACCTTATCTCGCAGGTACAGAGTCGCTCACGCACAAAGTCTGACCCCACTCTAAAGAGCACTGAATCTGTGGCAGAACAAGACGGTCCCACTGATGACAGTTCAAGCTTCAGGAACAGAGCGAAAACAATGGAGCCTACACAGAGGTTTTTCTGTGACTCCTGCAAGGCAAAACTCCAAGCTGAAGGTTTGATCTCAGACACTGGGGAGGCTGGAAGGCTCATTTTGCAGCAGTGTACAAATGCATGTGCTTCTCGTGAAGGAGGTGCTGTTGATCTCATTGCCTTACCACTACCTGGGAATGAGGAAGATGAAGAGATAGATGATGGAGTAGGAAAGTTGCAGCCTCCCCCTCCTGCCATAGCAGCACCACCCCCAGGGTTTCGTGATAACAGCTCTGATGAAGATGACCCAAAAAAGGGTCGGAAAGGAATCAAAGCCTCTGCTGCTGTGGCAGAGGGTCAGGAGGAAGTTCCTGTAACACTGATTGATAATGTGACCACTAGGACAGTTCAAGACCATGCTCAGGAGTTAGATGATGCATTAGTGTCCACCCTCCAGGCACTGGAAGCACTAGCTGCATCGGAGGATTACCCACACCATCACCAGCAGACACCACAGACAGCAGGTGGACATATGTACTTTTAAAAGTGCTGGTTCTTTAACGTGTCTATGAGTAAATTAATCTTTTGAAAGTAAAGCAATTTGTAAAATCATAAATCTTCATTTAAAATTAGTTGTTTGTGCACTTATTTTGACAAATTATATTCAAATTACAGTAGCCTGACATATGAAGTTAGACTGTCCCAAAACAAGTATTAATGCAGTTTTACTTACTCCTTAACAAAAACAAAAAACAAAGAGTTGTACATTTTCAACAACATTTTAGTTTGATATTTTATTGATTTTTAGTTAGAAGATGTATTTTGTCTCTGTAATTTTGCTTACCTGAAGTGAAAAAGAGCTTACGTGATTTCTTACGAGCATGGTTGTGTTTTGTTTCTGTTCCCTTACAGGGTTGATTGTGCTTGCTGCCATAACCCCTGAATCATCCCTAGACTCTGGACATGAGACAAATTCATCAGAGCTTACTGATGTGTCTGAGATGGTGTCTGCCATGAAGCAGCATCAGAACCAGGCATATCTATTTGCCCACCACATCAACAAAGAGCGACTTTTCAGTCGACGAGACTTCCCTTTGTCAATTCCTGGCTGTACAACACAAGCAATTGGGGGAGGAGCCTTTTCAATGAGTCAGATCCGTGGTGGGTGTCCACCAAAGCCTGTGATCTTAAGTAAGACTGTGCCCTTGAAAGTATGTCCCAGTCAAGAAATTAGTCCATCTGACAACTCTGTGGAGCAGGGGAAGAGCCAAGAAGCAAAAAGTGAGAAGGATATAGAACAATCAGAAAAATGCCCCGTCAAAGAGTGCTTAGAAGAGTCTGAACAACAGACATCTGAAAAACTTAAAGCATCAGAACAAGTTTGTCCTCCCCAAGTCAACAAAGATCAATTGCCTCTTGCTAATGAAGAAAAACCAAGCTCCATTACCTCAGAAGGTGTCCAGGAAAAAAATTCTGGTACAGTCACCCTAGAAACTACCAGTATAGCCTTACCTGTTCTCTTGCCTGTGGATAGAACTGCATCTGCAAAAATTTGTTCGACAAATGTGTGCCAAGATGCCGAGAATGCCTCAAGTGAGACCACTAAGCCTTCAAGTTCAAAGGTCCTTCTGCCAGCTGCTGACTTGTTCTGCACATGTCCAGTAAGACCAGAGCCTGGTCCACAGGTGCGTCTGAAAGATCAACAGGCCCCAAAAGTGGTAGTGTTTCACACTTCGTCTCCCACAGATGATGAACATCTCCGTGCTAAAGGACTTCAGTTAACTAGCAACAAAGAGAACACAGTGAAGACATCTGATGCAAGCTTGGTGAAGCCTAGCACCCTGCCTCCTAAGTACTCACCAGTTATGCCTGTTAAAGTAGAACGGAAAGAGATGTCAGAGGCAAAAGCAGAGAACTCCCAGAGTAAAGCTCCCGTGGAACCACAGAAAGCTGCTAAAAGTCTGCCTGTTCTGGTAGACCCAACACACATCTTAGGTTGTGTGGAAAAGGGTGCAACTATCCCAGGAGCCGAGTACAAGAAACAGACAAATAAAGCCAAATCCCAGCGTAGTACTCCATTCCTGAGTTTCAGGAACTTAATTTCAGCCACTTTCCCAGCACGCTTGCGCAGAGAGACAGATGAACGTCGTGCACAACTTCAAAAAGTCAGGCAGTACGAGCTAGAGTTCCTGGAGGAGCTCCTAAAACCTAAAACATCACAAGGAGAGTTCATTTCACAGGGATCCTCTCCTGTTCCCTCATTTACCCCATGTGCCTGCCAACTTCGCACAAGTCCTGTACAGAAAGTTCCTGGGATCTCACGAGAACAGCGACGCAGCTGCGATTGTAAAAGAATGTGCCGCGGAATGCGTCTCCCAGATACAGCGGTTGGTTCTGCAACAGATCAGAGAGGAAGAGAGAGGGCAATCTCTAAAACACCCCCAGCTATTCCAAAGTCTCCACACGCTCAAGGAGAATTACGGAAACCTCAGACTTTGGAAATCAAAACCACTCGAATCCGCTCCACAAGCCTTGAGTCTAGGGAACCCAGAGATACACCATCATGCTTGCCTACGTGCACCACCCATTCAGAATGCATGGGTGCGCCACAATATAAAAAGCTACAAAGGAGATATAGTATAGGGGAGATCGATAATAATGGCAGCACGCCCCTGTATGCTGAGGTTAAAACTACAAAAGCAAAGAGCCTTGAGAAAGAAATGGAAAGAGTCAGGGCCACTGGACTTAGACTTCCAACTCCAGTGGAACCTGTACATACTAAAGATGGGGATGCAAAGAAGAAAGGGATATTTTTTATTCAGGGAGAAGAGCTACTTCAGGAAAGTCGTGAGGGTACTGCTGAGGTTCTAGGGTTGCCAAGTGAGGATACAGAGGACAGAGAAAAATGTTGCTCCTTCTGCTTCTGTTATCGCAAATGTGAAGCTGCTGATGAGAGCAGTGAAAAAGATGAACTGTCTTATTCAGTCCCCTTGCAGGTCTTGCCTGGAATGCATCTAGATTCAAGGGCAATGCCAGTAGTCAGCAAAACTCTTCAGGTACTTGATGCAGAGGATTGCAGTGGGGAGGAGGAGGAGGAGGAAGAGGAGCCACAAACACAGAGGATTGATCTGCGGACATGCGGGAACCTGGAAACTAGTTTGGCAAGAGTACAATCCTTGCAGGGCAAAACATTCTCTCTACCTGATGGATTCCTAAATGCACAACTTGATGCCAATGAGCTGCTCTCAATTTTAAGGCAGTGTGCCAATAGTCCCCAAACAGAGGGGGAACCTCGTATCCCCCCTGCAAGGCTGGCAGAGTACAAGCAAGAACTTGCAGTCCGTTTTAAAGAGTTCAGGGCATCATGTAGACGAGTGGCAAGTGTTGAGAAAAGTCCCTCACGAATGCTAAGTGCTGTCACAGCTAGCTTTCAGGTGCTGTGCAATCTTACTCATACATTCATTCGGCTGGTCAGGGGTGTACGATCTGAAACTCAAAAACTACAGCTTTTACGTAAGGTAGAGGAGGTAGCTGTCAATTACACCCTTCTTCTTCGGGCTGCCGAAGAGGCAATGGGGCATTCAAGTAGCCTCCCCAATAAGAGTGCAAGTCCTCAGCTCCATATATCCACTAACATGGGCTCTCTTAATCGCTCTATCAAAACCTTGCCCAGCAAGTAATGACTCATTCACACGAGATTGTGGGGCAGACCGGAAAGACAACTGCTCAACTCTCTGGCAGGAATCTCTTCGGATCATTCATTGGTTTACATTTTTACTCGCCTTTCTGTTCACTGCCTGCTAAATTCCATTATTGCATAACTATCTACTGTTATATGTTTAAGAAGGTTGTGCCACCTTGTACTCACAAAGGATCATTGACATTGTATGTGCACAGAATTGAGGAAAAAAAATACAACTGATTCTGTGCATTATGGGTGATCAACAGGGCTGTTCACTCTCCTGTCCTTAGAGATAAGGGTACTGTGAAAAGGACTTAGTTTTTGTATGTTTAGTTCCTATATCTAAATCACAAAATGATCTTGGGAAGGGCTGGTGGGAATAGGGCCTTAGTTATTTTGTGTCATAAAAATGGTTTCTATAATATATTATGGGGAAAATTATATTATCATTATTGCAACTACAATTACTGTAGACATTAAAGCTACATAATCTAAAAAAAAAAAAAAAAAAAAGAAAGAAAATTTAATGGTAACAGATTTTGTAAATTAGGTAGAGAGAGAAATGGTAATTTGGTAATGTGCTTGCTATTCAATTTTGTTTGTTGTGACATGAAATACTCCCTTTTCACAATATCACATTCACAATGTCTGGATTTGTATCTCTGCAAGGGTCTGAATCGACACTTTTTAATGAATATTTATGAACACAAGAGCCTACTAACAAGATAGTGGAAGGAAACACCTGCCCAGGGTAGACAATGTAGCAGATTCAAATTCACCGGAATATTAATTAAAAGGATACAATGGTTGATCTGAGACCAAGATGAAAAAGGGCGGTCCTGTTTTCTAATGCACAAAAAAAAAAAAAAAAAAAAAAAAAAAAAAATCCTTTTTTCACTTTCACACCCACATACTCATCCAGCTCTATACCTCATACATGTAGAGGCAAAAAGTGTTTTTTGTTTTTGTTTTGTTTTTGTATTGGAGGAGTGGGCTGGGTTCTTGATAGTCTAATAATTTTGTGCAATCACTAAAAAAAGCTTGTGTATATAAAATAAAATAAAACATTTTGTTTTCACATATAGCCTATACAAGTACACAGATAACCAATGTTTCACAATATATCTTTTTTTTAAATATTGCTTTAATGTTTTTCTTCTGTCCCGTAATTTGAAATGTCTTATATGTAGAAAACTTTATTTTTTCATTTTCATGTGATGTCACCCATTGTGCACTCCTGAGAACATAACCAATCCCCCCACCCACACACACACACACACACACACAGAATAGTTTTATATGTATTTTAATAAAACCAACTGCTGTCTTATGTCTGAAAACTTTTCTGTCTCCTCTTCCAATCTAAGATATAAATGGTTAAATTACAGTCTTATAATCCATATAAGGCTCTACTGTGAAGTTTAAGCAATTAACATCTCATTGTTCTGGTGTCTTGCATGTTATTTATTCTTTAAAATAGAATTGAATGAAGTGGGCTCTGTCAAGCCAGCAACTGAAAGACTGTTTAATGCTGGATTTAGATTAACTTGTATCATTAAAAGTTCAACAATAGTTCAGATAGAATCTAGTTTACAATATTTCCATATAAAGGTATAATTATTCTATACTCAACTTAAATATTTGTGAAGCTTAAAATCATATTTGAGAACAACTAACATTGCATATATTTATCAAAATAACTTTAAAAAAAAAAGGAGAAATCACAACATGTATCTTATGATTTATAGTAGTATGTACCAGAGACAAATAGTAACTATATTTTCAAGTATAATAAAGCATGGAACCTGTTTATTTTTATAAAATACATTACAGTAAACAATATCATCATGTTTATACATGTTTTTATTTTCAGACATACTTTCTGTCAAAGACTAGTTGCATTGCCAAAATGAGATTTGTCACAATGCTTCATTTTTGTTGTATGTGGTCATATTTAGTTCTTTGAGTTCTTGTCAGTGTTTTTGCTTCACTGTGGTCTTTTTGTGTGTAAGGTCATGTTTAAAGCAATAAAGAGTATTAAAAGTAAAGCATTTTCAGCTTAGTTTTGGCTATGAGATCAATTTAATTCACTGATTGAGTTAATAATGAGTGCGCTGAAAAAAATATTATTCAAATACTGATATTGATTTACACCCTTATCTTTAACACTATAAAAAGTATACAGCAACAAAGAACTTATCATTTGCAAACTATTATAGATAAATCATAGTTTATAAATAGTTATTACATTAATAGGCAATGACTAGTGCTAGTGAGTTCTTCATTCATTGTCACTGTAAGTAACAAACTATTATTGTTTAATTAGCTCATATGTTAAGAGGTAGATGTTTTCTATTCTTTAACAACTTCTTAACCATACCCAACATATGTAAAGTATTTTAAACCAGCAGTAGAGTTGTTAATAGTGATTAGGAATAGTTTGCTCCACTTTAGATTAGGCCACGTAAAATACTAAATTGTAAGGTGTCCGAGAGAGCTCAACATGCTGCAACTGCAAATAGAAAAAATACCAGCAAATTAAGAAAACATCAGTTTGACAACACGAGCCGCAATTACTCACAATGCAAACAAATACAGAAATGCACTGCAAATACTCGCAACGCAACCAAATACTCACAATGCACATACTATAATAAATAAATAAAAATAAATTAGAAAAAAATAAAAAATAAAAAAAAAATCACCTTTTAGGTCATCGACAAGACCACTGATGAGCAGACATTGAACAATAAGGATGTCCCAGCCAGGTTCGTCACTTTTTTCAGGCGAATAGACTGTAGGTTTTAAATGTAGCTATGCTGATGTACATGAACTACACCATCAATAATAACAAAGTCCATTCCCACATAGCAGAAATGTTCATGTTCCTCACGTCCATCCTGGAATGCAGACTTTAGTATGGGGATCACATTTGTTAAGAAGTTTTGTGGGCCTGCACAAAATGAAAGAAAATCATCGACATGACATGCAAGTACTCCAGTAACTTTACAACCAAAAAAATACGTCTGGATCTACTTGAGACATTCTACCACCTGTGTTCAGCATGATTTCTTTCACCTTGTTGTACCAATACAATGATTAGTTTCCATAAAATATTTTCCTTTCCTGCTTCAGGAGGGGGCTGGACATAGATTTCTCTGGACAACTGCTGTTAAAAAAGCATATTTGATGTCCATAGAATGGACTTGCCACTTAAACCAGAGGCTTTGCCTGCTCTGCCTAACACCTTGTCTCTGTAGACCACCATCCTGTTTCATAAATGTTACGGTCTGTCCTGTTTTTAACTTTACACCAGCAGAAGAGACAGGGTTACCACAAACATTGTGATTTGTTTCAGTTTGTTTCATACTAGGATGAACCACTTCTCCTGTATTCACCTCCGTCGCTGATGTTTTCCTGTTCACTGTCTGTGTTTTCTTCACTTCTTCACCTGCTGTCTGGCTGTTGTCTTGCACAGTTTGCTTATTCTGAGATTGCTGATCCTGTATTTATCTTACAGAGCCTGGATTAATGTAGTCTAACAAGAGTCCCCCCATGTCTTACAAATACAACAGCTCCATCCTGACCAATAACTACCCCTGGTCCCTTCCACTTAGGACAGCTCTTTTGTAATTTACCTTGTCTTCTGTCACATACATGTTATCTGTGGGCCTGAGCTACTTACATAAGCCACATTTCCACCGAAATTACCTGGAACAATTTGTCCCAGGAACTTTTTTCCCCCAGACCTATTGCTAACTGTGTTTCCATAGCAGTCTTAAGTAGCATGAAGATAGTCCGGTGAAGTAGTACTGCGCGCGACTTTCCAATTCTCGCTGGATTTCGTCCTCCGCATATAAGCTTAATAAAGCCTGAACCTCATCACCAGTCCATCGGTCGTATTTTTTAAACTCCATTGTTGATTCGAATAGCAAACAACTCTTACTACACGCACAGCAACAGACTTTAAAAAAAAACGATAGTTGAAATAAAATGCTGCGTGGATTCAACCAATCAAAATGCTGCATGAACTCAACCAATCAGCATGTTCAATGCCCAAATCTCACCCCCGAAAGTTCCGGAACTTTGAAAAAGTACTAACTACCCCAAAGTTCCTAGTTCCTGGAGAAAGTTCCTGCGGTGGAAATGTGGCTTCAGTGCCCTTCTTATCCACTCAGAAGACTCTGCTTCTGTGAATGCTTTCCTAGAAGCATGTAAAGCAGAAATGTGTTCTCCAACTCTAGCACTCACAGTTGCACCTTCTAGAGCAGGTTGTTTATCAACTAATACAGAATGGGTTAGGACTGTAGCCATGAATTTTCAACATACTGTTCTTAGCCTTGAGGGCCCAGTTAAGGGCAATGTGCCAGTCACATCCATTTTCTCGTTTGACCTTCTGGTTGATCTTGGTGAATGTTTGATTATGTCTGTTAAGTAATCCATTTTTTCAGGTGCTGTATCCTGCTGTTGTTCTTGTCTCAATGTTAAAGTTTTCAGCCATGTCTTTGATCTATTCATTGTTGAATTTTCCACCATTGTCACTGCACAGCCTTTTTCATCTGCCATCAGCGTTTTTCATCTGGAGACACATTTTCTGTCACTGTTAGGACTTCCTCTTCAGTTTGACCTGTTTTAGTTTCTTTGTCTCTGATATTGACACAGTAATGTCCAGAACTCATAAATTCAAGAGGAATGGATTGTTTGAACATCACTGCACTGTCCTTTTCCATGTCCAAAATGGTCCCTTCCTTTTTCAAGGATGTTTTCCTCAGCTGGAGTGGAATGTCAGTCTTGACAACTTCAGATTCAATTTTGCATTTTGTCAGTCCTATTTTAACTGGTAGTTTCATATTTCTTGTGGAATATACCAAATTTACATCCCTGAAACAAAATGGTCTGCAACTGGGAGTTTCTGTTTGCATCAACTGGTTTACTTGATCTTGGTTGAGGTCATCAATATAGCTTTCCAGCCATTTCTCACCACACACCGTACAGGTATAAGGTCAATAATCTCTGAACTCAATGATTCAGTCATGAATATCTCTGCATCTGACATGGAGGCCTTTGTACTGAACTTATCCAACGGATTAGTCCAAGGTAATGGCTGCTTTAGTTGCCCACTTTGAAACGTTGCGTTCCGTTTTTTTCTTCCGTGTGGTCTTTGTTTTGTGAAAATTCTTTGTTCTTTGTCCTGTTTCACTTGTATTCCGTTTGATGAGCCTGTTCTTTTCCCTCCAAAAATCCTTTTTAGAGCCAACTTCATAGAAGAGAACTTCAACTCGGCGCAGGCCGTCAATGCTAGCCGTTTGCTTTTTACGTTGAGACAAGACGTGTCTGCAGTTTAAAAGCCAGCACAGCATCAGGAAGCGTCATATTATACTTTCCCATCCGGGTGTATCGCTGTTCAAAATCAATTTGTAGTCTGCCATGGAAACTGAACTATTCTTATTTTGATATGCCATCAAAATAAGAATAGGCTTCATATGCGCAAACCTTTTCCTATTTTAGGAATACGCCTTGCAGCCTTGCCCTCATCGTTGCCATACCATTATCAGCTATTTCCATTGCCATTCCACAGGCTCTCCCCTCAAGCCCCAAGACAACAGCAAGTGCTTGTTTCTTTTTGTCAAGGTCGGTAACCCACATCCAGATATTAACTTAATTTTTCCAACACTCAAATGGCCTGGCTTCATCAAAATTTGGTGGAACTTTATAACTAGCTGCCATTCTTTAACCATCCTCTGCTACCATGATGCTCCAAATAAACACTACATTTATAAAGTTAACACACTGTATTTGTTGCACAGCAAAGTTTCACATATTCACCATTGCCACCACACAGACTGAACTGCGACCTGCGCATGCTCTAAAATTTCCACACCCATCAGCACCTAGTGCCAAAGTGAATAGTATAGACAAATCCGGCGAAACACGGAAGTAAAGCAGCGCCGCCATTACTGCGTGCCTTGCTGCTAAGGAAGTAGCAGAAGTAGCGTGTTGGTCCCGTAGGCTGTAGCAGATGTTAGCTATATAGTTTTTTTAGTATGTATGCTGTCCAGTGATGCCGGGCAGAGCGTGTTGTGTGGTTGGTTGTTTTAACAACAGCACAAAACTACAGGCCTGGAATAAAACCGTTTGTGTAATCCACGAAGCTTTGTTGCACATTGACTGCCCATGTTTACTGCCATACGGATTGCACAGAGTTTCTGGTCGAGCGGAGGACCAAGATGTGCGTCAAAAGTGGATGAAACACATAACCGAGGTAGCTCATCGCATGCCAGATGATTAATAAAATAATCTTGAATACCTGTAAGAACATGTATTTTATTGCTACAACTGGTCATGGCTAAGGCCATCCTTAAAAATATTTTGGTTTGCCGTAACAGCCAAAAAAATAAAAAATGGTCGGTAGGTCGTAAAAAATGTAAAAAAAAAAAATTTTTATTGCATCACATTAAGTGTATTGTGATTGTCAAAACATTTTAGTAACTAAGCTGAATTTTATTAGGTTTAGTGACATGTTACAATGTTTACATGGTAGGCTACAATTTCTGGTAAGCTACACTTTTTTATTATTTTTTATTCAATTATTATTATTTAATTATTATTGTGATTTGATTTAATATTGACTCATTTGGATAAATATTAGGTAGGCTATAATTTTTCTCAAGAAAAAAACAACTCACCTAACTTAATGCTGTAAACATACAGAGAGCCCTATCAGCTGGCAGTATTATTTAAAAATAACAATTTAAATATAATGCATTTTTTATTATGATAACAACTTTATTTAATGATATAAGTAAAAATATAATAAAGATGTAATACAGTACACATATCAGCCAAAACAGGTTCTGTGTGAGGGGCTGCTAGCTGACAGCGTTCGGTCATTTCTGAGAGATTTACCTCAGACGAAGGCAAGTGTGAATACATAAATCCATTTTGAAAAACATGTTTACAAGAACATAACATTATACGTAACGTCGTTTGATGTTGTAATATTTTTTAATCTGTATTTCTAGCATGTCACATTTACAAGCACCAAAACGGTATTTATTGTTTGAATTTCGTAATAAAATTGACAGAATCTGAGAGCTGAGATTTTTTTCTATCATAAGTAACCTGCTCTGTCTAGTCTGTCGGTCTCTGTGTCCTCTTTACTTCGCGATTTTTCTGTGCGTGAGAAAATGGATGTGTGGCGTGAGAGCGTGTGAAAAGCGTCAATTGCGTGTGTCTCACATTTTATTGCATTTGTATTAGCTGTTTGAAGAGTAAAAAAAATCCGTGGGTCTTAACGCAATTACAATCGGCAAGTCGGTCGGACTAAAAGGGGAAAAAATAATTAATTGGGTCGGTCCTAAATTGACAGGGTCGGTCGGGTTATGGCAAACAAGAACATTTTTAAGGATGGCCTAATAATTATTTAAAACTTGAAGCTTGTGAACATATTAGCAACACAGCTAGTAATGACAGCGTTCGGTTTTATTGTTGTCATCAATTAATACACTTCTTAATTACATTACATTACATTTTTACATTATTACATTATGTTGTCAATAAATTACCTTTATCGGTAAGTTTTGGCCACTGCCTGACATCATCTACCCATGTTCCCTTTCACCAGACATTTTCTTTAATGAGCAGGATACGCTTTAATTGAAATGTCATTAGAGGGCACCGGCAAGTGTCACACCGTCACACTTCGCAGGCACGCAGTAATGGCGGCAGGCAAGATGGCGGCGCCCATAGAGTTCGCGGCGGATTTGTGTATAGAGGGGAAATCATAGACATATAATAAACACTAGATGCCCTATTGGCCGCTTTGGACTGTTGCTGCGATACGTCAACGAGTCCGCCATATTGTGCGGGGCAAGACTGTGCTGTTAACAAACACAAGTAAACGGACGAGCTGCGGTTTTTCTGGATAAAAACAAAAATAAGGTTTACATTTATCAACCAATTTCAGTGGTTTATAATGTACGTGGTGTTCAAAAAGTTCTAGTTACTTAAGATCTCTATAGTTAGACATATAAAATATTTATTTTAATAAAAAATAGTCAAAGCTCTGGCTTGTCATGTATTTGACTGCTTTATTCTTGCATAAGAATTGTGAAAACGCCCATACTGAGATATAATTTAATTTTCACATTAAATTAAATAACGTTTTCTTATTGTAAAAAAGGGATTTTCTGTCTTTAACGCAATTTTAGCTTTTCTTGAACTTAGAATTGACCACCACTGATAAAATGAAACAAAAATAATCAAATACAAATCACACAGGCTGCTTTCTGTATTTTTATAGCACTAAAATGATACAGATAGATACTCCAAAAACATACAACAACAAAGATAACTGATGGATCCTTTATGGTAATACATATGATATGGTAGGCTACATCTACAGTGCAATGCAAATAAAGAAATAAATTGAGAATAGTAAATAGTTTGTTATACACTATAAGAAATAGTTTATGTAGTGTATATATAATATAAAAATATAGTCAATAATAAAGTATATAATATTGTCAATAAAGAAACAGTATACAACAAATAAAATAGTAATGAATAGAACATTTATAAAATAGTATAAGTACAATAATATAATATCATAATATATTGATAATAGCATATAGTATAATAATACTATAATAATAGCAATAGAATATGTAGTATCATTTACAGAATATAGACAATAATATAACATCATAACTATAATAGATTGATAATAATAGTATTGGTATAATAATAATCGCAAATACAATGTAATATCAATTGCAGAATAATATAGACAATAATAAAAATAGTAAATTAAATAGTGACTAGTACAATAATAACATAGTATTGGTATAATAATAATAACAACAAAAGGCTATATATTTATATTTATATTTATATATATATATATATATATATATATATATATATATATATATATATATATATATATATATGTATATTTTATATCAGTCTCTTGGAAATGGTGAGAACAGTCCACTGACAGGCTCTTCTCAGCTTTCCTTGAGGCTTGTGTAGCCCTGGTTGCAATGGGCTGAAAAAGAAATAAATATATAAACAAATCACCATTTAATGGCAAACTTTTAAATAATGTAGAGTCGGGAAAATTCCCTTCTAGCTACTTACCACTGTCTCCTCAACTCGTTGTCTTTGTGAAACCTTAAATGTGTGAAAAGCTAGCCCACTAACTAACCTTAAAGTAAGGGTTAGATTAAGATTAACAAAATATCAGCCACCTAGCCGTAACGAGTACTTGTCATAAAAGTCGGTTTTAATAAAATAGAGATGCATATTTAAACTTTAGTTTATAAAATAACATAAGCTAAAACTATATTAGAAATCATGTAAACTCACGTCTCAACTTTCACAGCTAATTAGTGACATCGCTAGCTATTTTAGTCTAACTGACTCCGGTGGCCAACTACTATCAATTATATAATGACCAAATACAACCAGAAACAAATGTTCAGTCTTACCTGTGAAAGGTTATTCCCCGAGACCGGTTTTCAATTGTGCAGCGATTTGTACAGCCCCAAGCAGCACACGAAGCAGGCATTTTTCTCAATTCCAGTTATGAGCGTTATGCGAACGTTGCCCCGCACAACATGGCGGCGCCGTTGACGTACGGTCCAGCGGCCAATGGGGCGTCTAGTGTTTATTATATGTCTATGGGGGAAATAACCTGTTAACACTTATCCTGTCTAAACCACAACTTCATTTACCAGAAATATGATTGAAAATCATATGCAATAATCAGGTTTCAGCATCCAATCTCAATGATCAAATTCAATAAGAAAAAAAAATCAACAGATTAATAACATTTATTCAATACTGATAAATTGTAAAGATTTATATGTTTGTAAAGTTGTTTATACATAAATTTACATTTTAGATGATCAATACACCAATATTATATGCTTTTGTGATGTAAATGTTTATAAATGTACATGTGGTAGAACCACAATTTATGTAAAACGCATACAAACATTTATGAGATCACATTGTTAAAATACATCAGTTTGGGTTAGGATACAAAGGATAAAAAAAAAAAAAAAAAAAAAAAACTCTTTACATAAGAGCTAATTAAACAATGATATTTTGTAAATTACATTAATGCAAAACTCTGTATTTGTACTTATGCTGCGTTCATGCCATGAGGTAATTACCGCAATTTCAAGATGACAAAACATATGATGTTCTACCAGAGCTGTGCATGTCCTTCGACTGGGAACTATGCGTTTCTATGGCAAAATACAATCAAAGCCTAAATGAATCTGCAGCAGTCAGGTGGTACAGCGGTCATGTGGTACAAGTAGTTGCTCTGAGAACATTCCCAGCTTACAAATTGTAATTACAAGCTCTAAGAGGATAAGAATGTTTTTTACAAGTTGAAATATCCTAATTATAGCATGAACACACCTATAGTCTATTAATGTATTAACAATGTTCAGACTACAGTTCATAAACTATGAATCGAGTTGATTGATTATAAAAAGGCCATTAATTTGTTTGCTGTGGAAAATATGTCTGAAAGCTATTTGTTTGCATTCATCTCAATGGCAGTTGTGTGACTGGCACAGAATATATATATATATATATATATATATATATATATATATATATATATATATATATATATATATATATATATATATGTGAACTGTCTTTTTTGCAACAAGTTTTTGCAACCTTGTCACCAAAATTGTCAGTACAATGTCTAAGTGCAGTTTAACAGCTTTTGTTTCTTTTAGTAAATAAACATTAAACTACAAATTATAGTGTTATAATGTATAGCTATAGGAATCATCATGATGGAATCTTTTGATATAGCAATATCTTTTTTATTTGCCTTTCATAACCTCAAATATTTTAAGAACTCTATTATTCTGCCAGTACAATTCAGTGGAGGTCACTTAACATTAGGTGTCATTTAACAATTTGTACTTATAAAATAAATAAATAAATAAATAAAAATAAATAGGCATTTGAAATATTCCAGAAAGCAACGTTAACTTACGTCACATCCAATCCTTGCTTACTCAGTCAATCCGGAGTATTAAACTCAAAGCCAACGGTGACCACACAAAGACATTCTCAACTAAGCGCTGAATCCAGAAGTCACCACGGAAAGGACGCTAAGAAGAATTGCGCAATACTTCAGGCCCGCTCACACCAAGAACGATAACTGTAAGATAACTATAACGATAACTATATTTGCATCCACACCAACGAACGATAAGATTTTTCTGGACCTCAGCACTTAAGTTCAGTGATCCCAACGATATCGTTTCTCTGTATCATTATCATTATAGCTGTTGTGTGTTATTCTTTTATATTTTAGACTGATTTTTAGAACTATATCTTTATCGTTATCTTTAAGGCCTGTTCACACCAAGAACGATAACTATAAAGAGAACTATATTAGCATCCACATCAGCGGACAATATCATTTTGTTTATTCTAAGCATGTTTTTGTCTGTCACTTTAAATGCTCAAGCTTGTTAAAGCAGGATGGATTCTGATTGGCTGTCAATGATTTTATCGTTCATCAGCTGGATAAAATAATTCTGAAAGTGATTCCAATGATATTGTTTCTGTGCCGTCATAGCTGTGGTGTGAACTTGCTCTGAAAAAGTATATTGTTTTATGCCAATTATAAATTTAAAAAAAGACTAATTGAACTACGTTTCTTGTAAGGTGAGATGTATCACAGATGTATTTTATTATATAAATAAATATGTATAGAAAAAGTCCTGTTGAGAGGAAAAAAAAAAACGAGTGCAGATCCACAATGTGCGAGATGAGAATTTTGTGTGAAATCTATCATGCTCACTGGAGCCTCAACAATAGGGCACATATGTGCTGAATACCTCAAGTAAACACTTTCATATCCTGCAAGTTACCTAAGGTTTTGGAAGCCAAAATTTGAGATTATCTGCTTACTCCGAGTAAATGTACCGAGGTAAGTCACATAACCTGCTTTATGGAATATCATCACCATCTCAGTGCATGTGTTACTTTAAATGTAGGTAAATTTTAACAACATGTACTATTTACATAATAGATGCACTGTATCAAATGGTTGTAAAAGTAAATACAGAAGGAGTAGGATGACTAATTGTCAAGCATTTGGGAGTTCGGTGCATTCTGAACTGAGGGATGATACTAAGAACAGTTGAAGAAGTGCATCAAACAAAAAGCACTCAAAGGTGCAACTCAATCAGCTTCCTATCATGTGCATCAGAGGTTCTCAACATTTTTGACTTTGTCCACAACATTCAAAGACTCCATGACTTTAGTTGTTCGTAATTAAATATTTTAGATTTTTGAATAACTAGACATGTATTTTAAAACATCTTGAGATCCCCTTGAAGTTTGCTGAGGCCCCCTGGTTCGACATGAATTCGAACAGTAGTCAAGGACTGTGGCACAGTAAACATCAGGACACCGATGAAATGGCTACATTTTTGCATTTCAAAAAACACTGGAAATTTTCAACAACAGGCAGAGCCAAATTTTCATTTACACATATTAACTAGATTAATTTCACTACCAGTAGCAATGTGTGCTCATGCTGGCATATAAAAAAGTTAGTCTTTTCAAATCTTCTATTATGTTATATTTATTGAATGCTAATTTGTTTTGTGCTTCAGAATTTCTGTTAAGAAAACAGTGAGAATCAATTGTGGGATTATTTTAGAGAGTGAATATTTCAGCCACAGGAAGGATTCTACGATTGAGAGCCCTTAAAATGGCAGATTCCCTATAAGTGACCCGACTACTGATCTACAGAGCTGAATGAAACACACACATACTGGGTTATAGAAAAGTAACAGAATACAGTATTTATAATTATCTTTAATGGCATAATACAACACTTAATAAGCAGATTAAAATTATTTCCATTGAATTAGACTGAGTTAATTGTTACATCTGAAAAGTGCTATTTGCTAAATGTCAAGGAAATACCTGAGTGTGATTTTTTTTGAAAGCAAAATAATCCTTTTTGAAAGAAGCATTTGTTTTGATTTCTCCTCACCAGTAGTCCACCTGTCACCAATACCAAAAAGAAAATGACTCAAATGCATGAATTTTATTTTTTATGAAGAATGTTAATCTCCAACCACAACTGTAACAAACACAGCAACATCTAGACTGCTTGCATACATTTCGCCACTTGGGTTCTGCCAAACCACTGCCTGTACAGGTGAGATTCAAACTATGGTTGGAATAATTCAAGAAGCCACAACAGTAACGGACCTCATTCACAAAACACGAGCAGAACGAATTTGTGAATCGTTCATAAAACATTTACGTAAACTGCTGCATCTATTCATTGCATCAAATTACGTAAGAATGGTTATACAAACTATTTACACACACACAGTTCTCCTTGTGATTCATGAATGACACCCTGAGAGTCTGATGACATCATGTAATTGAGCACATAAATAAAATCCCAGGGATCAAATGATAACGGATTACTTTGTAAGTACTTGATCAATTAAACAATGTTTTGTTTTACTGCCTCTAACATAATACACCCAATTTAATTGTGAATAAAGATGTCTATCACAAAAGCAAGATTTACAACGTGCATTTATGCTGAAATTTTAGTGATATTTCTTTCTGAAGTGGCGTTTTGTAATTTCAAGAAACAGAACTAATAGTTTTAAAGCTGTTTTAAATCATTCACTTTTACTATTTTGTTGCAATGTCTTAAAAACATTTTCTCCTTGTGAGAGAGCTTACAACGAAGGCTTTTACATGACAACATTGGAGTGACTATTACATTAGGAAGCCTGACAATAAAAACATGATCAACAAGTACAGCCCCACTCCTCCTCCATCTATGAATGAAATCCGCCATGTACTGTATGCTGCGAAGTACTATAGTTGCTGGGTGCTGCTGTTAACTACAGTCATATTACAAGTCAATAGCTATGCCAATTTATAGAGCTAGATATCAAGGCATACCTCTTTTGATCGCTAAGGTCTTTTACTGGTGGGAAGTGGGATGGCTTCTGGTTTAGGATATTGTGTCTATGTTTGCCCACTCACTAAAAAATAAATAACGCAGAAGAGACATTTTAAAAGCAAAAGGTGCTCTTAATGTGATTTGGATTTGTTAATGTATACATCTATCATAGCATAACTGAAACTTGTTAAAAATATTCACAATCAATTCATACTGAATTCAGTGCAAAAAAAAAAAAGTAAGGCATGACGCAAGAGATCCGAATAAATTGGCAGCATGTGCATGTTCGCCATGTTGTTAAGTTTTCATTTTACATAAACATTGAATTTTGTAGTGGTATTCACAAAGTTAACAACAAAACGTTTGATTCGTGAAGGAGCGCCCAAGACACTAGGATTGCAAAGAGCAAATGGTACGGAAACGCTGGAAAGACGCACATAAATCGAACAATTTCAGATACCACTAGAGAAATTGCTCAAATTAACATCATGATGGTTACAAAATGGTAAAAGGTACAGTAAAACCTGGACATAACAGTCAGTAAAATACATCTAATGATTTAACGACTTCAGAGAAAAACAAGAAAGTGTCTGTCCCAACAGACCTTAGTCAGGGTAGAGCCACATTTAATTTTTGAAAACGAGGCTGCGAGGGATAGAAGTACAGTATGTTCAGCACAACAACATACTAATTGTTCAGCTGATGAAAAAAAAAAGACTTCAGCAGACAAAACTCAAACAAAAACTCACATATTTTTTTTTTTTTTGAATGTTGTGATTTTTGAAAATGACATCATCTAGGATATTTATACAGTGAATGCCATTGTAAAGACTTTAAGTCCTTTTCATCTGCATAAAATATGGCATCTATCCTGACTATGGCCTGTGATGATGCTCTGACAAGGAATATATCACCCATAAAAGAAAACTTTGCCATTATTTACTCACCCTCATGTTATTCCAAACCCTTTTCATTTTCTCCCATATGCTGTTTTTTTTCCATACAAAAGTATACAGTGACCAGGCACTCAAAATTGACAAAAAAAAAGTGCCACAGAGTAACACAAAGTCTACATTTATGACACTTATATGGTGTTCTTTTGTCCTTTTTGAAGCTTGACTGCCACTCGTCAGTTAATGAAAGACAGCAGCATGAACATTCTACAAAACATTTTTTATACTCTACAAAATAAAGTCAAATGTTTGGAACAACATGAAGGCAAGTACATGACAACAGAATTTTATTTTTTGTGTGAACTATCCCTTTAATAGAGGATGTGATTTGCTTACAGCTAAGTGGGTATAAGAATCCGTTTTTCCCTGAAAACTTTGACCAAGACCATATTGTTAGCCACTTACTGTTACCCGTCTAAGTTTTGAGTTGTTTCTTTACACATAAGCAGAACATTAAATAAAGAGGTTGTAAAATGCAGGCCATCTAAATGACATAAGTAGCTGTAGAGTAGAGCATCAGATCTTGTTTTGTTTTGGGGATGTAAGAGCATCATAGTAGGGTTTCTTTGTGATGTCGCATTATATGTTGGTTCTTTTCCGACGGTCGCCTGAAACCCTTCTTGCAATAGTCACACCTGTGTGGATAGTCTTTAGTGTGGATGGATATGACATGCCGTTTGAAACCTGAAGCGTCCGTAGTGTTGTACTCGCAATATTGGCACTGATAGACCTTGCGACCACTGTGCGTCTTCATGTGCTTTTTAAGTTCATTCTGATGCCTAAAGCCGCGCTTGCAACGCTTGCATTTAAATGGCAAGTCCTTGGTGTGAACGGACAGAATGTGACGGCTTAACGTGAAGGGGTCCGATGTCTTAAAATCACAGTGCCGGCACTGGTGTACTTTATTCCCCTTGTGCGTTTCAGCATGTTTTTTCAGTTCGGAAGGTCTGTGAAAGCCCTTCTCGCACACATCGCACTTGTGTGGAAAGTCTTTAGTGTGCACCGAGATGACATGACGCTTTAAGTCACTGGAATTGGTGCTTTTATGTTCGCAGTGCGGACACTGGTGAGTCTTATGACCCTGGAAAATCTCAGTGTGCCTCTGGAGCTCCTTGTCGTCGGCGAATGCCTGTGGGCAATGGCCACACTTAAAGGGCAGTTCAGTTCCGTGCTTGCTCTTTATATGAGTCTTTAAGTTGGACTGATCGGCACAACGGAAGTCGCAGTGCTGGCAGTGGTAGGGCTTCTCGCCCGTGTGGGTCCGCATGTGCTTTTTAAGCTCAGAAGGGTGGCGGAAGCCCTTGGCACACTCTACGCAGACATGTGCAAAGTTTTTGCTGTGCACAGCCAGCAAATGGCGGTTCAGGAGTCCCTGTTCGGCAGTTTCGTACTCGCAATACTTGCACTTGTGCAGCTTGGGCTCCTTGTCACGCAGTATGAGTTTGTTGGAGCTGAGCGGGCTGGCCTCATGATAGCGCCGCGTGTACTCCGTGAACTCTGGAATCCTCTCGTTCTTAATGATGAGCTTGTGGCTTTCCAGATGGTTGTGGAAACTCACCTTCTTGTTGGTGGTGAAGTCACAGTCGGTGCACTGGTACTTCTTCTTGAACATGTGGTCTGGGTGATTCTTCATGTGCCGTTTCAGAAAACCGCGTGATTTGAATTTCTTGCCGCAGATATGGCAGGGGTAGACGGTCAAGGGCTGCCCATCAGGACCAATGATTACAGCTAAAACAAAGGAGGAGGAAATGCTGAAAATAGACAGGTCAACACTTTACTTCTGTAGTGTCATTTATAGTGGTGAGACAGGAGATCCATCAAGATAAAAAAGGAAGGACTACTTTCCTTTTGAGACAATGACACCAGCATCCATTTTTAGAAGGCTTTTTGAACAGTGTAGAGGTCAAGTTCACCCTCTAAAACATCTCTCAATGGTGATGCTTCTTTTTTAATCTATCATTATTTGCTATTATTGCTCTATTACATGAAGGTTAACTGGAATAAATGCTCAGACATGGGTTAACTACATATAACAGACCCTCATATTTAGAAATGTATCATGTCATGTTTGTAAGGAAAACATTTAATTTTTCTCCCAACATGCAAGTGTTTTATAGCAATTTTTGTTTCTGTGTTAGAGAAACACACTTAAGTTTCAGTCTTCTCATCGACAACAATATAGATCACAATATAGTTATGAAAATAAGGTTGTTACAATGCTAACATTTTAGATGACACTGAAAGAGATACCATCGATACCAATTTCAGCATCAAAGCAAAAACTAATACTAGGCTAAGTAAAAAAGGTCTTAAGCTTATTCGGTCAAGATCAGTGAGTAATTTTCTCTTTGTCTTTTGTTGCTTTATTATAATGACACAAACAGCAGCAGGTTTATAAGGCTGCTGTCACTTTAAGACCGAATGCACGGATCTAATATACTGACACTAGACATGTACCGGTATACGGTCATACGATATATCAAGATAATGAACATGCACGATATTGTTATACCATGAATAATTATTTTTTTTACGAATTATTCAGATTTTTAGAATGCATTTTGAGAATACTTTACCCATCAACCGTTTTAAACCCGCTGTAACACCGCATGGCGGAACGAGTGAAGGAGATGCGCTGAATGAAAATGCACATTCACTCTCTGATAGCAGATGGCGCTGATGGAACAGAAGAAATGCAGTGGTTACCCCGGTAACCCTTGAAAACAAAGCAGCTGGCTACTACAGTGTTTAAATGTTTCAAACAGCCATTATGTGCGTCCCAATTCGCGTACTTATGCTCTATTCTATGATATTTTTAAGTACAAATAGTGCGTTCACACAGAAAATTCCAAAAAGAAAAAGTGCGATATAAATACCCGGATGATGCACTAAATTAACAGAAAAAACGGGATCAGACTCTGAGGTTTAATGACAAAATAAACTTAGAAAACTCATTCACTACATGGATGAGTACATAGTGTATAAGTACAAAGTGTATAGTGCGTCATTTGGGATGCAACTATCGAGATTTTTGTATTACCGGTAGCTATGGTGTTCATCACAGTACCAAACAGTACTTAAAGGTGCCGTAGAACGTTCTTTCACAAGATGTAATATAAGTCTAAGGTGTCCCCTGAATGTGTCTGAAGTTTCAGCTCAAAATACCCTATAGATTTTTTTAAATAAATTTTTTGGGGCATTGTTAACCATGCACCAATTTAGCGCGTGGCCCTTTTAAATCCTCGCGCTCCCTGCCCCCCGAGCTCTCGACTATAATACAGTGTATAAACAAAGTTCATACAGCTAATATAACCCTCAAATGGATCTTTACAAAATGTTCGTCATGCATACTGCATGCATGCATCAGATCATGTGAGTATAGTATTTATTTGGATGTTTACATTTGATTCTGAATGATTTTGAGGCTGTGCTCCGTGGCTAACGGGCTAATGCTACACTGCTGGAGAGATTTATAAAGAATGAAGTAGTGTTTATGCATTATACAGACTGCAAGTGTTTAATAACGAAAATAATGACGGCTCTTGTCTCCGTGAATACAGTAAGAAATGATGCACTGCAAGAAATGCTGTTCTTAGAGTTTTTGTCTTGTTTCTAGTCAAAATATCTTAAAGTTCTTAAATCAAGAAGCATTTTCTTGACAAGTAAAAATTATTTTCTTGTTTTTAGGAAAAATAATTCAAAATTAAGCAAAATAATCTGCCAGTGGGGTAAGCAAAATAATCTTACATCAAACCAAAAATTGTTTTAAGGAAAAACTCACTTAATTTTGACATTTTTCCTAAAAACAAGAAAATAATTTTTACTTGTCAAGAAAATGCTTCTTGATCTAAGAATTTATATATATTTGGACTGGAAACAAGACAAAAATTCTAAGTAAGAACAGCATTTTTTGCAGTGTGGTAACTTTAACCACATTTAACAGTACATTAGCAACATTTAGAAAGACAATTTACAAATATCACTAAAAATATCATGTGATCATGGATCATGTCAGTTATTATTGCCCCAACTGCCATTTTTCCTGTTGTCCTTGCTTGCTTACCTAGTCTGATTATTCAGCTGTGCACAGCTCCAGACGTTAATACTGCCTTGTCTAATTCCTTGAACATGGGCTGGCATATGCAAATATTGGGGGCGTACATATTAATGATCCCGACTGTTACGTAACAGTCGGTGTTATGTTGAGATTCGCCTGTTTTTCTGAGGTCTTTTAAACAAATGAGATTTACATAAGAAGGAGGAAACAATGGTGTTTGAGACTGACTGTATGTCATTTCCATGTACTGAACTCTTGAATTTTTGTGTATTTATTGTATTTAAATGTTTAGTTCTTTTTGTTACAAGAAAAAGTTATTAAACCTGTTATAGTATGACAACACTTTTTTTGGAACTTATTTCAATATTGTGATAATACCGTATACCGAGATAAAAGCTTCAGCAATAATCACAACTTGAAAATTTGATATTGTCACGTGCCTACAGTAACTGACACACATCCTGTTTATGTTAATTTAAGACAAAACCGACTAAATTTACGAGGTTACTTGCCAAGACCGACATTTTGACATAATTTGGTATCTGACCACTGAAGCGGAATAAAAAGAACTCAATTCAGTACTTGTGCGTTTGTTTTTAAAACGCCATGCCAGCTTTTTTGGATATTTTAATGGTGAGAAAAAATTATGATAAAACTCTATCAGGTGTTCAGTACTTGTGTGTAAATAATCTTGGGATTTGTATAACCACTGGCTTTATGAAAAAATTAATAAAAAATAAACATTTAAATGGGGGAAAAAAAAATTCAATATAAATACTTGGGACTCTGAAGATTAAATTACAGTTTTAACTTTTGGCAAGTTTTTAGAAAAGCTGCATTACCTAAAATGGTAGTTTAAAACAATGCCAGGACAGTTATTTTGCTAGGTCACATTAGTCAAAAAGAAGTCATTTAATGACACTGTGATGATAGATTAAGAGGACAAACATTTTTCTCTTTGTGAAATTACATGAGTCCAGGAACTCATGTTTTTGTTATGTTATGGGGTCAATTTGAGTTCATGTTGACTTAAAAATAGTTTCTAGTACTGGCCGAAGATCATACCTGTTTGACACTGGCGTGTCTCTCCCCTCCTCTTCTTCTTGATCTTTTGCTTAAGTGCTCGGCTTGTGCTGATGCTGTCAGTGATCTGTAGGTAGGGAGTGGCTGCACCATTCTTACTTTCTAGACTGCTTCCTGTAGGAAAGCCATGACTGGTAAGGTGTTTGCATCGGACATTTACACCCTATAATTTCACTAAAAGGAAAGGAGAATGTTTTTTATAAATGTTAAGTTAGGTTTTAAGGTAACAGTTAGCCAAAAAGGAAAATTCTGTTAGTTTTCGCAGGGTTTTCCAATTGAGGGTTTGCGAGCCCTTGGGTGTTCTTGAGGGAACTACAGCTGGTTTGTGAGTTGATTAAAAGCTAATAATTAATGAAATCATTAAAAATTCAAATAAATAAATAAGACTACACAGTTAATCAAGAAAAAAAAAAAAAAAAAAAAAAAAAAAAATCACCATATGGCTTAGTGCAAATATCAAATCGCAAAGACAGGGATTCGGCTGACAAAAATGTTTGGGACAGCCTGAGCTATCGTACGACTTCAGAAGACTTTAATATAGTCATAATTAGAGTACCATACTATAGTAGGACAGTAGTCTGCTGTTCTGAATTTAGCCAGAATTTTCATTTTTGGGTGGACTATTAATTTAAAGTAATTTTTTTCTCTGTCCGCAACAAAAAAAGTAAAGGACCATAAGCAGTTGCCCAGGTTGCAGGAACAAAGCTCTTGTTAACTGGTGTGTCCTCCAGTTGTGCTTCTGTGATAGCAGGAGCCTCTTCCTCCCCAACAATGACTTCCATATATACCTGGTCAGTCATCTCCGAACAGTCTACAATCAGGACAGAGTATAACAAAAGCACATTTTTGAGTTGCTGTAGGCACATGTAACTCTTCTTTAAAAAAAAAAACAAAAAAAAAACAAAAAAAAAAAAACACCAAACTCACTGATATCCTCCTCTCCTTGGCTGGCATCCTTCACAGCCATGTAGACCATCTTCTCTCTGGGCAGCCTGCCTGAGCCCACTGGCTCCAGCACCGCATGCCCATTGCGAAAATCACTTTCTGCTACCACCTCTGTGCTGCCTACAACACAATCCCAACATATTTATCTTAAAGGGCATGAATGGAAAATCAAAATGTCCTTGATATTTACATATAAAAGCAGTTACTCTACACCAGGGCTCTTCAAGTAGTTTCATTCGAGGGCAGGATTATCAAATCAAAAATTGAGGTGGTATTTTATTAATTATTAGGCTTAAATGACAATATTCTCACAGTGAGACTTGGTAACCACAGGTAATACCATACATGCTACTCACTACCACTGTCAAATTATATTATATTATGATTATAAAGCAGTGTTTCCCACAGAATTTAGTGAGACTGTGGTGGGTGGGCGTCGAGCCTTCTAGGGGGGTCCGGGTCTTTGTTGAATTAATTCATTTCTAGAATAATTAGTGGGGGCCGGTAATTAGGACTGGGTATCGAACTCGATACTTTTTAGGTAACCGACTAAATTGTCTCTATACTATCGAGTATCGAAAAGTGTCTTGTCAATCGGTACCAAATTTCGATACCTCAGAACGGAGTTGGGGAGAGGGGGCAGGGAAATGCTTTCACTGTCTCGTTGAGCAAATAATCTTGTTGAGCACTACATTGTTATTTATATCTAAATATATAAAACTATGCACGCGAGAGAGACCCTATGTGCGAGAGAGCGAGTGAATCAACGGTTCCACTTTCAGTTTATCTCCGAAAAGGACGGGTGAGAACCAGCTGTTTATGTGAGCAGCCTACTGTGAACAGAAAACAGAAGTGTCGCACTGCCTGCAGAAACAGCAGGACACGCAAAGTTTTTTTAGACTAGTTATGGACAGGTACAACACACAGCAGCTTTACATCAGCGTTCGTTCCTCAAGTCTATGGAAACACACGATCGGTTCGTGACAGGCTCTAGTTCGCCTGTGTGTCGAACTGAAACACTTCTCAATGGATGCCGCAACGCTGTTTAATAATGGTATCTGGGATCGGGAATAAACGCAGCTCCTTTAAGCTTTTGTTCCGTTATCCACTGGGCCGTGCTGTGTAGTTCAAAGTAAACTGGTGAAACACATGAAAACAGCACTATTTGTTCTGTATATGTTGTTACAGACCAAGAAACAACTTCAAGTGATTCAGTGCCAGAGAGGTCCGAACAAATCCAAATAGTTTCAGATCGTTATGCAAGTGCATTTGGCCAATTCACGGAAAATAAAGAATCGAGACAAAACAATGATTAATTCACAAATGATTGGTATTGCTGGTTCCGCCGACAGAAATATGGGACACATTATAACTGCTGAAATATTCGCCGTACAGATGCAGGTGCCACTGCGGTCACGTATCTAACCAAATTTAGCCACACCCCCAGGAAAAAGAGAAGAGGGGAATATGCAAGACAGAATTATAGGCCTTCTCCATTCTGGAATAAAAATCTAAAATGTATACCAGTTGTAAAATTATCATGTCTACCGGTATATTGCCCACCCCTAGTAAGGAAGGATGCCTCAGAATTTAGAGAAAATTCTGATAAAAAGCTGATGTGCAGAATCATGTCATTTTGATGCAATTTCAATACTGATTTCATGGTGACATTAAAATGACTTTAAGCTAGGGGTGTGATGAGACTGGTAGCTCACGAGACGAGACTCGAGATTGAGTTCATGAGAATGAGATGAGATTTTTACACACTATTTTTAAGAAATCCTCAATGATGAAATACATGATTAGAAAAATATTCTGCAGGTGTATTTGAAATGTTTCAACTAATCATCTTGTAATGAATGTCATTTCAGTTCTACTTTCTGAGTATGTATTATCATATGCAGTCAAAGACAACAATACTCAATTACTGTAAAACGTTTTGCCACTAACTGACTGACTGACTTCTCTCCTGTATGATTTCAGTCTCTTTAGACTTTGCTGTACATGATTTATGAGCTTATACAACTTTTGACCTCCTAACTGAACTCCTTTTCACAAACTGATCATAGAAATAAAAACAGCATAAATGGTAACACTTTACAATAAGGTCTCATTTATTAACATTAATTTAACCAACATCAACTAACAATGAGCAAAATATATGCTACAGTATTTATTAATCTTTGTCATTCATTGTTAGTTCATGATAGTTCACAGTGCATTAACTAATGTTAACAAATGAAACCTTATTGTTTGTGCTGAATAAGATTAAGAGAAAATTGTTATTCATTTTTATGGTAACACTTTACAATAAGTGCAACCATAATCGCACTCTCTCAATATTCAAAGTGCAAATAAGACCAAATTTTTCTTTGATACAGAGCTAAGAGATGGTTACAACTACACTGCTCAGCCTAAAATAGCTTTCATATTGAGAGATATTTGAATTCATCAGGGAGCCGCTTTCAAAATGCGGGGTATTGAAATCGCGTTTGAATACGCGCTCGAGTTTACTTTCACTTTCACGATCACGCGTACTCTGTGAATATAGAGCAGCGGCGACCGTTATCCAACTGAATTAAATGTTTATTATTTAAATACAAAGCAAAACAACAGTGGAGGCGTAATGTAAACTTAGCGGTGGCACATTCTTTAATTGCGGTGGCATATTCGTGACACGAGATCTCATCACACCCCTACTTTAAGCCAATCGGTGCACACAGGTGTCCAAGCAGAATAACCACCGGTATAGTTCAACATATGAACGTCTTTCTCAAAGTTTGACAATCAGAAAATGTCCAAAGCTTTTTATTTTAATTTTGGACACCATATCTATTGCTTTATATTTTAAACATTTTTGTGAACTTGTGGCTCCAAAGTGTCCAAATAGTTTTTGGGCTCCTTGTATATATATTTATTACCCTGAGAAACCTCTACATCTATACTAAACTTTTTTGTGATTTTAATAAGTAAACAAAGCATTCTGGTGCACTCTGACAAGAAATTAAATGGAAAAAAACAACAACATTTGCTTAAAAAAAAAACAAAAAAAAAAAAAAAAAAACATTCATTGACACTAGGGCTGGGCATTGACAAATTTTACAATTAGATTTGATTTAGATTTGGTTACCTTTGATTCAATATTGATTAATTTGGGGCCTATCAGGTACAGTGTATGGCGAATTTCCTCAAAGAAAAAAAATCTCTTTCAACTAATGCTGTAAACTATACAGCATGCAACGTCAACTGGCGGCCCGCGGGCCAAATCCGGCCCGCCAGAGATTTCCATCCGGCCCCCAGAATAATACTGAATTCAGGAATAGCCTTGTAAGAGGAAAAAGTTTAGGGCTGGTCCGAATACCATTTTTTGAGCTTCGAAGCTTCGGTAGTAATGAACATCGACTCTTCGGAGAGAGGGGCTGAACATATTTTTCTCTCTAATAAAGGCAGGAATCTGTGTCTGTATGTCCGTTTGCATTTTTATTATTTCGAGAACCGTTCATCCAATCGACTTCACAAGGCAGTGCAGTGTCGCATTTGGTGCAATATAGATGGACACGCGAGACGCGACACATTCAGAATTAATAAACTTTTAGTAAACTACAGTCAGAACAGCGCGAGCGGGAAGCGGCGCACCTCATGCGGGCAGGGCTTATGCTCCGAGAACGGACACTGCACTAGTGATATAAAACGCACACACACAGGTCTGTTAAATTAAGCAATACTTTTAAGGTAGTCTAATATTTTTCTGACTAACAAATTGGCACAGTAAGGGTAGATTTAAATAAAGAAAAACGAAATTTAAATAAAGAAAAAACGAAATTTATATAAACAAAAACGAAATTTAAATAAAGAAAAAACGAAATTTAAATAAAGAAAAACGAAATTAAGTTAAATTAAAAACGAGATTAATTTAGATTGATAATAACGGGTAAAAATGCTAATACATTTTGTTTCTATTATTCTATTTTCCACAATGTCAAAGCAACAAAACACAAGCTCAGGTATGCACTTCGGTCCATACAAACTCCGCTATTCTGCGCTCTAGCCAGAGAACACTCCCGTTGCTGGAACACGCGTTGGTTCTATTTCTAGCATGCACGCGTTTTCCGCGTGGCTGGAGCGCGCCTGAGACGCGTGTCTCAGTGTGCAAACTCCAACCTGTTAAATATGGGAGCCGAAATAAAAACGGACACGCCACGCAGCTGAGACGCTCACGCAGCCAGTGTGTCGCCGGCCTTATTCAAGGGGGAATGAGAATCGTTTCGCGGGGGATCCCAGGTGTGCAAAAAAAAAAAAAAAAAAAAAAAATATTCGAATGTCAAATTTTCAAATCGAAAACAAACCCACCGAACGAATATTTGAATATTCGGGTCCGTTCCATATTTATTTATTTTTAAATCTAACGAAAAAAAAAAAAACCCTTCTGAAAAGTAGCTTGTGCCATAGCCTGCCTTCAGTCAAGAATGACGATAAACGCGTTGCTCTCATTGAACATCTTTTATTGTTTCACGTGCTCAATATTTTCACAAATGTCAAAATTTTCCTTGCCTGGGATTAGCGCACAATTGCGTGACAGTGATGGACAGCTTGACAGCCTCACAAATATGAAGCCTAAAATATCGCTATCGCCCCCTGGTGGCTTTCTGCAGTAGAGGTAATATGTAAAAAATAAAATAAATTTGGAATTAGAATTAGTATATCAAATAATAACATATTAGGATACAATTCGAATTTTATTTTATATTACGAGTATCTGGCCCTTACAGTGTCTGCAGAGAAAAATTCTGGCCCTTGGACAAATATAGTTGATGACCCCTGCTATACAGCATTAGTTGCACAGGCCCCACAGTAGTCTGGTACTAAGAACGTTAATTGGTTGATAGAGAATCGTCACGTGTGCGTGCTGCAAGGGGAATGACAACACAGGAGGTGCAATTTTTTAATAAAGTTGAAACAATACCGTTTCTTCTTGTGACAAACAGCGACATGTTGAGAAGCTAGAACAAGATCTGCTGTTTGTCCCCCATTGTTGTTTACTGTGTCGCTTTCTTCTTTGTGCGAGAATGATATTGATCGCTACTTTCCGGCATACACCACGCCTATCAAGTAAGGGTACTGTTAGCAGTGGAAACGCAAGCTGGATCAGAGTTTACCATTCCGAATCGTACTGAACTATACTGTACTGTCCTGTACCGCTCGGTGGAAACAAGGCATAAGTTCATTTTTGTGGCTGACTATTGAGTTTTTGGACATTGAACGGCTTTTCTGAGGTAAATGTGATGGTAAATTTCCTCATATAGTGAGGTGAAAGAGGATGAAAACACTGCGAGCATCACACGTGCTTCAGTGTGTGTGCGCGTGCATGCGTGCACGTGTGCGAGGTAAATGAAACTGAGCTTCCTATTTGAAGTTTAATATTTTCACAGACACTAGTCTATATTGTGATTTAATTTAAGTGTACTGACCTGCTTTTTAATTATTCTTCAAAAATTTGACAAATTCTGTGACATTCCCTGTTATATACTAAATTCCGTTTTTATGACTGGATTCCATGATTCCGTCCACGTTTTCTGCATCGCAGAAATCATAGGGCCCTACACAGAGCGCCAAGAAAGATTGTGACACCTCGAGAGATGTTTATCTATGGTTTCACTCCAGTCTATGGGAAAGAAGCCCATTTTCAATTCTTGTGAGGTTTATTGTGCTTGCAATTTCACCCCGACCTCCCCCCACTCCCCCTGAAAAAAAAAAACTCTTCGGATCTACCCGATTCACATAAATGAAATATTTTAATTCAAAACAGCGAATTTTGACGAAAAGTGACTAGTTATGTATATTATCTCCATGGGAATGGTTTTGCCCATTTTAGCATCCGCAGCAAGAATGGTATTACTGTCCGTGTTGATGACTTTTAAATCCCTATCCTTAAGAATATGGAAAATAACAGTGAGAATATGAGTAGTAGCAATCAGCTTGTAGCAAAGATCTGAAATGTGTTCCTTACCAATTTCCACATCTTCATCTCCATCGGCCTTAAAGATGTAAACTTTGATGACCTCAGAGCTGAATTCATCCTCTTTCGAGCCATCGTCATCTTGGCCCACATCTGCACTGATCTTTAAAGATGCATCTCCAATGTCTAGCTTTTCCCCAACCTCATCCACTGCAAAGAAGCCAAATATCAAACATTGCTGTAGAGCCAATCAATCCAAGCTGGCATGTAACAGCAAACTCACAGGAAATCATGAGGTAGTCCTCTGAAGTGCTCTTCACATCCTCCTCATCATCCGCTTTAATAGTGACATCAGATGGCATGGTGTCATGTGACTGGATGACCGTCTCTGTGTCTGTCACCATGACCTCTGCAGACACCAGGTCATGATCCAGTGGACTCTGATCGTGAGGTGACATGAGGTCAGCCACAAACACCTGATCAGGCACAGTTTCCTCGATCAGATCAGCACTGCCGTCCAAAGCCTCTTGGATGGCCACCTCGGCCGCCAGGATAGACTCAGACATGATTACTCCCTCAGTGGTGATGACGTCCTCATGACAGATGTCAGGCCCTTCCACCACTTCAGCCTCTAGGCCAGTCTCCAGCATGATACCCTCATCCGTCACTACATCTGAGACCATCACGGCCTCCGGCACCGACACCACTATGTGCTCTCCATCAATGTGGGCCAGGCCACCCATCCCTGCAACTGCCCAAGAGAATAGCACAATAAGCATGTTTGGAAGTTTTCAAAACTAACAAAGTATTTAATGTAGTGGTTCATAAATATTGTTGTTGTTTTTTCATTAAAGGGTTAGTTCACCCAAAAAGTAAAATTCTCTTATCATTTACTAACTCTCATGTCATTCCAAACCCAAAAGACTTAGGTTAAAAGTGTTGTAAAAAAGCATAAATCGATAAGAATCGTTCACTTAATTCAAGTCTTGTAAAGAGACATGATTGCTTTATATGATGAACAGTTCTGGTTAACTGGACTATCAATGGAAGGACAGAAACCTCAAAGGTTTCATTAAAAATAAGAAGATTTAGAAGATTAACCAAAGTCTTATGGTTTTGGAAAGGCATGAAGGTGAATAAATCAGGGCTCCAGACTAAGTTTTTTTACTAAGAGCACTGTAGCCCCTTAATGAAAATTTTAGGAACACATGCAGAAAATTTAGGGGCACATCTTAAATCGACTTGCAATGCAATTTATTCACATTTAGAGCTTTGAAGTGCTGGAAATAGTTGAACTAGTTCACTGGAAATGTGAAGCACTTGAAAAGTCCTTGAAAAGTGATTGAATTTAACTCTCAAAAGGTTGTATGAATCCTGAAATGAATAATGTAAAAACATTTGACTATTTCTGCCACAATACCATGGTTTCCGTTAGCATTACTACATTAAATCCTAGTGATGGGCATTTTTGGCAGTTTTTCATTTCAATCATTGATAGGTTTCAAAAACGAGTAACCGAGTTCGGGGGGCGGGGCATGGCCGTCATGGAGATAATGAAAATATCTGAAGACTGTTATGAAAATTAAGGTTAAAAATAAAAATATGACATGAAAACCTGTCTATGAAAACATGAACACGTGATTAGAACACTGTTAGATTACGATTATGATGCAGCAATGTTATTAAGAAGCATCTAAAAGGAATAGCTGCCTGAGGTGAAGAGTGACTTTATGCCAATAAACTGAAGCCCATTCTATGACACATGCTATGATATTAATCAGATAACTCAGACACATAACATGATAGCACGCTGAAACATGGGTAAGGACAGAATTTACTATAGATTTCTATTAAGTTCTCATTATAATGCTATGTTTATGGCAGATTTGTGCTTTATTTTCATCTGCATTATTATTATTACAACTTTCATCTGCAAAAAGTTGAGCTTGACCGAAAGTGTAGCCTAACTCCTATTGCACTTTGAAACGAAAGCACAACAAATTCACATTGTAGTAGACTACATTAGTGTCACTATTGTAATTTATTTATTCTAATATTTCAGCAATATTTTGGATTCAATTTGCACATTCTGATCAACCAAAATGTTATTTTACAGTATGAAAATCACTGATGATCACAGGCGCCGATTTATCCGATGGGTGCCCACTCTCTATGAGAAAAAGCATGTTGAGATTCGTGACGACAGGACAAAGTTTGAGCGCGTCCGAGCAGAGAGATTCGTGCTTGTGAATTACATGGATGTGCTCTCGACGTGCGTTACAAATGCGCTCTTGACATTAACGATATAGAAACTGCCTCAAATGGACTATAAAAAAGAAAAGAAAGCCGTGTCTGAAGGCTTCAATTGATTTTTATTGGTTGAAATTAAATGAGAATATTGTGTGTTTTTCCGTCGGTGCTTGGTGCCTATGCTGATGATTATTGTTAAATTAATTATGAATATAATTTAAAGGATATTTTCAGCACAAGATAAAAGCTTGGCGCTGCACAGCTTGCATTGAACTGTATTTTCAACTATCTTGTCAAAGTGAAGCCAGACATTCTCTCTCACGTCTTCTGACGCATGCTAAACAATCAGAGCTCAGGGCGCTGCCCAAAGTGCTGCTATAACCAATCAGGAGAAGGAGGAAAAAAAACAAAACAAAAAAAAAACCCATTTCGATCATCGTTTACATGATGGATCATCGCTGTCACGGTCGAGTACTCGAGTACTCGATCGCTGTTGCACATCCCTATTAAATCCATGGTTAATGTTGGTGATTTGTGGACTGAAAAGCCTTCTATAACTTGTTCATTCACGGTACAATGTTACTCCTGGTTTCCATGTCAATGCTATTTGATTTAATATGGTTTATAACAGAGAATTCTGTGCCAAATTTAAATGCTTCTCTCTAGCGATAATATTAATACTATTCATGGTATTAATAATAATTCAAATGCTTTCTCACTGGATCTCCCATCACCTTGTAATAATGGTGTCGCGTGATCAAAGATCACCCACGAGTAAACCTGTTCTGAGCTTGCGCTGCAGTGTCTATTATTGGTCCAAGCTGTATTTTTCGTTTTGTTGTTTGTTTTGTCAATGTATGTGTCACTATTATGTGTATCTTTTCATTTATAGTGAATGAATGTTGTATGATTGTTGGCTGTTTTTATGTTAGTTTTATGTTACCTGCCTAGGGACTGCAGATGAAAAGTAGTTGTTTTTACAAATTCTGGCATATTTACGTGGTGTATTTTATACAACAATGTTCATGAATATGCATGGTCCCTATCAAATAAAATAAATAAATAAAGAGTCTGTGCTGCCACAGCTCAAACAAATAGCATGGTTTTGTTCCGCTTTCGTTTCATTTGCCGTTTGACGTTTTTCATATACGCAACAGAAATGGCAGCTCTTATCAGCTGGGCAACGCAGCGGTTGCACCAGTGCAACCTCTAACAAAATGTAATCGTACCGACAAGAAAGGTTGTATTTGGTCGCAGTCTGAAGCCCTGTAAATGATAACAGAATTTTCATTTTTGGGTGGACTTTCACTTTAAATGATGACCGATATGTATGAGATGTACACAAAATGGTTCTTGTTATTATAAACGCGCACTGCAGGTCTGTTGCCTGCTGCTTTAAATGTTCAAGCTCTTTAAAGCAGGACAGATTGGCCGTCAATGTTTTATCATTTATCAGCTGGAAAAAATTGCTCTATAAGTGATTACAATGGTATCGTTCCTGTCTTAATCATTATATTTGTGTGGACTTCATTATTATCATAGAATTACAATGATTATTAGAACTTTACAGTTATTGTTATAATATTATCGTTCTTGGTGTGAACACTCAGTATTTATTCACATACATCAAAATTTGTACGGTGCATTGTCACTGCACAAAGCAGCCATGTGAAGTTGAAAAACTTTAATTATAATAAGTACTCTATAAAATGATCAGTTAATGTCATAACCTAAAATTGGCCAAATTGAGTCATTATTTTAATGACTGTTCCTTACCAAAATCTGGCATTATCATTGTATGGGGCATTTTCAAATCCTTGTGAAGCTCCAGGATCCCTCCACCTTGATCCATTATCTATGATTTTTCCACAATACTGTAAAAGTGAAAACATTGCAAATAATAAAAAATAAAGGACTGCTATGTAAGGAACATGGTAGAAATATAAATAGTCACATGAAATTCAATCGAACACACTGAACTAAAGGCACAATACGTAAGATTTTTGGATTAAAATATCCAAAAACTACTAGATCAATGCTACATATTTTGTTGACTTGTGTACTTATGTCACAGTTCCAGTCGTTCCCGGACTACATTTCCCAGAATCCTCTCTGACAATCACCTGCACTCACTCCACCAATCATTAATCACCCACACCCAGCTGCAGCACATTACCTGGACTATTTAAGCCGTTCACATCCTCACACTCGTGGCGAGGTCTTGTATACTCTGGTTACATTTCTGAGCGTTTCTTATTGTGATTGTCTGCCTGTTTCGATCTAGTCTGTTCCCCGTCTACGATTATCTGCTGCCTGCCTTTTGGACTGTTTATTGTTTACTGGACTTGTGATTAATATCTGCCTGCCCTGATTCTACTGCCTGTTCCACGACCATGATTCTGCCTTGTCCCTGCTGTACCTGTTTGCCACTGTTTTGACCCTTGCCTGTTTTACGACGAACATTGTTCAATAAAAGCTTGCACATGGATCTCACCTCGTGTCCCGCCATGTTACAACTTACATTATCCCAAATGTTTATAAGAAAGTATAAATCTAGAGAAATAAGCAATTTTAAACAGGACAAGGACTGTTTTACAGTCGGTACATCGCCTATCAATGACATCATTCCATGTGACATGGAAACACCAAAGACACTTTAATATATTATGTGTTTTATTAGACAGGTGAGCAGCTGTTTGGATGGATACATTCATGGACAAAAAACTAATCATGTTATATAGCTCAACACAGTAAGTCTTATTGTTTAAATCTTGTTTTCTTGATTTACAGCAAGTACCATGTTTTACCATGCCTAATATCGATCTAGCTTACTGCAGTGTGCATTAAGTGTCTCATAGTAGCCACCAAGTGAATGAAGAATACCACTATAACTTTCAAAACACGGAGGGGAAGAGGAAGAGGAAGCGGAAGCGGCAACTGCCGCATAATAAAAGCTCCGCTGCTCTCGAGCCGTGTGTGGCACTCGTCTCTCATTAGCAATCGCTCCAGCGGCCTCATTTCTGCTCGCACAGCACTCTGCCCTGCTCTGCTTCATACTACAATAATGTTAATAATCTCATCCATGTACATGATTTCTGCCCAAGTCCCGATTTGTTTCCACCGGCTGTAGACGTGAAGACAACACCTCCCATGATTCCACGATATCAAGGCATCATCAAGTCCCTGCCCTTGATATACAATCACTGAAGAACGCATTTGGTTTTAATGAGTAAAAAACCTATACGAGGGTGGATTCGAACCCAGAACCTCTGACATGTTTAAAAGTTCTAATGGGAACTATTATTTCTCTCCCACGCATCCTGCAAATCTGTACACATAATCACTGTCTTGAAGAATTTGTACTATATAATTATTTTGATGTAAGGATGAAAATATTGCATTCAAAATGTTTCTATGAATTCCGTGTCAATAAATCTCAATTGACTATTGAAATTGATTTCTTGATATCACAATGCTATTTTTTGTTCGTTTCGACAAATGTAGTGTAAATGCAGGTATACGGATACGAGTAACCTTAAAAGAAGGACGTAAGGGTCATCAAAAAAAAAAAAAAATTGGAATTGGCCATCAAGACCTGCAGTGTAAATGAGGCCTAAGCGACCTCTAGCTGCAAAAATGTACATATTGTGCCTTTAATATAACAAGTAATTTTTTAAAATGGTTTCCTTTTTTTCTAATCACAAGCATGTGGCACTGTGTGTAAAAATTGCTATTTAACAAACCTTCACATTTGACAGTAGTTCCCTTCACATAAAAGTGTCACAAACATTAAGCAAAACTGTAAATCTGGCATCTGGGAGGAAAGTGTCTGAAAGAAACAGAGACAAAGAAAGAAACATTTCTATAATTTAGAGACTAACTTAGGTGGATATATTATACAAGCCCAACAACAAAATAAAACAGTATATAAACATATAAACTGAGACAGAGTTAGTCATGCAGAACGTTCACGTTGCAGTGATTTCTTTTCATTATAATAACACAGCCTTAATAACATTTATATTTAAATGCAGAAAATTATATTTTAAATTGAAATCAATAAAAAGGTTTATTAGAATCATATACAGAATATATTAGACTTCATTACTAATAACGTAATAAGTATATCAATGCTGTGAGGGGGTTTCCAACATGACGTCATCTCTCTTTTTTTTTGCGGGGAATAGAGTACTATAAGTTTACAGTCCTTAAAAAGTAGCGCCAGAAGAATAACGTCTTATTTTTAAAATGACTGCGGTGTCTAGAAATGTGCGAAATCGTTGTCAGCGCCTACGCTCATGGCAGTGATGATTTTGTAAACTGAAACCTACTACGACAAAGGCAGGACTCATTAATATTAATTCCGTCACGTGACTGTGACAACCAGTGCCGTTACTACGCAACGCTGAACTATTCGTGAGGTGAGCCTTCGCCATAGTAAGTTTCGTAATTGAGCGTACTAGTCCATGTAAGAGTTTCATCGAAACAAAGTTTGGATTGTTGCATAGACTTAGAACGATTGAAAACCTACACAAAATACAAAGCACAAAGTTTTGAAATTCACTTTAATATTTCAGGAGAAATCGGTTCATACGTAGCTAAAAGCTTGCGCAAATGCAGCCGCGTTACTGCGCCATCTTGCCCTCCGCCATTACACTAAATGCTAAACGGCTAATAGCATTAGCTAACTTGTATGTCAATACGTAATTGAGTACAACACAACCCGAAGTATCACAAAAATGCGCAACCTAGACGCATTTTCTGCATTTACTTCGTATAAGACTAATTAATGCGTCAAAAGCAAGGCGCGCGATTGTTTTAGGGCTCGTTTTGCGCATGGCCCCGCTAGCAGGAGCGCGCACTGGGCGCTTCCTCGCGCTTTAACACAACAGAAGGCTTAGTCAGGCCCACACAGGCCGACTGGGCCGACGACGACCGTTTTATACACATGCAGTACAAATCCAAAACGCTTTACCTACTCCGCGACTGCCTTCAGAGCGTTGATGAGTTTCGGATCCCTTCGAAATTGTTGTTATTTATTATAGTTAATTTTCCAACGGTAGCACTACTGCGGCCTGTACATTGAGGATCCCCGAACGCTCTTTCCCAGGCCTAAGCCAATCACGCTCCTCGATTCGTCGCCTCCGCCAATCAGATTGCTCGTTTCTAAGCCTCGGCCAATCAGAATGTTCGTTGACAACAGCAGAGGGAGGGGCAGAGCAAACGCGCGGGACGCTTTACGTCACCTCATACGACAACATTACGCTTTCTGCCTAAATAAGTTACGGTGCAATTGGCGTAATGCTATAATGAATAAAATATATGCTCTCACACACGTGCTATCCCACCCCACCCTCCACGTTTACATGCTCGAACAACACAACACATACGTTGTAAATGTATTTTGACTTTTGATAAGATTAAAACATGGAGTTTCTAATATGTTTTCCCCTCCAGTGTCACTGCCCAGCAAAGAATGAACCATGGAATGAATAAAATTGCTCTTCTGTTAGTTTTATTGTTGAAATTGTTGATTTATTGATTTGAATCTGAGGCACTCTATCATCATTGCATACCCAGATATCTCCAATTGAACTGGCTTAGTGCATATTTAAAACTAGACTACTCAGGCATCAAAATTCAAATTCAAACTTCCAGATGGAGTCAAAGTGTAGTAACTTTAACAACAAGCACTCTGCATTAAGAAACAGTGTTGCAGTAGTAATGTACCATGGCACATTGATGTGATCTCAAAATAATAATAAAAAAGTAAATTATTTTCTTCTCCTTTGAGATCAACTTTTGAGAACACTATTCTTCTATATTGCTCTGTTATGTCTTTTTGATACAAAACAGACAAATTCCGTGCATTACAGAAAACAACTATTCCTTCATCAAATTAAAAATCTCGCTTTTTTTTTGCCCACATAAAAATCATATATCCTTCATTTCTAAAAATAGATAAACATGCAAAATCAACATCAAGTTATTCCACAGCATCTAGGAATTAAATTCCACACATTGTTTCACAAAAACTACATGTATTACAAGACAAAAACCTTTTTCATTATTCAAGTTCTTATACTTTTTCAAACCTCCCCATTCAGATGAAATTAAAAGCACACTGATGTTTGAAAAACAAGCAAATATTACAGTCTTTGAACGCAAACTCTGTCAGATCCACCGTTCCTCCATAGTTACTCTTATTGTTGAGACTCTGGATTCATTCACACTCTTGTTTTAGGGCTTCTGTGTTGATTTTCCTTGCCATGTCTTTTTAGTCATTGGTGGCGTGTTGGATTTCATTGTGAGGATGATAGGTGGAGTTCTCAGGGTTTCAGTAACAACCATCTTTCCAGGATTCATCAGAGATAGGAGCACAGGGTTTGGTCATTCCCAGTGATCTGCTATGGAAGGAAATAAGCAAAATACCCTTAATTTCAAATAACTTTCACAATGGCTATGGCAGCAGTGTATTTTGAAGATTGTAAGGTACCTTCTGGGTGTCTGTGGAAGCCTGCCTCTGGAAGAAGGCGATGTTGGTGTCACACCTCTTCCAGGCGTTTGCCTGGCTACAGCAGCGCTCCTGCAGCCTGAGTATGCTGCACCATTGGTGGGACCCGGGGACTGAACCCTCCTCATCCCTCCCTGGGCACCTGGTGGCCCTTTGGTATGCTGTCGCACTGCAGACATAGAGCCCACGGGACTGAGAGCTTTCATGGGTGCCCGCAGATAGAGAGGGGACTGGCCATCGCCCCTCATCCTTGCAGATGATACACCTGCAAGAGCACCCAATCACAAACACTCATGTAATATCCTCATCAATGTTATTAATATAAAAAATTTACAGAAGGATCTGAGTTTTAACCAGCAGTCTAAACTTTACAGAAAGTGTAAGAAAGACTTTCACACTGACAAAAAAAAAAAAAATCCTAGACACTCGCAGGAAACACCAAATAAGACGACTTGGATCATAAAGGCCAGAACACACTAAACCGACGCCGACGAACTAGTGGCAACGGAAGCAAACTGCGGGGTTGGCTCACATCGGCAGCGTCTGTGTCCAAAGTTGCCCTGACACACCAAACCAACGCTAAACAGCCGACGGCCAAGTAGCACGTCAGTTCTGCGCCTGCGTGAGATGAAATGCCTTTCCGTACCAGCAGGTGGCAGTATCTGAACAGCCAATCAGAATGATCAGATGGCCCGGCGAGCTCCGACGGCGATTCAACGTTTCGAATTTACACGAAAAAAGCCGACGAGGACCAACTTCAGCCGACGGTGCAGAACTGGGTGTGCCTCATACGTCCTGAAAAGTGAAGCTGCGGGCTCTTTGATCGCCCCCTGGAGGCTGGATGCAGTACAGGTCATAAACCCCGCCCGCTCAATGCAGACGATTGAGACTTAAGTTAAAACATAAAAATAAATTATGCTTCAAATAAAATTTTCTGAAAGATGGTTTGGGTCATTTAAGGTAGTTGTTATCACGCTGATTTATATTCAATTGTTCGTTTTTGTGATAAGTTTGATTTTAGCTAGCAATTTGGTGCTATAGAAATGGGGCATGTCATCGTGATTCACAGTTGATTGACAACTTGTCTGAGGACTGTCGGAGCTTCGAGGGGAGATTGAAGATAAATAACTATTAATTTTCAATTTCTGTGTTATTTCACACCGACAAAATGAGCAGTTCAGCAGTAAACTGTACTAACTGACCTACAGGATCTGACGGATATCTGAGCTTTTCTCGGTAACGTTAAATGTGGACTTCATAAGCTAATTAATAAACGTTATTAGTTAAGATAACACGCCTAACATTAGCCATGACGGAAAAAAAGCAGGTGATCGTTATCTGGCAGTTATAATTATTTTTATGGGTATAAAATAATAATTAGCAGGATAAAACTAATGATATCCTACTCTAATTAATTATAGAGCACTGTCTACAGCAATCGATCTCCTGTAACGTTAGTTTAAACATTTTATTTAAAATGGCAGGACCGTTTCTGACATTTTAGAGTTTCTAGAGGCATATTATATTGAGTTCATCCACTGAATTTGCTGTTTCAAAAATATTATTGCTCTAGAAACAGAATAGCCTATTATTTTATAGGTAGAATTTTAAATTACGTATAATTTATATAGCCTATTTAAAATACATCAATAGAGTGCCTCAGGGATGACGCATTTTTGTAGGCAAAACCCGGAAGCGAGTTAGCATTTTAGGACTTCCGGTTCCAACGCCGTAAAGTCTATGAGTTTTTTTAATGGGTTTTTGCCAAATCGCCTGAAATAAGGTCTGTGGTTAACAAAGCCTCTAAATACTTTCACGTTTTGATCTATGACATAAAACACACCAGTTATAACCCACTTGTGATTTTTTAAACTTTTACTGTGTCTTAAAATCGGCGGTTGCTAACAAGTTGCTAAAAGGGACTGCTTCCTTTGGCGGGGACTTTAGACGTCATCATTAAAAACGGGACATTTGGACAGCATTTCTCATGAAAAAGTGGATAAATATTCATACACAGCACAGATCATAATCAGTGAGCATGTTTATAAATAAAGTTGTTTTCTAAATAAAGTTTGAGGAAGCTTGGTGGTGGTGACGCTGATCCGCGACCATGGTGTGCTGTAGTCCGTTTATAGCCTACTGTTAGCCTTTTATATCTGACAACTTTATTTAGGCTTCAAAATCTATAAATGTTGTGTTAACTTGTAAAGATCATCTTGATAGACAAAACGTGTAAGTGTCATAACCCTTTGTTAAACACAGAGCTTATTTTCTGCGATTTTCCAAAAGTCTATGGGAAAAGTGCATGGGCTTTCAATTGAGGGAACCCGTGCGCCACTAACTTCCGGGTTGGCCTACAAAAACACGTAATTCCTGGGGTACTCTATGATGACGCAGCCGTCTGGGCAGAAGTTTGATACCGCGACTCCGCCTCCGGGCTCCAATGACGAGTCTTTCTGCGCATGCCCAGGTTCCAAACTTTTTTTTTTTTTTTTGACGTTTCTGCGTAACGTGTCAGCGCCCATCGGCATCCATTTTGGCTTCAGTTCAATACAATGGAAGGAAGCGGCGTCGCGCCATCCATCTTTTTTTACAGTCTATGTGCAGAACACACTGAGAAAACTTAGTCAGCCGACGAAGAAAAACTGCCTGACGGCCAACTGTCGGCTTGGTGTGTTCCTGCCTTAACTGTAGTGATATAGTCACAAGCCATTATTCCTCGCCCAGGCAAGTAGAAACCGGAGTCCTCAAGTATAAAGACATACGTAGAATGATCCTAATGTTAATGTACAACAGCTTCCAAAATGTATGTACAAACAAACAAACAAAAAGATGATCCTAAATGTATCCCTCTTAATAAATCGCTGTTCATCTTAAATCCATGCACAATATGAACAAGTGCATTAAATCCATCTACAGACACCTACAAATATGCAGTCATGGTTCAGATGAAGTACAGCGCTCATCATCAATGGGCAACAAAAATCGCAGCACTCTCTCTGAAAACGTATGTGCTGCATGGCCCGTTTTTTTGCCAACGTGTGTGAGATATTCCATGAATTCATAAACATTCATTCATTTCAGTGATGCAAATATCACAAAGCAGTTAAGATGTTGCTCATTTGCGCATATAATAATTTTAATGCACTGGACTTGACAATAATTGGATATGACTATCTATTCATCTTCACATCTTAATAAACAATGTTGGATTATTTTAATTACTGGTTTAATTACTTCATATGCATGCTCTTTAGTTGACCTATGCCTTTATAAATCCAGATTTGCTCCTCACTTTTAAAGTAGGATGAAATCCTTGGAATTTAGGATCAAATCCATTGTTATGTGCTTTTCATGAACAAGGCCCCAAGACCAGGAGTTGAAGGGGAAAAGTTGAGCCGAAACATGTCTTGGTAGGGAGCAAAATACTCAAGGAAAGCTGGATTCCATCTGATGAAGCAAGCTTCTGTCCAAGACAACAGTCTCAAAGGAAGTGACTGAACCGGGCATAAGGGGAATGCCTTCTTTAGACTACACAATTTTAGCCAGATCTTGCCAAGATCTGCTTGACATAGGGTGTCGTGGGGATTCATAAACTCCAATGAGCATCAGTATGCAAGATTTGATCGTTTCCTCTCATGTAGTGTGTCACAGTGGATGACAACCGATGCTGCGTCCGAGATGCTTCACAATGTCACAACAGAAAGACTAGCCTCCAGAGAGAGGGGCAGGATGAAATACTCAATTCAAGATGGGCTATGTAGGGCAGGGGTATTTAATTAAAGTTCTAAGAGGTTCAGTCTCTATACCCAAAGTATACTTCACTTTATACACGTACGCAAGGGTCAGCGTACAGTGCGCGTGATGCAAATTTTGTCATCAGAAGAGTACACGCACCGCCTGATTTTTGTAATTTTGTACGCACAGGTCACACATGTGCATTTATATATTTTTTTGCAGTAATCAGTTTATCCACAATGTGGCAACCGTGCCCTGGGGGCATAGATTCACAAGGTAGTCAAAGAAAACCTGCATAAACAGAACGTAACGAGTGCAAGCTACAGCGACAAAGGAGGCCTACATAGACGAGAGACTGTGCGAAGAGGTTAGAAAGTACCCTCATTTGTACAACTCTAGCATGAAAGAATAAAAATATATTTACATGGGTTGTAACCTGTGGCAAGAGATTGCTCAAAACAGTGCATGCTTCGAACACCTGTATATGCGTATGCGTCAAGTGAAGAATACTTTGCAAGGCTGTGCGTTCGACTGTAACGCAAGTGTACGTGTAAAAAAAATAAATAAATAAGTATAAAAAAATTAAAGTATACCCAGGTCTTATATTCTTCCCAGCAGAGGTCTGGACAATACTTTTTTGGAACAGTTATCCTAAACACTCCAAATAGTCATCAAAGATGAGAATCTTGGGCCCCGAGCAAAAAGCATTTTTTTTAACCAATATTTACCCAAAAAAAGTCTAAATGGAGTAAGTATACATTTAAACATATGTATATATATATATATATATATATATATATATATATATATATTCTTAAGACTAAAATTTTACTCTGAGCAGCTTTATACATACGACCCCTGATCTTATATATATATATATATATATATATATATATAAGATCAGGGGTCGTATGTATAAAGCTGCTCAGAGTAAAATTTTAGTCTTAAGAATTTCAAAATTCTAAGAATGTTATTTTACTCTTATTCCTAGACTTAATAAGTGTGATTCATAAAGGTTCCAAAGTGTTAAGACTAGGTCTTAGCTCCTAAATTATTTAAGAGTGCTGGAGAGGTATCCCAACCTAGGAGTAACAAGATGGCAGCAGAGAGGAGAAGACTGCACACTTTCCATCAAAGATATAATGCATTAAGAGTTACATGATGACAGGGAGTTTATAAAATGATAAAAGCTTCATTGTCAAGGTATTCATTTTGTAACTGACCTAATAAGAAATTTAATAACTTATTATGCTCATTAAATCTTTAAGACATTTTTAATAATATTTGAATAAAGGGTGAATATGTACATTTTCCTATGATGAACATCACTTTTGGCCACTACTGTATGTCAGTTCATTGACTTTCCAACTGACCATCAAACCATACAGTAAAAGCAAGCCATTTTTATGGGTATTTCGGGCTTCCCTGGAGTTGTTGGAGCCATTGATAATGAAACGTTGTGTAAATGAGACATATCAATAAAAAAAAGGATTCCACAGCGTCAATTCTAATGTGTGATCATTTTGCATATTGCAAGGCAATTTTTTAAAATAAGTTTAAATATTGAAGTTTGTGCCTTCATTAATGATTTTATTTTAATTACATTAAAGGGGTCATATCATGAAAATCTGACTTTTCCCATGTTTAAGTGCTATAATCAGGTCTCTGGTGCATCTACCAGCACAGAAAATGTGAAAAAGGACAACCCAGTAACCTTGTTTTGGTATGCCTTTCTCTAGAAAGCATGAGACAAATATAGCCATTCATTTTGCTCCCCTTGTGATGTAGGAAGGGGATCTTATTATAATATTACCGCCCCCTGAATCTGTACGTTTCCCACAGCGCTGCCATTGTTTTCACAAGTGACGATACCAACTAATCCAATTTCATATATATTTATTTTGTGATGTTGCAAATTGTCTTCCTGAATGTGTTTAGTTAGCACGTTGCTAATGTACTGTTAAATGTGGCTAAAGTTACCATTGTTTCTTACTGTATCCACGGAGACCAGAGCCATTTTGTTATTTTCATTTTTAACCCAAAAACGTGTGTAGTCTGTATAATTCATAAACGCATCTTCATTCTTATCGAGTCTTTCCAACAGTGTGTAGCTTTAGCCACATTAGCTGTGCATCGCGCTATCAAAATAATTCAAAATCGAATTTTAGCAAACATCCACAAAATACATGCCATACCCATGTTATATGCTGCATCAAGAACTGTTTGTTATGATCTATTTTGTGAGTTATATTTGGAATGATGAACGAGCTTGGGGGCTTACTACTTACTGATTCAGAGGTAGAGGGCAGCCATTTTGGGTTGACATCATTGTGTTGTTAGTTCACAACACTTAAGTGTCACCTCAGTCAGCACTTAAGAATTAGTCTTGCACTTTGCTGAAATTATCTTTTAGCTTCTTTATAAAAGTCTCCTACTCTTACAAAAGTCCTACTTTTTACTAAGAATTTTTTGACACTTAAGTCAAAGCTTAAAGTCAGAGCATTTCTGAGAAGTTTATATGGGCCCTGTTTCCTCTTACTCCATTTAGACACCTTTGGTTTGGTTACCCATATTCTTAAAAAAAAAATCTTCTTTTGTGTTCAACATAAGAAAGAATACAGGTTTGGAACAACTTGAAAGTGAGTATAAATGATAGAACAGAGTCATAAACCTTTGTTGGTCACAAGGCTACTAACTTCCATGTTGACCTACAAAAATACATCATCCCTGCACATCAAAGAATGTGTTATAGTGGCTCAAACTGCCAATACAGGTGTAACAGGTTTTAAGAGCAGCCTAACGGTGTGAGAGACAATGGATGTGAGGGGAGGAGAACCTGGACAAATAGTGTATTGTCAGTTCAACAATGGTTCAGAGTTAAGAACTGGTCACACAGAAACCAGAAACACACACCTGTACAACTCAACATCCATTCATCTCACTGCTATGATCGATGGGTTTATGGGGTTGTGGACAATGGAAATCTTGAAAGAGTGGGTTAGAGGCACATCATCATTATACAGCTGTACCTGAGGAGTAGGGATAAGGGTGAAGGTGAAGCAGAGGAGTCGGGTACCAACCTGTAGGGGAGTGGGGCAGACGGGACGTGCGGTTGCTTGAACTCTGTAAGTTAGCCTCCATGCTGCGGCTGTTTCTGACTGCCTCCAGAGAGTGCAGGCTGGTGCGCGGGGTCAGGTTAGGCATGCTGTGCCTGAGCTCCTCTGAAAACCACACATACAGCCTGCTTAACACACTACCTGCCCACCTAGAATATGTTGCTGTTTGAAATGCAGAAGGAATACATGCAGGTGCAATACTGATCAGCCAGTCGACAATATTTAAGGGGGATGTTCCATGCTGTGTGTTTTCTCTGCGGTCCACTTATATAGTTTATCATGACCACTTTGTCCCTCTCTGACCCTTAAGATCAAACAGGTAGTTTTTGTTGCAGAGCCTATAAGACCTCACAACACCTCTTCATATGTGAAATTAGTAACAGTGCTTTGTTGTGAGCTGGGACTTTGCTGACATATTTAAACCAAAACTGGTTTAAATTTCCCATCCTTCAATAACAGCCTCTTTGCAAAGTTGCATTACACAGTTACAGACAATCTGCACTTAAATGTGCTGCTCAAGGTGTCAAGATCAGACCAAAATGATCAGGGACTTTCAGCTGCACATTTTACTCTTATCATTCGATCTTCTAGTATTTAAGAATAACAGAATCTATTCCGTTCTCACTTTGCTACCTCACTGCAAAGTTACTGATTTCTCAGAACACAATCAGAGCATTGTAACAGCATTTTTTTAAGAAAAATATCCATATTTAACACTTTATAGACCCATTTGGAGCAGACGTCACAGTCAAGTTAATTCCAGATGCACGAGCATATTGGTGGCAGAAAAATAGTGGTAACAAGTGGAGGAAAGTGTGCAAAATCCACAGAATAAGAGAAAAATGTTTTGTTGTGCCTTTGGATGTCAGAATCAGAATGCAACAAATATAGTCTTCAATTTTATAGAGTACCGTCATTGAAGACGCCCTTTGAAGCTAAACGGAGACATTTATGTTGCAAGTCACAGACTGGACTAATGAAACCTGCAATGATTAGTCTACTATTAAAGCATGAATTTGATGTGAACATTAAGTTTACATAATATTCACATAGGAGACATAAATACATAGCAGTTACAGCATGAAATATTTAAACCTATAACATTTTACATAGATAATTTTTAAACATAGCCTAACATTTTTGTTTCACAATTGACTATTTTTCTTGCATTTGTATGTTTATATCTTCCAGTTCAGACTTTATAACACACAATTGTGAGTTTATATCAGAATTCTGAGAGGAAAAAAGTCAGAATTGTGGAATATAAACGTGCAATTCTGAGGAAAAAAGACAGAATAACGAGTATCTCTCACAATTCTTCTTTTCCTTCTAAGAATTGAGAGATATAAACTCAGATTGGCCAGAAAAAAAGTCAGAATTGTTAGATATACACTCAAAATTAACTTTTTTTATTCTTTTATTCCGTGGCTTCCATAGACTGCTACTGCAAAACTGTCATTCTCTGCCACCAAGTAGGCTCCACCCACAAAAAACATCATCGCTGTTTGCAAACACAAAATAGGTCTATAAACTATAATCAATGCGCGTTCATGAGAGATTAGAGTTGCGGCAGAAGGGTGACCTCTGACCCAAAGTATGATGTAGGACGTATGGTGTAGGAGTAACGTAAGTTTAGGTGAGAACTGCCCCTTTTTCCTAAACATCTTGTACTGAAAACTACAGCAGTGCCAAGTATTTGGTCCTCAGAGGCAAAGGTGGTACATATTTATAATCTTAAAGTGTGTTTGTAATAAACGTCAAGCCAGATTTCAACACTAAGTGTATCATTGTTAGAGTTTTGACCAAGTGTATCATTGTTAGAGTTTTGCAAATCAAATCAGTACATACAGTAGATACACAAGTTTACTCAAGTTAAATATGTGCCGGTGTAGTTTATCTTACTGTTGCCTTTGGCTTGCTAAGTTAGGGTTTATGAGACACTTAATATTCAGTAATATTATTGATTTGACTGCACTGACACGATTGTATGAGAACAAAACTTGAACTGAATTGATGAATAATGTCTTCTGTAGAGCTGTTTTACAGCATAATTAGATTTTGTCTCATATTTGATGAAGTTTGCATCATTGATTGTTATTTCCTGTTTATTACTATGAAGCTGCTTTCTGAAGCTGTACTGTATTAAGCATTATATAAATAAAAGGAGACTTGACTTGGCTACTGTAAACCCTTGACGCAATGTGACGTTCAGAAAATGATAATTTTTTACAAATATTTAAACTTTTTGGAGCAAAAACATTGCTAACTTCATAAGCTAACATCCAGAAACAAAGATCTGAAAATGCATTTCATGACCCCTTAAATGACAATTCTTCATTCTACAACTCAGCATCAATGATCCTTAATATCTACGGGGCAAGTGCATCCATAATTTAGTTCATCAATCAGTTATGCTGTACAAGCAATTTGCCTTAAAATTGGAATTCCACCAGGCTTATGTATACCACAAAACACTGATTTCATATCTGATTAATATACTAAATGTCCTACCCTCACTCTTAGACCCTGGGCCCTGTAAGGAGCGGCGGGACATGCGTGGACGTGGGGCGGCCAGGCGGCTGTACTCGGCCAGTGTGCTGGGAGAGAGACAGCGGGGAGAGCTGTGCGGCGAGGGCGAGTAGCGCTGGAGACGCTGAGGCAGAGAGCAGCATTCATCCTCCTCGTCTTCCTGACTGTAGGAGTCAAACTCCTGATCGCTGTAGGTGCCTCGACGCAGAGACTGCAGGGAGGCAGATGAGCTGCGGCGCGAGGCCGAGGTAGAGGCGTAGTCCTGTCGGAGACCTTAAAAACACAAAGACATGCAACTGGCTATTATAGTGCAGAAAAAAAGCTTATTTGAAATTGCTGATGGTATGACATCAGTAGTATTATTACAACAAAACAAGCTTGAAAGTCAAAAATTAAAGCTTTGAAGTTGGTATAACAATAATTACTAAAGATTTTGAAATGTATTTGACCATTCAGTTGCATAACTGCTTTACTACAAGGCACAAGTGCTCTTCACAGAACACATGCACACAGAAAGCAGCCGCCTGTCTATTATACAGTGCGTCAGTACACCATAATACTGATCCTGTAGCAACACTGGTATTGATCTTTTTGACTGTAGTACTGATATCCTTAGTGCCAAGTTTGATCAACACAGGCTGAATGCTCTAAAGGGTATTACAGAAAGACATTTATTCAATGGGATTTTAAGCCTAATCAGTTAGGAAAGACAGACTTTCATTACGTTCTGACACAGTGCTATGCTGAGTTCAGTAAATGTAGCTTGCAAGCTGTAGAAGTTGCATTTAATAACAGTATGTTGACTTCTGTACACTAAGAGATGTGTTGTTTTTGACAATCACTGTTTATAATGAAAGACTTATTGAGGTCAATCTCTACTCTCTACATTTCATCCATAAAGTCGACAACGGCATTTTTGAAACACATTTCTGACAAATTACATTTCTGAAAAAGCATATTCAACAAGATAAATGTTATGCAAGGTTTTATTTTGTCCATAGTGAATTGCTGATGGTGAAAACTGGTCATTCCATACCAGATTAAACAAAGTCTGAATATGAGATAGCAAGAGATTGTGGAAATTAAATTAAAATACTATATAAATGACCAAGTTCAGGAACTGGTATTAATAATATAATCCGATTTTGATTTCCTTTCAAAATTAACTAATATTTTGTCAAATCACCTGCAGACTACAAACCCATAAGGTTTGTCAAATAACAAAACTTGTGCGCCTTCACCCTCGACTAGGGCTGTGCGATTAAGCCGAATAAGTGAGTGTTGTAAAATGCAATCTACTGCTGGTAAACTGCGGGATGTCCTTGATATCAAACGGTTATTAAAAGCACATTAAGCCGCAAAAGTGGTACTGTTCCCTATGCGGCTGTCTGTGCGCGTGCTCCAAGACGGGGCAGAACGCGCATAAGAAAAGCATACTTCGAATACGCGCCTAAGTAGTCAAATCACCTACACACAAAAATGTCAAAATGCTGTTTTGGCAAGTATTGACATAAACATAGTCGGTTATGTCTTAAGTGAATGTAAACAGTTGAGAAAGAAAACGTGTAAATGTATATTAAATCCTAATAAATCTGCTGCAGTCATTGTTAATCAAACAACAAAAGACAGATAAAAATCACTCACTGCTCTTGAATGAATAACTTTTGTAGATGTAATAAGGATTAGTCTATATTTAATACAGCAGTGTTATTTTACATTTAAAGGCAGGGTAGGCAAAAAATGTTGTTCCAAATTTGTTTAAACTTTCTATATATATCAATGCATAATTAAAATGTAAGTACTCTGATAAAAAGAGTATAAAAATCGAGTGACTCTAGACTGTTTGATCTGTATTAAACACAGCTCATTATTTCCATCCGGGACGAAACATAGGATTGGCTTAGGCGACTGTCACTCTCTCGCAACCATGGCAACCACCCTTTTGCCACACAAGACCTGCCCACTTGCGCGCGCATGTTTGATTTGGGGAATTCAAGAGGCATGGATCCTAGGAATACCAAAACAATGGCAGAGAAACAGCAAGCAAAATTCACAGTACGTGAAGGCAAACCAGGCAAAAAAGGAAGACAGTAACAGCACAAGAAAAGGCAATGAACAAAAACACTTTGGATAAACAAAGAAATAAAACGCGAGTTAATATCGGCGTGGCTTTCCAGCGATGGCGAGAACTGAGGGAACTCAAGGGGCTGAAAAGTGACTCCTTGATGGCTTTATTTCTGCTGGACAGGTAAATCTTTCTTTTTGTATTTTGATCATACATATTTTTTTGTTTATTTTTTCATGAAGCATGTGTCATTAGCACACGTCGCTGCGTAATATAGCTTACATAACATTACTTAGCGAGCCGTAGTAGAGACGATAAATAATCTATAGGCCTAGCTCAAGATGATAGCTATAGTGTTGAATTGTGCATAATTTTGCTTTAGATATCTAAATACATGTTTAACAGATAGTAGGCCTAACGTTACTCCGCATCTAGGAACTTTTCTTAGAACTATATTTACCCTCTGTCTAACTCTTTTACCATGTTCACCTGTAAGTTTACCTGCACGTTTTTTTTCGCCTTTGTTTTGTTTTTATATTCTCTACCTATGTTTACTGATGTCTTTATCTTGTATCTGTGTGTGTCGTACACACTTTGTTGTATGTGTGTGTTATTATTTTGTGTCTGCAATGCAGTTGTGAGTTGATATTTGAGTGTATGTTACTCTGTTTATCTGTAGAACAACGTATATGTTATGAATCTTAGACGAAATTCATCTTCATCACAGTGTAAATGATGGTAATGGAAAAACGTGTATCATGCAACCTGTTTTTAGCTTTGCCTTATAGATAACTAGCTCGTTAGCGAATCAAAAAATATATATTTTAAACTTTACCAATATCAATATGCTAGCTTGATAGTGAGTACTAAAATCTTGTTTGTTTATCTTCATAATTATATTATAAGTTATTTTTATTACATGTGATTCTGACATGATGTCACTACATGTACTGTGCTCCTTCCTCTCCGCTCGTCTCAGGTAAATAATGCGTCTTCCAGCTCAGTGGTCGGAGTCGCGCGTTCATGCGTTTTGGGGGCGTGGCTTTGGAAGGAGCCCAGAAGGGAGGGGGTGGAGTGAATGGAAATAATGAGCTGTCTTTAAAACAGTCGTGAGAGGTCTACAGACACTCGATTTTTATACTTTCTTTTTCAGAGTACTTACATTTTAATTATGTATTGATATATAAATAAAGTTTAAACAAATTTTGAAAAAAAGTTTTTTATACATTTTTTTACCTACTCTGCCTTTAATTACTTTATTCAGTTTCTATTGTAGGCTATTACTTAGCTGAATACCACTGTTAGTACATCTTCCTGAAAAACCTAAAGCACTGTTTATTTAATTTGTATTTTTGTCTGTTATATTTATTTTATGGCTTTGTTTGTAATGTGTTTCTTTGTTTTTATTGTATTGCTGACTGTATACTTGTCTTCTGTAACTGTTTTGAGGACCTTCTACTTACATTAGTTAAGGGATAGTTCACCCAAAAATTTAAATTATCCCATATTTTACTCACCCTCAAGCCATCCTAGGTGTATATTTCTAATTATGGATATTTTTCTTACATAAGCTTCTCTTCAGATGCCCCCCTGGAGCCGTATTGATTACTTTCATGATGGATGGATGCACTTTTTTGGGCTTCAAAATCTCAGTTACTATTTACTCCCATTATAAAGCTTGGAAGAGCCAGGATATTTAATATAACTCTAGATTGTGTTTGGCTGAAAGAAGAAAGTCATATACACCTAGGGTGGCTTGAGGGTGAGTAAATTATGGCATAATTTTATTTTGGGGTGAACTAACCCTTTAACCTAGTATTAGTTTTTGCTGAAGAATCGATAATTGTGAAAATCCACTATCTGAAATTACACATATCATGAAATAAGACTTGAATCATATCTCCCACCAATAATCGTGTCAAATAATCATGATTTCAATATTGACCAAAATAATCGTGATTATGATTTTTGCCATAATCGAGCAGCCCTACCCTCAACTGCTGTGTAATAGTTACACAACAGACTCAAGTTAATCTCTAAAAGTGTTCTCGATACACACATAACAGTGGTCTACAGTTTGCTTGAACCATAATCAGATCTTGCTGTTGAAGCAATGAGTTTCAAACAAATGACAAGAATAGAAAGCATTTTCATATCTTACATTTATTTGCATTTTGCATGAATAAATGGTGCACTGTGGTGAGGTGAAAACCCCTCAGGGTCTGGATTTGTCTGGTAAAGCATACTTACTCTCCTCCTGCAGACGAGCCATTATCTGAACATCAGTCAGATCCTGAAGCTTATAGCCCATGGAGATGGAGTCATCTGAGGTGCTTAATTCACTATCAATAGAAGACTGTGAACTGAGAGCAGAGTGGACACCAATGTGACCTGTAAACAACCGAGAACATACTCAATTTTAGGGCTGCAACAACCAATCGATAAAACTGATAATAGATAAAAAGAATTGTCAGTGAATTTGATTATCGATTAAATCGCATCTGCTTGCTGTGCACAGAAAACATCCGCCAATTACGACACTTTCAAAATGTGAATAATGCATTTCTAGAAAAATACCAAAAGGCACAGAGTCAACTGCTGTGGGAAAAGTGCAGGAACCAAGTTGTGTCCCAAACATGAGAAAGCTTTATATTAAGTTTCAAACTCACAAACATTTACCGCAGCTTGCGCTGTCAGATGCCTGTGTTGTTTAACATATTTGAGATGTGTTTTCCCCACGGAATAACTTGCATTTGATTGTTATACTCTGTAAAGTAAGAAACCCACGCAAGTATTTTCTATTTTGCATAAAATGCTGAGAGCAAGCAAGTCTATGGGGCTGTTAACACGACACCGTTTACAACTAAATATGTAAAACTGTTTATTTTACATGGCAACAGTGTTTTGGGGGCCTTAAAACACACTTTTGAAAATGGATTTCAAAGTTTTTGAGGTAAAACTTTACAATAAGGTTTATTACTTAACATTAGTTAACTACATTAGTTTTTGATAATGGTAATTTCAACTTTTACTAATACATTATTAAAATCAAGAGTTGTATTTGTTAACAGTTAATGCACTGTGAAGTAACATGAACAGACTCTGAACAGCTGTATTTTTATTAACTAACGTTAAAGGTAAATACAGTACCAAATGTATTGCTCGTTGTCAGTTCATGTTAGTTAATATATTAATATTAACTAATGAACCTTATTGTAAAGTGTAAACCGTTTTTTAAAAATGATACTGTTAACTTCATGTAAACTTGTGAAAATGGTGACATCATGTGCATGCATATTACATGTTTAGTCTATAGGCTTTTGTAGTCTTTCTTTACAAAGTAATGTCACCAACTACTGGCGTAATACCGCAGATGTGAACGGGGGTCGTTTTGACAACGCTGTCTGTATACATCATTGTCGTGTAAACGTACCCTGTTAACCTTTACTGAACGAGTGCTAATGTGCATATGTACATCAAAACAGACGGAATACAATAGAATGGGATTTTGATAGACGTTAAATGTATGTTTAAAATGCTAAATGTAAAACAATTAATTGTATTTTATGAGAGCAGTAACTATAAAGACATCATTGCATTGGTAAATATGTAAAATAATTATTTCAGATGAGTGAATGTTTAGTCTGTGCTTTTTTTTTTATTACAGTCTGCATGTTTTATAATGCAATGCTTATATTTGAACCTTTTTTCACATGATTTATGGCACAGCACACATAGATACATTCAAGGGTTAGTACACCCAAAAATGAAAATTCTGTCATTTACTACTTACCCTCATGCCGTTCCACACCCGTAAGACCTTAATTAATCTTCGGAACACAAATTAAGATATTTTAGTTGAAATCCGAGGACTCAGTGAGGCCTCCATAGCCAGCAATGATATTTCCTCTCTCAAGATCCATTAATGTACTAAAAACATATTTAAATCAGTTCATGTGAGTACAGTGGCTCAATATTAATATTATAAAGTGACAAGAATGTTTTTGGTGCACCAAAAAAAAACAAAATAACGACTTATGTAGTGATGGCCGATTTCAAAACACTGCTTCAGGAAGCTTCGGAGCATTATGAATTAGCATGTTGAATCGACTGTTCGGAGCGCCAAAGTCACATGATTTCAGCAGTTTGGCAGTTTGACACACGATCTGAATCATAATTCGATACGCTGATTCATAACACTCCGAAGCTTCCTGAAGCAGTGTTTTGAAATCGGCCATCACTAAATAAGTCGTTATTTAGTTTTTTTGTGCACCAAAAACATTCTTGTCACTTTATAATATTAATATTGAGCCACTGTACTCACATGAACTGATTTAAATATGTTTTTAGTACATTAATGGATCTTGAGAGAGGAAATATCATTGCTGGCTATGGAGGCCTCACTGAGTCCTCGGATTTCAACTAAAATATCTTAATTTGTGTTCCGAAGATTAATGAAGGTCTTACGGGTGTGGAACGGCATGAGGGTGAGTAATAAATGACAGAATTTTCATTTTTGGGTGAACTAATCCTTTCATTATGTTTCATAGCTTTCAATTTGCTCATTGTTTAGAGGATGACAATGGACGGGATGTTGAATAATGTTTTTAAATACAGAAAATTACATTTTTTTAGCCCACTTTGTAGAGAATACCAAGATATGCATTATATATTGCCATTCAGCCTAAAAAAATACTGAGATATTATTTTTGGTCCATATCACCCAGCCCTAGTACTGAAAGTGAGTCACATGCCTGTAGCAAAGCAAATAAAATAATTTCTGGCTACCAATGAGGTTCATTAAACAGCAGAAACTCATGCAGAGGCAGTTACTCATGACTTTAGCACACACTGCACACCAAACAGGTTTTTAAACACACACAGCTGAAGACTAATTTAAGAGGAATTTGCCAGCCAGAAATGTTTGCCAGACACCTCATGCGTGATATCTGACCTTGTCATGTGCTTTATGTCTACTTAACACAAACAAAGTCATAGCAGCTCTGTCCACACCACTGAATATTTGCATGGGTGTGCATGTTTGAGGTAAGAGGCTGTAAGGCGTGGGATGCGCAGTGAACTGGGTTAATGCCATACCTGAGCTGCCAGAGGTTAGTAGTGTTTTGTTAGTTGATTTGAGGTACCCAGCAGAGGAGGATGCTGAGACACCAGCCTCAGCTGTCTGAGATGGGCTACTGTACACGTTCTTCCATCTAGACGCTGCAAAACACAAAAATTCAAATAATTTAACAACCAGTCAAACAACCATATATAAAAAAAACCCTCATCATTAATTCACCCTCATGTTGTTCAATCCCTCCATGACCTTCTTTTCCTGTGGAAAATAAAACCATACAATGAAAGTCACTGGGGTGCAGAGTTGTTTTGCACCACATTAACTTTTCAAAATTCACTCACTCTTAAAAATATCTCTTTTGTGCTCCACAGAAAAAAGAAAAAAGAAAAAAAAGAAAAAAGTCATATAGGTTTGGAGCAACATGAAGGTGAGTAAATGACCATTTTCATTTTTGGGTGAACTCATCTTACATTTGGCATTTGAGGATGCACAAAAGATTTTCCATTTCACAAAACAGTTAACAGTGAGAATTAAACTTCAAAGACTTGTATAAGGATTATATAAAAAGAGACCCTTACATTTCAGGAAAAAAAACAAAACAAAATGGTTGCTATATGTTTGTTCCTGTAGAACATTCAACAATTTAAATACATACATAATTTATATTGTAAGATCTATATTCTAAAATCCTAAACCGTTTTTTAAAATATCCTTTTTGGCATACAGTATAAAACAGTGGAAGCTGGTGAAGTGGATGGTAGGCTAAAACGGCCCATTTTTCTTCTGACTGCAACTTTAATTATTAAAATGGTTTTCATTAAATTTCACATAGAAGATGCAATAGTCTTTTCTCCCCTAATTTGATGTATAAGAATAAATATAGAGCAGATCTGGATTTTGTCCATCGGGCACTTGATGCTAGATCAGCTAGTAGTTTTTTGCTGTGGTTTCAAAATTGGAAACAAGAATTGTGAAAGAATAGCGTAATAAGCTTATTTATTAGAATACAAGGTTACATGAGTCAAAAACATTGAAAACAACAACGATTTTATTTTTTTATTTTTTTGTGGTGGGGCCAGTAGAAAAAATCTTTAGTGTTGAGCCCTGTGCATATTATAGATCTTATTGTGAACAATTCATCCGTGCTTTATATGTAATGTTTAATCAAAATGTCAAAACTATCTTTCTGTGGCCCTGTTTACACCTAGTATAAGATGCATTTTGGTCAATCCACTATCAAACACTTCAGTCCTGATTTCTTTGAGTGGAGGGTCTATGTATAGATAAATGTACATAAATAAAGGTAAAGGTTTTTCAGATCTTTCAATCAAATGGACGAAATAAGCTCAAGCAATATATATGGGAATGCGAATGGAGACAATGGAAAAAAAAAAATATACGAAGAGCAGCAGCTTTAGTTTCTGCTCTGATAGCCACACGGCTGTTTCTATTATGTCAAATTATTCACATATCTTGTAAAGTTGCCATACTTTGGTCTAGTCGGTTGATGAGTGTCCGACAGGCGACTTCAGTCTCTGGACTGGGGTGATCGAGAACTTTTCTACACCATTTCAGTGGTGATTCAGGCCCCTGTTCAGTCACAACCTGCTTCTTTGGTGACACGTACAACCTGAAGAGAAGAAAAACAGGATGTTTTGCATTTACAGAACAGCATCAATAATGTAAGTAAACCTGTAAAATTAGTTTTGGAGAAGAAATTAAAAATTAGTCACAGCACCTGAAAAAAAGCACTTTTGGAGAGCTCTGGTGTGTCTTTATCCATCAGACTATTTTACCAATCATCAAGTCTTACAATGACAGAACTTACTATCCCATAAAAATGTCACACCAGAGCTTCCTGTTCTTCTACATGATTGTTGTTCAAATGTAAATATAGGGGAAATTTAAACAGTCATTTCTGTGGGACAGACAGTGTTTACTAGAACAGATGCTTGACGTTCATTTGTGAAACATCCATCCATCATAAACAGCTCATCAAAATTCTGCACATGCCAATAAATGCTGCTCTGATGGAGCCCATTCTCTTTCTAGACAGACACAAACATTCATTTATTTTTGAGAGGAAGAATATAACAATGGCAATAAGATTCCCAATCCTATTTGAAAGCAGAGTTGGGACTGCTGACTCATGTGAAAGGATTGCCAGCAGTCAAAAAATTTACAAGACACTTATGGCGCTTTTCCACCGCGTGGTACGACTTGGCTCGGTTCGGCATGGCTTGGCACACTTTACTTTTGGTTTGCTTTTCCAATGCAGTTTAGTACCGCTTCAAAGAGGGTGGAATTATAGACTGATTGAACAGTCTGCACCTCATCTACTGACTACAATACAGCCATTTCTTTTTTCAAGTTGTGTGCGACAGTCGTTTAAAGCAAGTCGTTTAAAAAAAGTCGCGCAAACAAATGATACCGCGGTGGCTGTTACTGACTATTTATATCTAGTGGGTTTAGTGTCTCGGGTTTCAAATCCAATGACGCCGGTAGTGACGATTCTCTCTGATGTCTCTCTGATGTTTACACGTCACATTTAGTATTGGTACTGCATGCTTGGACAGTGTTGCCAAATTAGCAATTTTGTCGCTAGATTTAACGACTTTTCAGACCCGCTTAGCAACTTTTTTTTTTCTTTCTTTTTTTTTTTTAAAAAAAAGCAACAGAGACAAATCTAGTGAGTTTTTGGACAAACCTCTGTCGCCAAAAGTCGCCAGTACTGTGCGAGCACGAGGTCTTGCTTTCCCGCTGCAGTCGCACCTCTCTCTGTGTCTACTCTGTTCAGTGAGTGGCTGAGAGGAGCAGCAGCACATTCCATTCACCGCATGGCATCTAACGTGAATGAGCGAGCTACACGAGCAGTGTTGCCACGGATCGAGTTATCACTTATCTGCTTCTCCTTTGTTTAAAGAATTTAGTTTGACAGTTTTGATTTCCATTCTTCTCGTGCTCATCACTGCTCACTATATCACAGAGCTTAAGTTCATCCAGTTTCCAACCGCACTGAATTAAGAATTTACACAAAATATGTAGTTATTCACTATATCATATACTCGTTTTGTTGTCTGACTAAATAAATAAATATATAGGAAATGAGAACAGTTTTACTGGACATTCGGCCATATTATAGCTATTATATCAAAATCCAGTCTGTGAGCATGGATTAGGAGAGAAAAAAACATTAGGCAGGCAGAATGCAAGTACGACGTAATATCATGGATATGCTAATTGACGCATGACGTAATCTAGCGACCTTTAGCGACTTTTGGGGTAGGTTTTAGTTACTTTCCTTTGAATATAGGTGGCAACACTGCACTTGGAACCTCAACCGAGGTGGTACTATTTAAGCGAGCCGTACCGTTCCGTAATGGGCCACCCCATGTAGTGGAAAAGCGGCAAAAAGTGAGCCATACCTAACCATACCATGCAGTGGAAAACAGCCAATATTTGAATTAAAGGGGTCATGACAATCAAGTTTTCCATGATCTTATGACATAAAAGTGGTTTGAACCATTAAAACAAATGTTCTCTTCATTATAAACAATGCATTTATTTAAAGGGGTCATGATTTGAAAATGCAAATTTTCCTCGATCTTTTGACAAAGGCAGTAACACACCAAGCCAACGGTGGCAGTTTTTGTTCGTCAGCCAACGTCGCCTTGGTCCTCGTCGCCTTTTTTCGGCGTCGGAGCTCATCGGTCAGTCGGGCCATCTGATCATTCCGATTGGCTGTTCGGATACTGTCACCTGCTGGTTCGGAAAAATATTTCATCTCACGCAGGCGCAGAACTGACGTGCTACTTGGCCGTTGGCTGTCAAGCGTCGGTTTGGTGTGTCAGGCCAACTTTGGACACAGATGCTGCCGACGTGAGCCAACCCCACAGTCTGCTTTCGTCGCCACTAGTTTCTCGGCGTCAGCTTGGTGTGTTCTGACCTTAAGAGGTCATTGAACTAGTCATTTTTTAGTTCGACAGAATGAATTATTTAGTCACTTATCGGCTGACTCCCACGGACAAGAGCATGAATGCATAATATTCACTTAGGCTGTCTACACTGGATACAGTATACAGATTCACTTTCTGACATACTCCACACGCTTGAGTCTGTCAACAACAGGACAAAGGAATGTTCACTTTGATGCATCCTGTTTAAACAGCTCATTCGCTAATTTCTGTACAAAGTTCAGAAGGATTTCAGTATTGGAAACAAGTGGACAGTTTATTTTAATGGCGTACCGGATCGCATTGGAGGATTATATGTTTTTACGGGCACAGTGCAATGGAGAGTTCAAAAAGAAACTTTTTGTTAAAAGATGAAGCAGTCAAGTGTATTGGTTTTATATGGATGTTTTCAAAACATTTTCTGATGTACAATAGCAGCAGGCATTGATAGGCATTGTACTTGTTGATACTTGATACAATGACGTTAGCCAATCATGACAGTGGCCATTTACTGACAAGCCTTAAAGGAGTCGCCGCTTAAAAACGGAGAGGACAGAGGGTAAGAATGAGGGATGGAAAAAAAAAAAAAAAAAAAAAAAAAAAAAAACCTTTGAAGGGTTAGTTCACCCAAAAATGAAAATGATCATTTAATAGTCATTTTAATTGATGATAAAAATAATAATTGATTGTTTAATATTTTATACCGTGAAACCGTGATACTTTGAGACTTATACTGTTACAACCCTACTCTTTTAAAAAGTCTGAGCTTTTAAATTTATAATGAAATTTAAACAATAAATGTGGTGAGCAATGTTCACGTTTCCTCTTTACTACTAGTTACAGCAGGAATAAAACATGATTGGATATCAGATGGCATGTTGATAGATACAGAACAACTGCCTATGTTTTACCAGTTATATTTACATTACTTACTTTACATTAATCAGATATATGACAGACAATGTTAACAACATGCCAAACAAAATGACACACTGCAGCTTTATGTAACCAGTCCTATAAAAAACTGTTGTAGTCACAATCCAGGTCAAAACAATCCTCTTTTTTCACCATCTAGAATGAGCAGTATCACATGAAGCATAAATCCACCAAAAGCTGCTTACCACCTCACCAAAGATATGACCCAGTGCTGCTACCAGACATGGCTCTATTAACCTCAAGCAGCAGATATGCACATATGGAGAGGCTAATTGCTGGCCAATGCCAATCCACTTAAGCATTAGCGGCTGGATTATTCTGATGAAAATTAAAGCTGCATTAGAGAGATTAGCTGCTTGTTATTATTGATTTGTTTTGGGAATTCTCTATTAACTAAACAAATCAATGCATTTACATTTATGAAAATCGATCTTTTAAAGGGGGGCCCCCTAATAGTCGATTAAACATTAGTTGTTGAGAAGAGGCTTAGTCAACCAAATATTTATTAATTGGTTAGTTGCAGAAAAGAACTCCACAGGAAGTGGCAAAGTCTGTGGCAGATCGCTAAAACGGCTGGTCCATGTGGTAATTATGTCTGGCAGGAAATCCAAATGTTCGCCTATCATTCATCGATCTCAAACATAATTGAAACAAGCAAGTAGTAGCCTAACGTTAGCCACTTTACATGGCCGCTCACTCTAACGTTAACCTAGATAAATGTGTGCTATTATTAGCCGCATATCCAAGTCTTCACGCATAGTGTGGAAGCTAAATTAGTACCTTGCTTTACTGCATGACATGTTTCACTTAACGTGCATTTTTCTCTATAGGCCAGGGATGCAAACACATCAGGGGTGAAAAAGGTGAGAAAGATACGAGACATCCCAGGCTGATCAAGCCATAAAAAATAACATTCCAAAAATTGCAGGTGCAGTAAAATAATTTAATCTCCCTACTTTTAATGGAGACTACTGTGTTGAGCTTCAGGATGCCACTGAACGTTTAAGTTTCATTTGCTGCAGTTTGCGCATCAGCTTGCTGAAGAGATACTGAGCTACTCGAAACACATCAAGTGACCAGCATTAATGGAGTTTGCACATGCATCACTGTCATTGTGATGTGTGTGGAATGTTTAATAGGACTTTATATACTAGGTTTAATATCTCCTAAATTTATACAATTACCTTTCTTTTGTTTTTTTCTCAAAACTAAGTGGAACAAAAGCAGAACAAGCTGTAATCTGTCAATCAGTAACTTTTGTGTGCAGCACTCGCGCTTTCAGAGCTGTGCACTTTCATTGTCTTGCGTGGATTAAATCTCACTTTAAATCAAGTTTATAGCTACTAACTTAATAAAACAAGCTGTGTTACTATGATGAATGATTAACTCAAAATGTAGATCTGCATGCAGGTGTACTCTATCTGAATTAAATACATACACATCTCTCACTTTGGCTCGCGTGCCATAGGTTGCTGTTGCTGTTGCTGGTTTAGGCTAATAAGGAAATGTAATTTTCCCTAAGAATAACTTTTGCTTTAAAGAAATCCTTATTTGCCCGTCGGCTGCAGATATCTAAATTAGAGAAAATCATAGGTACGGGTGGGTTGGTGGTGGGTGTATGATTTGTTTTTAACGGCAGATTAAAACCATGCATCTCTTGTCATCTCCACTATACTGTACACTTAATATAGCAGATTCAGGTGCACCTTTCAGTGCAAAAGGCATTTCGGAATTTATAAACTTTCTGGTCACGAGAGTTATCATTTGCAAACTGCACGTTTTAAAGTCTTGTCCATTTAAACAGTCTAGTGCAAGAAGATACGAAAGAAAACTCAATTCGGTACTCGCACGCTGTATGAGAAGTTTTCTGTGCGCACGTATCCGAATTAAGCACCCAGAAAGCCACATGTGAATACTAAACTGAGTTCTTTCACATCGTCTTGTGCTGGAATGGACAAATTTACACAAAATTCTGTCAGAATGCCCATCTTGGTGAGTATCCCACAGTCATCATTTGGCTTTATTATTGCTAGCCGTTTATTTTAGAAACCGTTTTAGAAACATTATTTTAGAAATATTTCCCCCACATTTGCATCCAAAATAGGGATGGGCGGTACATCAAGTTTGAACGATATATCAATATATATTTATAAACAATATAGGATGAGGCATAGCAGAGGACACGCAGACTGACGCAGCGAGCTGCTGCGGGGAAAGTGCATAATCCAATTGGTCCTAAACATGAGTTATGCTTTATATAAAGGGCTTCAAAAAGATATAGAAAGTTTAACGTGGCTTGCACCATCAGATGCTCTGACAGATTCATGCGCGGACAGATTGTGCTGTTTAATGTGTTTGAGATGTGGTGTTTTCCTCAGTGCATAACTTACATTTCACAGGTATATTCTCTTTCTTTAAATGTTAGAAACTCTTGCAAATATTTCCATTTTGCTGTCAGGAGTGGACGAGCCGTGTTACAATTTTAACCCTTTTTTCTTTTGTTCATAATGTATAACATAGCCTACATGGTTACATTTACTATATTTGTTTTCATAGCCAATATGAACATTGTAGGACAACACTAAGCAGTATGTGAAATATTTTTTTTAAATAAATAAATAAATACAGAAAAAAAGAAAATGACTTTTTTTGTCCAAATAATAATTTTAAAAAAAGTAGAAAATAGAGTTATATCATGTATATTGCCATTCAGCCAAGAAAAATACTGAAATATTTTTTGTCCCCATCACCCAGCCCTAATGCAAAACCACCTCTTGCAGTAATCCTTCCTCACTGAGATGCAGTCTTTTGTTTAGTTATTTAGTTATTGGCTTAGTTATTGGCAGAAGGCGTAGAACTTTGTGTAAGCATTTTGAACAGCGAGAGGCGTTACACTTTCTTAAGTTGAACACGGAAGGCGGTCTGGTGGATGCTAGATATTTTAATTTATAACTTGTAAAATATGGATATTTTTCTTACACAAATGCATCACTTTGCTTCAGAAGGCCTTTATTAACCCCCCAGAGCTGTGTGGAGTACGTTTATAATGGATGGAAGCACTTTCTTCAGCTTCATACTCGTTGGTCCCGATCACTGCCATTATAAAGCTTGGATGCGTCAGGATATTTATTAACATAACTCCGTTTGTGTTCATAAGAAAGAAGATGAGCCAGAAGATCAATAAGATCATTCACCAATGCATCACTTTTACATATTCCGAATGACAGTAGTCGCAAAATATCTCACAATAAATGACATTGTTACCTCATTTTGTTCCAAACTCCAAAGACTTCAAATCACAAATTAAGAAATTTTTAATGAGAGTTTATCTGAGAGTTTAATCCAAGTTTTGTGAAGAGATATGATCGTTTTATATGATAGATTTAATTTAGGCTTTTATTCACATACAAACACACATACATACACATAAAAACACAAAGTGGGCGTTTCATGAGAACCAATGAGGTTTGTTCTAATGTGTGACATGTTTGAGCTTCTGTGTTTACCATATGTGATTGGCACTATGTATGTGTGTTGATTGTTTATGTAAATAAATGCCTAAATTAAATCTGTTCAACAGAAAGCAGTCATATCTCCTCAAACTTTGATAAACCACTTGCTTAATATGGAATTGTTTTACACTGCCTTTATGACTTTTTGTTTTTGGATTTTCTAAGTTCAGGTTACCTGGGGCCTGTAACATGATGGTAGTTGAACAAACTCAGGGTTATAGGATTAGTTTGTCATAAGCTGACCAAATCACGCCACTCCAATCTGGCTTTGTTGGTACCATGATGCTGATCATCAACTTTCTCTGTCAACTCAGGTTCTATTGGTTCAAATAAAGTATCAAAAGCAAGTAATCATATGGTTTTATTGAACAACACTTAAAATACATAATATAATATACATAATATAAACAATCAACTTATGTACATTACGTATTATAACAAATGCCTGCAGAGAGCACCAACGGCCTGGGGGGCATTCCAGAAAGCACGGTTAACTTATTGTCACGTATAACCTGAACTCTTGGTTGATTAACCCAAACCTTGCTTACTCGAGGAATCCTGGTTCCAAAAACCTATTTGGTGGTTGTGCAATCACTTTTTCAATCTTTTAATTTAATAAGTAATCTTTATTCACTAAGAATAATATTGTTTGTTTGATGCTAATTATTGAATAAGATATATGTATTTTATTATAGAAATTATAGCATAGAAAATGTCTTGTTATAAAAATGGGGAATAAAGCAGATCCATGTGTGAGATGACAAATCAAATACATATATTAGATTTGAATAAACAATTAAAAATTACCACTTTATAATAATGCTTTATAATATAAAGCACTATTGTGATTACCATTATTGTGTTAACTAGCCCTGGAACAGAACCTGCTCCGGAGCAGGTTATGTTCAGAGAGTAAGTTGCTATGGCTACTTACATACCCTGAAAGTTACCTCCGTTTTTGGAACCAAAAGTTGAGGTTATCCGTTAGCTTACTCTTAAACATAGGTCTGTCACATAACCTCCTTTCTGGAATACCCCCCTGGTGATTATTGTTGTTGTTACACTTTACAGCAGATCAAATCCTTGTTTAATTTTGGATCAAATAACATTTAAATCCAATGTCCAATTAATCTTTAATATTTGGCCACTTCATTACGATAGAAATGCTACCGTGAGGGTTTAAACTTTTATTTTGAAATCGCGATGAACAACAGTTTGCAAATTTAGAAACATATTGATGGTGTAGGTTTATAAGTGATTTTCGTTATATATCTGGTGAAATGGCGTACGTTGCATTCACATATGAACATTATAAGCAACCCAAACGTACAGAGATGGAGTTTGGGTTGACTGAGTGCTCCACGCATGTAAATGACATTTCATTTCACTTCATTTTGAAACCTGCTGCACAAATACAAACTGAATCTCAGACTTTGTGATTTCACAATAGCACTATGCGTTTATCGCGTTTGTCTGAGCGCTCTGAGCCTCAAGTGATGGAGGAAAAAAGAGACACAGTGACCGGAACTTCCAATTTTATTACATATATTTTGCAATGATTTTGGGTAACACTTTACAATAAGGTTCATTAGTTAAACATTAGTTAATGCATTAACAAACATGAACTAACCATGAGCAACACATTTGTTACTGTATTTACTAATCTTTGTTAACATTAGTTAATGAAAATACAGTTGTTCATTGTTTGTTCAAGTTAGTTCACAGTGTATTAACTAATGTTAACAAGATTTTAGTTTTAACATTAACAAAGATTACTAAATGTTGTAGAAGTGCAGTTCATTATTAGTTCATGTTAACTAATGAACCTTATTGTAAAGTGTTACCTGATTTTATTCTCTTGAACACATGGGCTAGAAACAGCTAATAAAAATATCTTAATTTGTGTGTTGAAGATGAAGCAAAGTCTTATGGGTTTGAGGGTGAGTAAATGATGATCATTTTGGGTGTCATTTTAAAGGCCATTGTTCACTTTTTAAGATAGGCTCTTTTAACCCTTTAAGCCCTGAAGGCATTTTAGAATTGCTTTTTTGTTGTTGTTTTTTGAGTGATATACACAAAAGTAAAGACTCATAACTCCAAAACTATAGCAAGGAGTGTAAAAAGGTAGGTTTGGTACATTTGGACATTCTTGTACAGAGAAAATGCTGATAAAAAAAAAGTGTGCTCAAGGGAAATTTTACATATCTTATTTGACATGCAATAACTCAGAAAGGAAATAATGTAGGACAATTTTTTTGTGTGTTGCGTGCACATGTGAGCTGCATCTGGATCTAATTTTGTGGTGATAGCATAAAAAGTAATCAAAAGTTACAGCATTTGGAACCAAGGTAGCCTTTTTGTTTAGCCCTTGACACCTGGAAAGCATTCTTAAAATTGTTGTTCCTCTGTGAAGAATATCTTGTGATCAATGCAATGGATTATGTTGATTTTGGACACATTTCAATCAGGAGCATCCGATGTAAATAACGATGAGCCATTTTCTACAATCTGTGCGTGTTTCATGAAGTTGCAACTTGCAAGCGTAAAAGCCACATGGATGCTACATTTGATTCTACTTAGCTACATGTGCGCCTGTGGAGCTTTGTGTGTTTTAACTCCAGGATAGAATATCTTTAGATCTAAGTGACGGATTATGGCTCTCTGTAATCGTGAGAATCTGCTGTAAATAATGATGTGCCATTTTCCACGATCGGAGCATGTGTTAACAAATTCATGAAGTTACAAGCGAAAACAGGACAAATGCCGCATCCATATATTTTTTAAATATGGGTCTCGCACAAAAACTCGCTCAAGTTTAGTCAGAGCCCAAAACAATTATGCTTGTTGTACTCTATTCCATGAGACCTTTTAAATGAAACATGACTATCTGAGCTGTATGATTTGTTTTGTAATGTGTTTTTTTTTTGACATATTACAGTACATATTACAACAAAATATTTCATAAATTACGAAAACTTTTTTTAATTAGCAAATAACTCAACACTACTTTGGAGTTAATCAAATTGCATTGTGAAGTTCAGACTCTAAGCTTTCAAATGACACCTATTTTGTGATCAAGGCAGTAGTTTTGAAAGATATGATTATTAATTTTTTTGTAGCTAGTTGGTGCCCGTCAACTGACACGACGCCAGTTCCGTTTTTTCCGTAACACGAATGCAGAATGCGGTTTGGTGGAAGCTGGATATATTACTACATAACTGGTTGAAAATGGATTTTTTTTTTTTTACACAAACGCATTGATTCGCTTCAGAAGGCCTTCATTAACCCTCAGGAGCCATGTTGAATATGTTTATGATGGATAAATGTGGATGGAGACACTTTCTTCAGCTTATACTCGTTTGGTAATGCATACTGCCATTATAAAGCTCAGATGCTTCAGGATATTTATTAATATTTCTCCGATTGTCTTCGTCAGAAACAAGAAAGTCATATACACCAAGGATGGCTTGAGGGTGAGTAAAGCTTGGGCTAATTTTCATTTGAAAGTGAAATAATCCTTTAAGAGTTGATCAAAATAGTTAGATGCAAGGGCTGGGACAATACATCGAATCTCGATTCTGGAGCAATTCAGACATTTTTTTGATGTATCGCAATTCTCTCTCGAATCGATTCTGAGCTTAGATTTTAACAGCAGATGGCACTACTATACATGCTTTAGAAACACTCGTACACTGCCTGCTTCCAGTTCCTTTACACACACCACTTAAACCTAAAATCATTCATAAAGTTCAAAAAGGTTGAAGCAAATTACAAATCTCGCATCATTAAAGCATTCTGTGCGGTCAAGTGGTTAAATATACTTGCACCTCGGCTCAGAATGCTTTGTGTACATGACTCAGCCAAACGACAAGCGCTGTCCAGCAGTCTACTTCGTAAGCGGGTAAAAACTAGAATCGATGCATCGTCCCAGCCCTATTAGATGCTTTAAAAAGCTGAGTTTCTAAGTTTTAAATGGATATGTATTTTGTGTTATTCCTGTCATTTTTTTCACGGGGGAGAATGGGGGGTGTACCGCCAGCGGTACACTTTGGATTTATAGGGTTAAAGGGTTAGTTCACCCAAAAATGAAAATTCTGTCATTTATTACTTACCCTCATGCCGTTCCACACCCGTAAGACCTTAATTACTGGTTAATCTTCGGAACACAAATTAAGATATTTTAGTTCAAATCCCATGGCTCAGAGAGGCCTTCATAGGGAGCAATGACATTTCCTCTCTCAAGATCCATTAATGTACTAAAAACATATTTAAATCAGTTCATGTGAGTACAGTGGCTCAATATTAATATTATAAAGCGACGAGAGTATTTTTGCAGCGCCAAAAAAAACTAACGACTTATTTAGTGATGGCCGATTTCAAAACACTGCTTCAGGAAGATTTAAATATGCTTTTAGTACCTTTATGGATCTTGAGAGAGGGAATGTCATTGCTTCCTATGGAGGCCTCACTGAGCCATTGGATTTCAACTAAAATATCTTAATTTGTGTTCCGAAGATTAACGAAGGTCTTACGGGTGTGGAACGGCATGAGGGCAAGTAATAAATGACAGAATTTTCATTTTTGGGTGAACTAACCCTTTAAACTGATCCAGTAAGGAGCCACCTAGCAGCAACACCTTACTAAGATAGCATACAACAACCTAGCAACCACTCACCAACCCTAGCATCGTGGTGATGAGTTTTATACGAGCAAGCAAATGCCACTCTTACATTTTTCAAAGAAAAAGTATAGCACATATTCAGTGCTACATGACATTATAATAAAAAGTCACTTTATTTTAAGGTGTGCTTGTTACAGTGTAATTATACATTTAATTACAGAGTAATATGAATTAAAGGGTTAGTTCACCCAAAAATGAAAATTCTTCTGTCATCAATGACTCACCCTCATGTCGTTTCACACCCTTAAGACCTTCGCTCACCTTCGTTCATGAAATCTGAGTGCTCTATGACTCCTCAATAGACAGCAATTTAACAACCACTGTCAAGGTCCAGAAAGGTACTAAAGACATCGTTAAAATAGCCGACGTCACTGCAGTGGTTCAACCTTAATTTTATGAAGCGAGGAGAATACTTTTTGTGCGCAAAAACTACACAAAAATAAAGACTTTATTCAACAATATCTTCTCTTCTGTGTTTCATTCTCTTATGCTGTTAAGTCCCGCACTTTCAGGTTCTATGTTAGAACGCCGGCTCATTATTGTCCGGCTTCTGCATCAGCATCGTATGCATGCGTCGTGCTGCTCACGTGTACAGCTTTGGCCAAATAAAAATCTTTGCTGAATAAAGTCGTTATTTTTGTTTTGTTTTTTGTGCAAAAAAGTATTCTTGACGCTTCATAAAATTAAGGTTGAACCACTGCAGTGGCGTTGATTGTTTTAACGATGTCTTTAGTACCTTTCTGGACCTTGACAGTGGTTGTTAAATTGCTGTCCATTGAGGAGTCATAGAGCTCTCAGATGTCATCAAAAATATCTTAATTTGTGTCTTAAGGTCTTAAGGGTGTGGACCAACATGAGGGTGAGTAATTTCATTTTTTTTGGTGAACTAACCCTTTAACAACATGTAGCTACTTACTGCTGTTTTTGGAGATCTAGCTTCTTGCAAAGTTTAGCTCCAACCCTGATCAAACACAACAGAACCAGCTAATTAAGATCTTCAGGAGCACTTGATAATTGTGTTAGATCAAGTTTGGAACTGAACTCTCCTGGTAGGTAGATCTCCAGGAACAGGATTGGGCTCCACTGCTTTAGGGTTAGGGTTTGGTTTAGGGTTAGTTTCAAGTAATTATGCATAATTTATAATCATTACTATAGTAAATACTAGGGATGTAACGGTTCTCGGTTAAAAAAAAAAACAAAAAAAAAAAAAAAAAAAAAAAAAAAAACAAAAAAAAAACAACCCTACCATTCTCCACACACGGTTCGGCACGCACTTGGTTCAACTCATATCTGATGACGCATACACGCATCTATAATATGGTTTGTTGAAAATAAATAAAACAGACATAGTTAGGCTAATGTATGTTTCTGTCAATATGCATTCTAAACTTTGTTCAATGCGAGTGCCGTATGTCATATGATCAGTCATTTACGCCGCCATCACCCAGGTGTTGATAGCGTGCAAGCGCAGGTTAGAACTGAATAGCACACGTTGCTATCTGTGTTTAAACTAAACTCATTTAAGCCTTGGCAATTTAAACATTCGAGCACAAGCAAAAGAGAACTCGCGTGCGCGTGTTTAGGGAAGATTTGTGCACTCATCCGAAGCGTGCACACAGAAGTAAGTGTACAGCGCACAAATATTGTGTTCTCTTTCAAGTCTTGCGCTTGAACGGACAAATTCACACAAAAATTATGTCAACATGCTGTCTTGGCGAGTATCCTAGCAAACATAATAGGTTATGTCTTAAATTAACTTAAACACTCGAGAAAGAACGCATGTGTTCAGCATCAGTGTACTGAATACGTGCATTATGACTTAAAGTGACAGCAGCCTAATATTCCTGCTGTCTATGTTTTTGATGTTAATCAAACAAAAAAAGACAAGGAAATCACTCATTATTTAAATTATACAGTGAAGATTATATGCAATGTTGTTTTACATTTGATTAGCTACTAAGATACCTGAAAAACCTGAAAAGCACCATTTATTTTATTTGTATCTTTGCTCTTCTGTATTTGTGCTGTTGCTTGTAGTTTATTTGTTCTTATTTTCTTTATTTTTATTTAACAGTAGTCCTTTTTTCCCTGAACATACCACATAATGAACCGTACCGAAACCATGACGTGACCCTAAAACAGTGATAAAAACTGAACCATGAGTCATCTGAACCATTGCACCCCTAGTAAATACAAAATGTGTAACAAAGACACTGTAAAATAAAAGTGTTACCGAAAGATCAATAGACCCACCAGCTGTCTTCATCCTCGGCCTGAGCACACGTCTCCAAGTCAAGTACATCCACCTCGTCCAAGGCGGACTGGTCCATACCCGCATGACCTGCTCCCAGTGTCTCTGAATCACAGACGTCTGGAGACAGACTCGTGACAAAGCGTGCCAGTGTTTGTTTGGAGCCAGAAGCACACGGTAAGCTCAAGAACCCATCCTGCTGCTCTTCATCCTCTGCCCTGCAGGCATCAGGCAGTGGAGACATGTCCTCACTGCTACTGCTGCCCACTGGAGGTGACAGCACCAGGTTCCCAGCATCCTCTGCTCTGGGAGAAGTGTCCATGACCTCGTGCAGGCTATTAATGTTACTTCCTGTAGTGAGGTTGCTGTTGCCCCCCAGCACTAGTTTGCTGCCCCTGTTGCGCAGGGCTTGATTTTGGACCTCCAGACGTCGCACCAGCTCCTGAAGCTTACGGACCTCCTCGAGCTCCACTGTGGTCAGATTCGGACCAAACTCTGGCTCAGAACTGGACATCGTGCCATCTGCGTCACCATTATCAGCTGGCTGAATGACACTTCCACCATCAGGGACGACCATTCTCCTACAGAGTTAATGTAACAACGTGTGAACAACAATGAAACAAACAACAATAAATGATAAAATACATTATAGAAAAACAGCAAAATTCATCAACATATTTAACTGCATTTCACAAAGCTTCTTTACAGTTTTACTTTTACTTTTATAGTTCAATTTATTTACATACACAAATACATTTACATACAGGTGCCTCCTGTTAGGCAGTTTGTTAGAAGTTAACGTGTTTTATAACTAACCTATAATAGAAATATTAGCTAGTTAATAAAATATGAATATTTGTTAAATACAAAAATCACGTAAATATATTATTTAACAGAATTAAAACAAAATGCAAATTGTTATTTTATAATAATATTCGTTTTATTATTCGACACTAAAACACAGGGGGTTCTATGTTTGCAGTTTGATAAAACCAAACCTTCTTGTGTTTCACATCTTTTAACAAACGAACACGTGAGTGTACTTTACGCGCATAATATGTTCCCCATAACGCTTTGTAAACATAGTTTTAGCCGGTGCTCACTTAAATATTTTTTACCAACATTACTATTATTATAAAAGGAATTGCACACGATTACTTAATAACTATTATTTAGTTTATAGATGTTATTGTAGAGATGTTCAAGAAACCAAAGGTTAAATCTAGATCCGTTACACTTACGAGCTCTTTAAACTAGAAGGTTAATACTGCCATATAAAGTAACAGCTATGTTATACAATATACATATTAGGTTAATAAAATGTTCAAAACAACAAAAGAAATGGCACACAAGTTAGCAAAACAAATAAACAAACCAGCAAACAAATGAGGTTTATTCAAACTAACAATGATATACATATAGAATTTACAGAACGTGAAATATTTTGTAGAGATTAAACAATACTTATATAATTAGCGAAAAGGTGTTTAATAATCACAGAAATGTTGAAGTAGTTATTTGCATGAGCATTAAGCTAATGTTTGACTAGTAGCGTGTAAGCTGAGCTACTGTTTCCAATTAACTTATTACTGACACAATAATCAACATACCTCTCCTTCGCCCCAGTTTCTGCAACTATCCGATTTAATGTTTCACTATTTAAAAACAAAAAAGCAGATTTAAATAAGTAACCCGCCGGTTTCTCGCTGTTATGTTGCAGACACTGTATTTTGTCTGTGTAGAGCTAGTTAGCTCGTTTGCTATCGACCTAAGGTGATGGACACCAGTTGAACCAATCGAATTAGAGGTCCCGCCCACTGCAGTAAGACACAAACCATATTTGGAAGTGTAGCTCCGCCTGCTGGAGATTTGTGGAAGGTGATGGAGAGTCTGCAATAACAGGGTCTGTCCGGCAGATGGAGGCACGATAAAAAAAAAAAGTCCACTGCAGCTTTGTTTGTGTCGAAATAAATGTTTTTGTTCATAATAAAATGCTAGTGCACACGTTCCTGAACACTGCATACTGTCTAGTCCAAACAAAAGTGTTCTATATGACCTTACCCAGTTATCTTGCAAGTTATCATTTTTGGTGGGCATAAACATGTTTTAACTAGAAGTTGAGTATATAGCATTGTGGGACACCATGCATTGTCCTAGTTGTATAGGCACATTATGACAAATGTAGCAGATCCTAAGCATACAGAATATTTGTATGCATAGAATACTTATATACCTATATATATATATATATATATATATATATATATATATATATATATATATATATATATATATATATATATACTTCATGTAACTTTGTGAATTATACAACATGCCAAGTGTCGTTTTATTGAACTGAGACCCATGAAATGGTTATTATAGGTATAAAAAGATCTTCATTCAAAGGACCTGGAACCTGCATAACGATGAATCCCTGTAACATGCATATTTTATTGCCTTATTGGAAGTAACCCTATAAAGCCTAACTAATAAAATAATAGTTGATAAAAAAAAACTTTTCTTTTTTTTTTTTTTTTTTTTAAACGGAACAGTTTGTTGAAACTTTAGACAAAATATTTATTTAAAAATAAAATCTTTTTAAAAAGAGTGCATATGGCTACATGTTTTTGTTGAATAATATTGAATACATGAGAATACGGAGTCCACATTCAGGAAGAAAAAACACTTCAGTTATATTCAGAGGCCCAAACAGAGTAAAAATATGCAAATTCTTTGGTGCAGGTTATGGCCAAAAAGTAAGACAAAATTCTGATCTTTATGACAGTATAGCAGACTACTAACATGAAATGCACAAACATATCAGTTGTCGCTCTATATCTGCCAATAATTTGTCGGTAACACTTTACAATAAGGTTCATTAGTTACCATTAGTTAACTACATTAGTTTACATGAACTAATAATGAACTGCACTTCTACAGCATTTATTAATCTTTGTTCATGTTAATTTCAACATTTACTAAAACATTATTAAAATCTTGTTAACATTAGTTAATACACTGTGAACTAACATGAACAATGAACTGTATTTCCGTTTTTACGAAAAAAAAAAAAGAAAAAAGAAAAAACCAGACAACAGAAGGCATGTAGTAGATAGGAACAACAGGTTTTTCAGCAATGTTTTGATCATGTTGATAATTTAGATGCCTTTTAATTTGCATTTCAAATTTGACAGACTTTCACACATGCTATATTGTAATTCTATAACAGGTATGGACATCCAGCACAAAATCAGAATGAACTTCCAAGCTTCACCTGCACCGTAACAGCTTCCTAATTTTGGCCATTCATTACACATGTACTGTATACAGAGGGGTGATATATATGTCTTGAAGTGTGTATTGTTGGCTGAATACATACTTACTCATATCAATAGAGGGTATGCACTGATGTCACTTTCCCATCGGAACAAGCCCCTTCAACTGGACTGAGTGGCAAAAGAGCCTGCTGCATGACTGGATTTAATAGGGGAAACTGTGAAAATACAAGTAAAACAAACAATTAAACTAAAGGTTGGACTCAATAGTGCTCCTGTTACAGCTTACCAAAGATCCAGTAATCCATGGATATTGACATGCAGCCAGGAATCGTGTTTCCAGACATTTATATGTGCCCAATCATGCAGAATATAAGATGGTAAATATTTAATTGATGAGTTGTCATAACAATATACAACAATACAATGTATAGGGTATGATTTTATCCCAAAATTCAACATACAAAATGATAACTGCAAATTCACGTTTCTCTGCCTGGAGTCCAGTTGTTTCTGTGAATTGCAGCAATTCATTTGCTTCTCTTTTCTTTAGCTTTTGGCAGTCTATAAAAATATTCCTCAGATTTCTTGTCAAATCTATTTGTACAGTCAGTTGCAAAGCTCTTTCCCATTTTGAATGTGTTTTGTGTACTTTCAGCGGCATTTACGCTGAAAACCAATGCTGCCACTCAGTCTTTTTGCCACTCAGTGGGCGTACACACAGTCATTCTGGCCGACGGTGACGTCATGTGAATACCTTCTATACAAGTTTTTCCATCAAATGTTACATAATCTTGATTGTGTTTCAAATCCCCCTGATTTTGTGCATAATGGTAATATGCATTAAAAATAAAACCAATTTTTTTAATGTCTCCATTAACACTCTTTTTGATCTTGCCCAAAATATACAGTTATTCAGGGGTCCCAAAAAGTATTTTTACATTTTAGTTACGCTTAAAAATATATCTATGCATTACACAAAAAAATCAACCAAGGGGCATTTATTTATATATATATATATATATATATATATATATATATATATATATATATATATATATATATATATATATATATATATATATATATCACAATATTTATTATTTATATTTTGCATGTAATGCAGCAATTTTCGGATATTTTTATTAGGGCTGGGTTAAAAATATAAATTTCTCGATTTTAATCAATTCCCATTTTGATGGACCGATACTGATTCTTAAATCCCAAGAATCAATATTTTAGTCTGTGCTGATTTGCTTTGATGCTGACAGATCGCTGTAGCGCATAGGCTACCTCATTTATTCAATATTAAATCGAAATTGAATCAGCTAACTTGTGAATTAAAATCTAATCGAATTGTAAAATTTGTGTCAGTACCCAGCCCTAATTTTTAATTGTGACGTAAGGGTCCAAATACTGGTGGCATTGTAACTGTTGCTTTGACTTTTTCCTGTATCTCCTTTGCAGTAGGTTATAGTACAGTACAATGAACTATATGCTTTAGCTCTCTTTATTTCCATTAAAATGTTGCATTGCATAATCATGGACCTGCAGAGTTTGTGGGAAATCACTCATGCTGAAAGATGGAGAAATAGAGAGCAGTGCCACTACATGTCAGTGCTTCACGAGTAATCAAGATCAGGTCCAGACTGCACAAGCTGTAGTTCGCAAAATTGGCAACATGCCATCAGACACAGGTTTTGTCCTCTGACACAATGTGGTTTTATTAGAGGGGTGTGTGAGTGTGATGACATCATAGAGGACCAATAAAAAGTGAACTTTGTGTGTTTGAATGTGTGTGTTATATCTCAAAAGGGCTGCTTTAATGTATTATAAAAATCCTGAAACATTTAAAGTGTAAAATAGTTTATGTCTTGGGTCTCGTGAATCTATTGGATTTCCAACTAGATTCATTTTTCACTTATCAGTGTTGCCTATAATTTATTGTGTTTGTTAAATTTCTCAACTGGTGGGTCATAGTTTAATTAAGCGTGCCTGAGAAAAACGCGTTGTCCTGATTCAGTATCTGCTGTCAGGTGAGATGTTGTCAGGTTAATACGTCAGTGTTATTAGGGCCCAAGCCTCGAAGGGGCTGTATTGTAATTGTTAGTTTTCAGGGGCCAAGCCCCTATTTTCTTCACTCTACATTCTTCTTCTTCTTTTTCCGACAATTTGATCATAATTGTTGTATACCAATAATTTAATATATTTTGAAAATGTAAATAAGTGATCTTTGCTCTATACTTAACATTATGATATATTTTAGTTACCATCGGTTTTTGATGAACAGACATGCACAGCCAGTCCGTGTGTATTTCTGTCATTTACTTTTTCTTTCTTTTTTTTGTCTATTTTTTTTTTCTATACATATGACTTGTGAGCTTGCCTTTACCTGATCTACTTACCCGCTCTACTTACCTGAAGTTGTCTCCTCTGGATTCCCAATTATACTTCTGAGATCTCCTCGTATAGTCTTATTCTCATGGTAAGACTCTTTAATAACCTACCTGTGTTTCCTCACCTGTTCCCTGCTCTGCTACTCACCTGTTCCAACCATCCAAGAAGTGTTTGCTCTCCAGTCTCCTCCACTCACAGGTCATCACATCCCAAGCTATCTGGTAAAAGGAAAGGACCATTCATCAGTCATCAATAACTCTGACTTCATTATTACTCACCTGCTTCATCTGTGCATTCCATCTGTTCAATAAAAACCTGTGTGAGTTTGACGATAATCCTTTTTCTGACTGTCTGGTATTCTGTTACACTTTGTGTTATTTTCTATATTTTTGATGACTGTGGTGGCTCATACCAACTTACTAACTGATGAAAAACTAGTTTAGGACTGCTATTTAATAGGCCAGTCTAGACCCATATATTTTAGATATTTATCACCCCATCTAAATTGACCATTTATCTCTAAAGTATTGGAAAAGGATGTTTTCCATCAATTGCCTGCATTTTTAAGTGACAAAGACTTATTAGACAAGTATCAATCTGGTCTTAGACAACAGCACAGTACAGAGTCAGCAATGCTTAAGGTATTGAATGAACCTTTGTTAGCTGTGTATTCAGCTAACTGCAATTCTGGTCCTCATGGATCTCAGTGCATCTTTTGACACCATTGACCTGCATGCTATTTTGATTGAACAGTTATAAGTAGGTTGGAATTCAAGGAACCACATTAAACTGGTTTAAATCGTATCTTTCTGATAGAACATTTTCAGTGGAGGTTGGGAATTTTTCTTCCTCTCCGGTACCATTAACTTGTGGTGTACCTCAGGGATCAATATTGGGCCCGCTCTTGTTTTTGTTGTATTTGCTCCCTCAGAAGCATAATATTCTGTATCATTTTTATGTGGATGATACCCAGCTATACCTCCCTTTGAAACATGCACTCTTTGTTGGACTGTCTTGCAGAGGTAAGATGCTGGCTGGCAGCTAACTTTCTTACGCTGAATGAATCTAAAACAGAAATTGTATTTTTTGGACCACCAGCATCTATTAAACAGATAAACAACAATCTGGGTCATTTATCTATGATATCTTTATCATGCTCATGTTAGAAATTTGGGAATGATATTTGATAACAGCCTAAAATTTGATAACAAATTTATTCAGTGGTGAAGAGTGGCTTTTATCATCTCAGATCCAGTGCAAAATTGAAAGTGTTTTGTATCAGTAAAGGATTTGGAGACAGTGGTTCATGCTTTTGTTTCCTCTAGGCTGGATTACTGTAATTCACTGTACCTTGGTGTGGCTCAGACCTCTTTATCCCACCTTAAAATGGTACAAAACAATGTTACAAGGCTCTTTACAGGAATAAGAAAAAGGGAACATATTTCTCCTGTTCTGTCTTCACTACACTGGTTGAATGTTGTGTTAAATTTAAGGAAATGTTCTAGGCCCTTAAAGAGTCATAAAATGCTAAAACATTTTTTGAGATGTTAACAGATATGTACAGATTGCATATCAATGCAAATAACAATAGCACTCATTTTGTGAAGTGTTTTTTTTTTTCCGATTTAAAAAGCAATGTTGAACCAAAAGTGAGGTATAGGCCTATATGTTAATTCTAAGTTTTTGAAACATTTTTATTTATAGGATTAAAGAGTAGAATAAACATCATAGGCATTATTCATGAAATTATTTATATAACTGTAGTATTGTATGACTGAGCAGCAGACTCTCTGGGCCTCAGTTATAAAACTTGTGTATGCACATATTTGATGCTGAAACCCATGCCAACTTTCATATTTATAAAAGCGGTCTTTGACGTGGAAAAGTGCTTAGAGTGTCTAAGCAGACGCACTTTTTAGCGCACTTTTCCTTGTGGCTGAGAGTCAGAGTACTGCAGGTATTTGGAAATCTAAACAATTCTTGCCGCTCACGATTATCAAGTAAAGCAGTTGAATGTTGACTGCTGCTCTTTTATATGTTAATGACATTAATTAGGGGCATTTGCAAGGCAGAGATTGGAAACCACTAATCTGCACACAATTTCAAGATTACTCTCTCTCTCTCACACACACACACACACACACACACACACACACACACACACACACACACACACACACACACACACACACACACACACACACACACACACAATCCCTGTGTGCCAAACTACCTAAAATGATGCCTTCAGAGGGTTAGTGTTAGTCTAATCATTATCAACATTTTTTTTTTTTTATTAAATAATAATAAATATTAAATAACTTTATAAATGAGTTCCAAATCACACCCTCCCCCTTCCTCTCTCTCTCGCTCTCTCTGAGAATCGTCTCTTATCCGTCATAGTCACACATACTGTACAGCAGGCATCCTTTATATTCTAAATAACTGGATAGAAACAGCCAGATACTCTGACATAAGGGCTGCTTTTGAGTACATATTGATACATTTTGAGGGATTACTTAATGTAAAAATGTAGAAGAAGCTTGACAAGAAACATCATATCTTTTAAACAGATATGATGTAAAATCTGACTTGCTTGCAAAATTTGTGAATCTTTTTTGTAATTTATCATGAATGTTTGCAATGATTTTTGTGTTTGGCAATCAAATGAAACTCTGCATACACTCTTTCATACAAACATCTGCCCTGTTCTATCTGCCAGAGCAAAAATATGTTCTCTTCAGCATGACCACACACGTCCAAGTGCGGTGAAACATTCTTTGGCTTTCACGCCAAACATCTTTACTAATTTATCAAAGCTAACTTTCACACTCTTTCACTGCATTATTTTGGTGAGCTCCGCTTCGAAAATATTTATGGTGGTTAAACTTTATTTCAATTGTCCACTTTAGACATTCTATAACTTTGTAACTACATGCAACTAACTATCATTAGAGTATTAGAGAATGGACTATCAAAATAAAGTGATACCTTAATGGTTTCTTGCAATTTTGTAAAGGGAATATTCAGCACATTTGAATGTGCAGATGTATGTGTCCCATATGCTGTAATATGTTGCTATCTGTACTAATAAACCAAAACCTGCATTTTTAAAATTCTTAATAGATTTATAAATGACAATGACTTTTGAAATTTGTTAGACTGTACTATAAGACAGTGATCATGCACTGTTTCTGAGAATTCACTCCCTCACACCCTTTGGCACAAGTGGCTTTTTACGCAACTGCGTAAAGGTGTGGTACTTTATAATAAGATAAAACTCCTTTAATAAATTAAATAAATAAAGGAAAGGTTCTCCCAAACATGAAAATTTACTCAGCCTTATGTAACTAAAAACTTTTGTTTTTCTGTCATCCATGAAACACAAGCTTCAAAAAGGACTTTATAAGTACCATTAAAAATAAATAAATAAAAAATAAACCCCTAACATTTTATGATAACTGTGTGGAGAAGAGGCCTAAATGGGCAAATAACAACTGCAAGCAGATCGAGTTCATTCATGAACAAATCATTCAGACAGGATCAGTGAATTCCTTCAACCAATTCTTGGAAATAATTCAACTCAGAAGAATGTTTTTTTGTTTTTTGTTTTTTTTTAAATGGCACATCAATAATTTCATGAACAGGCAGGTAGGGAAGATGTCAAGATTCAAAAATTTGTCCTGTGACTTCAGTCATAATTTTATATACAATAAAACATTTTCATTTGTAAAATGTTTTTTATGCATGTTTGAGCGGAGTTTTTTTGCAGTTACACTGTTCTGACCAAGCGCTTTTAAACAGTAAATCATTTTGTGAAGCAATTTGATTCTAAGTTTCGAAAAGCTTCTTTTCTCCCATCGCTAGTTGTGGACTTTTATTTTGATACTTTCCTGTTTCTCCGCTTTCAGTTTCCTAGTTTTTGTGGTTGGCTATCATTTGCACACCTGTGTCTAGTTTAGTTTCCGGTGTATAGCCCTGAGTTTCAGCTGTCTTTTGTCAGTTCTCATCTTTATTTGTATATGGTTTGTTTATCTTCATATGTATCTCTAGCGATGTCCTGAGTTTCATAATAAATACTATTTAAAGTGTATCCTGAGTGGTATTCCAGAAAGTTACATACCCGGTTATGTTTAAGGGTACGTAAGTGGTTAACCTCAACTTTTGGTTCCAAAAATGGTAACTTTTCAGGGTAAGTAGTCCTAACAACTTACTCTCTAAACACACACACACACACACACACACACACACACACACATATATATATATATATATATATATATATATATATATCGACATATAAAGCACTACTAAAACAAGATAGTGATACACATACTATATCATACATTGTTGATCTGCATTCAGACTTTTATTCTTGCAACAGTATGTTTTCTATGCTATAATGTATTTCTATAATAAAAAAATTGACACTTTTTTTTGCACTAATGTTCATAGTTTGTTCATGTTACTTCAGAGTGCATTAACTAATGTTAACAAATACAACTCTTGATTTTAGTAATGTATTAGTATGTTGAAATTAACAGTAACAAAGATTAATAAATGCTGTAAAAGTGCAGTTCATTATTAGTTCATGTTATGTAGTTAACTAATGGACCTTATTGTAAAGTGACCAAAATAAACATATCTTACCTTTTAAGCAATGTGGAAGCAAAATGACTGAACAAAAAAAATCAACTTTTACAGAAATGTTATCTCTGCAAGCACAGACTGTTATTTAGTATAATCAGACATTATTTTTATTATATATTTAGAATCAATATAGTATATAAAATACAATATATCAATATAGAAAAATAACAATATAGTTCTTATTCACAGTGATTAAAGATTATTAAAAAGATTGAAAAATGATTGCACAACCACCAAATAGGTGGCGATGTTGTGCAATAAGAATGTAAATCGGCATAAAAACAAAAGATAAATAAGTAGTATGCGCTTCTTTTCTTAGCGTCCATTTCAACGGACACTTGTCGCTCAATGTCTTGTGTGTTAACTGTGAACATGCTCTGGGTTGGCTTAACTTAGGACGTGTTTTTGAAACCAGCATACCTCGAGTAAGCAAGATTTGGATTAATCAAGTTCAGTGTATGTTTGACGATAAGATAACCTTGCTTTCTGGAATACCCCCCTGTTCGTGTGTTGCTTACCACAACATTTTAGTGTCCAACAGGCAACATTCATCTGTCTGATCACTCAAGAAAAGTATTTCAGACATCCTCTCATCAAGCTGCACATGTTCTGAGTTATCATTTATGTCACTAGCACAAATTGTACAGGACAAGATGCAGAAGTTCACTAACCCTAACCATGAGTATTGGTGATAACATTGTAACATGTTATAAATTCCCAGGACACCATTACTAAGGATTCTTTTCAATAAGCGATTAGACACCTTTTAGAACTTTTTATCATTATTTATTAAACAAAAATATCATCTCACATGTCATTTAAAGAATGCAAAATGTCACCAGATTGATATGGGCGGTCATTAGTTGGTAATGTTAGATATGTGCTCATTAACAGCCCACGTCATCATCTCCTCTCTAAATAACACGTTAAAAAGATTGAAAATATCCACAGTTGCAATTAATACATGATTCTCGTCATTTTGAAAATGCCAATAAGTTTAAAAATGATCTGATATGCAGAAGTAGAGCTGACGTCCAGGGGCTAAGTGTGAGGATGTGAGAAGAATCATGACAGGATTCATTTTGCCACTTCTCCAGCCTTCTTTTCTTGCTCGATATCTGTGAACAGATGAAAGGAGAGTGGTGTAACAATGAATGTGGTGGTGCGGAGAGAATATGCCACATGACAAGTGAAACAGATGGCCTTCTCAAGCTTCTTGCCCAACTCAGAGTTTCATAACCCAGGGTTAAACACTGTGGGCTCAGGGTACATTTACACGATAACAATGTCCTTTTTTTTTTTTTTTTTTTTGCGTACAGACGAAAACGTTGTCAAAACAATCCCTGTTCACGCGGATCCACGAAAACGACTAAAAACGTTGTATTCTGCTACCACGCCAGTAGTTGGCGATGTCACTTTGTAAAGAAACACTACACACCTATAGACTGAACACGTAATACGTATGTGCATAACATCACTGTTTTCACAAATTCACATTTTTGTAGTATACGTGGAGACAATAACGGTATCATTTTTAAAAAATTGCACTTTGAAACCTGTTTTCAAAGGTCTGTGTTTTCAGGCCCCCAAAACGCTGTTGTTGTTGTGTAAATGAATGGCCAAAAGTTTTCTGTTTTTTCTGTCGTGTAAATGACCCCTGAGAGTAAAAAGAGCCATAACACTCTATCTTAAAAAAGTTCAAGCGACAAATACTACATATACCATTGCAAATGTTTTTTTATTTATTTTTTTTTATTAAAAGTAAGGATTCATTTTTAGCTAATAAGCAGGGCTCATTAGCCAACTAAAATATTTTGAGAACCAATGTTATAGATCAGGGTTTCCTCATGATACACCTCAGGTGTTTTAATTTGTGAGACATCTAACACTGTTAAAGAGCACTGTTACAGACATTATAATGCTGCTTTTGAAATAACCTGTATTGTATATTATATACAATACGTTATATAATTAAAGGTGACTTCACTAAATCATCATTACAATGCCAGCACATCCATATTTTCTTGTTTATTTCTTTCTCTCTCTTTTTTTTGTTGTTGAGGAAACTGTAAATGCAAATTGAGATGTAAATGAATTACTGCCTATATTGAATTACTTCCACTGAACGAGAAAACAAAGGACAACTTCAGGCACATTAAACAAAATACCACGCAAACAATTTAAATAGATCATATGGAAGATGTTTAGAATTATTAGTAGTAGTTCTCACAGTAGTTTGAGACATACTGATCTGAGCATCTTCAGATAACTTACAAGTTGCGCTGAAAACAGATATTAAAGGCAGTGCTTGGAGAAAATAAATGCTGAAATCTACTCAGTAAGTGTTGAAGAGCCGATCATAACTTAAAGGGTTAGTTCACCCAAACATGAAAATTACCCCATGATTTACTCACCCTCAAGCCATCCTCATTGTATATGACTTTCTTCTTTCAAATGAATACAACTGGAATTATATTAAATAATGTCCTGGCTCTTCTAAGCTTTATAATGGCAGTAAATAGAGAATGAGATTTTGAAGCCCAATAAAGTGTAACCATCCATCATAAAAGATATACACTCTCTGGAGAGTTAAAAAATGCCTTCTGTGAAGCAATGCGTTTGTGTAAGTAAAATATCTAAATTTAAATTAAAACTTTAAGAACTAAAATAACTAGCTTCCGGCAGACAGCCGTAAACATCGATTTACGACGAAAGAGTGAACTCTGATGCATGACGTACTGATGAACGCAGAAGCGCAGAGAAGAGAGCAAAACAAAACACTGATCATGAATTTCGATATAAGAGAAGAGGAGCTTGATTTGTTGCTCTGCCTTATTTGTTTGAACAGCGAGAGGCGTCAAAGCTTACGCTACTCCTACATCGCGTCACGGGTTGCTCTTTTGGCTTTCGACGTGTGTATGGACGTCTGCCGGAAGCTAGTTATTTTAGTTTTTCAAGTTTTAAATATCGATATTTTTCTTACACGCATGCATCGCTTTGCTTCAAATGGCCTTTATTAACCCCCCAGAGCCGTGTGGATATCTTTTATGATGGATGGATGCACTTTTTTGGGCTTCAAAATTTCATCCCCTATTCACTGCCATTATAAAGCTTGGAAGAGCCAGGACATTATTTAATATAACTCTGATTGTATTCGTCTGAAAGAAGAAAGTCATATACACCAAGGATGGCTTGAGGGTGAGTAAATCATGGGGTAATTTTCATTTTTGGGTGGACTATCCCTTTAAGTGTGCACTTCCTGGATTTTTTCTTCTCATTCCCTGCCGTATGCAGTTGCATTTTATACCTGTGAGAAGGGGTGTTACACCTATATTCCTTAATGAAAATGAAGCTTAAAGTCCATAACACGCTTTTGTAAATTGTGCTGCTGTTAGTAATCATTGGAGTCCCTCAACAGCCACTCCTTTCTATGTTGTAATCTTCTGCTCAGCTACAGGTGAAAGAGACAGACGGTCTTATCTCAGCAGAATTCCTCTGTAATGTATATTCTCAGGGGCGTAATTTCCACTGGGGATGGGGGGACATGTCCCCCCGACTACTCAAACCAAAGTTACACCCTTGTATATTCTTGTAATGTTTGCTTTGCCGTGTCAGATCGACACAAGACTGTGCAAGGGTGAGCGGTGTTCTGGAACAATGAATCATGTGGGCGAGGCTGCCAAACCCGCTTACCTTCTTTAGTCGGCAGAGTGTTCTTCTCCGCTGTGTTTGTCTTTTTTAGACACCTCTTGTCAAAGTTTTGCACTTCGTCTTTAACGGGGTTGTTGTCACTCATTTTGGAGAGTCTGTAAGAATCCAAGCAATTCAACTTTAGTCTCTATATGCAGTGTTTGCTTAGGCTTATCTTTTCCTAATTAGTCGTTAAAAATGTCTCATGTTCGCAAATCAAAACGTTCTTTACACAAATAATTTGACTTATTGACATTCTAATGCTTTGGTCAATGTGTGTTTATACAGTATTTGTAATTTTTTTTGCTGTTCCTATCTTTCTCAAGCATAGCTGGCAAGGCATATAACGGCATCTACACTGTGGGTAAACCACATTTGAAAAAGGAGAAGTGTCATTTTTAACTACCCAAGAGCTATTTCCTCAAAGGTGTAAGGTTAAATTTTGCTTGTATGGACACGTCGACACGCCCCACCCGCCCCTCAGGTGTGTGTTCAAAACCAGGTTACACAACCCCTTATCAGAGAGGCTGGCAAATATTAATACATTATTTATTTTTTTCTTTGGTTTTTGAGGATTTGCAGAAAAAATAAATCTAAGTGCGCTGGAGCTTGTATGTTTAACAGATAAAGTCAGCATAATGCTAAAGCTACAGAAAGATCTGCACACCAACAGGAAGTCATTTTACAAAATCACTCTGTTCTCATTAAAAAATAATCCTACTTTATGTTACCATAATTGTCTTTGGTTTTCCATGGCATAAACATATTTTGTTAAGCATTACGTAATATGACTGAATAATTTAAGGGCCACTTTTTACAGTTTTATAATTTAATATCAGATCTCTCAAAAAAAAAAGACAGATATGTGATGATACACAGTAACCCAGAAAACATATTAGTTTAGATAACCAAGGCTTTTATTCGTGTGCTGAAGACGATGTTCCCTCTCAATGTTCTTTTTTGCAGATGACACATACAAGAGCCTCAGTGTTTTGTGAATATCAGAACAATTTCAAAGCAGATAATCACACTTATATGGTAAATGAACGGAATTTCAGTGTGATGGTGATGATGATCACGTTATAATCACGTTAAAATCTTTATGTCTTCACCACACCCAATATGACTCGGCGCCAATCTCAGAGATTTTGCAACACTGCCAGATACTTCTTATATTAGAATGTTCCAAGCGTTCCAACTGACGTTTTGCTGCAACTAGCTTTAATGCGCCATAAGAATTTATGACAGAATGCGCAAAGCAAATGCATACACACCTTTTCTACACCGCAAAAACGTAAATACTGCACTTAATAAACTAAACTGCAAGCGCACACGCACACGCTACGCATACTGCATTGACAAGTGTGCACAAGCATATGCTGCACTGCCTTGAAATTTAAAACATGAGTTCCCTTCTATTTATTATTATACCTATTAAGTGCGTATGCACCGTAAACGTACAGTGTCTAAATAACCGCATGTTTACAATTGTATAATGTACATACGCGCTTGTAAATACACATGTCCGTAATAATATCTGGAACAGTATGCAAAAATATATATGATATGGTAGGTGTCTGTTTCTCAAATTAAATAAACATATAATTCAAAAGCCTTACCTTTCGCTGGCCTCGGAGCTGTGGTACACAAAATATCTTAGACAGAATCTCTGTGCTGTGCTCAAGGTGGCAACTGGTTTAAATAGCCATCACACCCCGTTGCACAACATAACGCATAATCCGCTTGCTCTGATTGGCCCAATCTCTCACCACTTTGTTCGGATTGGATAAACTTGAAGCGGTAGTAACGGTAAATCGAATGTGCAGAGTGAAAGCAAAGACTTTGGTGAAGTGAACGTGTTTCTAAATCTAGAGGATAAGAGAGACACATCGAATCAAAGTACTGCATCTTAAGTGAGGTTAAATTTAACTATGGAAGCTTGTTTCCGCCACTGAATGAAACAAGTTTCACAGTTTCGAGTTTATATAGTTTATGTCGCAATTCTGACATTTTGGCTCAATTGCGAGTGTTTATATCTCGCAATTGTGAGAGAAAAAAATTGTAAACTCGCAATTGTCATGGGGAAAAAGTCAGAATTGTGAGATTATAATGTCGCAATTATATGTTCCTTGGCGGAATCCACCAGCGCCATCTTGTGGCGATTAACACCTTCAGGCACTGATGCAAAATCCTCAATACAAGATCATAATTTTTTAATAAATCCTAATTTGGAACAAACAAGAACGCTCTTTCAAATCAATTAAGAGCCCACTGGATAGACTGAAACTTTGCAAAATTAATTCCTAATGGATAAACTACAGTATTTTTTATTTCTCTTACAGGATCCCATACGGGATTAGATACGACAACGGATCAAAAATAGATTTTTGAGCTACATAAAAAAAGAAAAACACCCCTTTCCCACACATCTTCCATATTTATGATTATCATTTATTAAAAACAAAAACAGTTTTACATGGTCTTGCTGAACAAACAGCATTTGAGGTATATTCAAGTAAAGAATAATTAGATAATTGCACAGGGTCTTCGATATACAGTATACATCAATGAATCCTGCAGCAAACATGGCCTCGCAGCATTTACTATTAACCTGAGATATTCTGGGAGTTTGAATGATCATCTTGAGTGCCTTTCCAGCTGGTCGTATATGGCAGTAGTGATTCCCCAGGTGACGCAGGAGCGTAAGATGACCAAGAAGCCTCCACGGTACAGAAGAGTCAATCTGTGCTGACGCGCTGCCCAAAGCTGCTGCCAGCTGGTTTTTACTCCTCTGCCTCCTCCATCTACTCGGGCTTGCATGTTGGCCACCAGTACAGAAAGAGGGTACAGCGGCAGACTGATCACCACTGAGTTTAAGACGCCAGCTGTGAAAGAGGCTGCTACCGGAGAACAACCATAAGACCTGAGGGTGTTAGACATGGGGCCCTTCAGGCCAAAATAGAGGCTGCTCCCTAAGGCATTGCGGATGAGTATAGGCAGAAAGGCTGTGTAGTACCCTGATGCTAAAGGCCTCGAAGCTAGTTTGAGCAATATGCTCCTTAAGGTAGGAAGACGACTGTCATTCCTGCTGTTCTGCAAGACGTTCTGCACACGCTCAAATGGGGTGAAGAGCAAGGCCTCCACCACACCCGCACCTAAACCTGCCAGAGCAGGGAGAGCATTCCTGGGAAGAGTAGGCATAGAGCAGAGGGAAAGCTGCTGTAGGAAGGTATCCTGGAGGCCGAACAGAAGCGTCCCATTAAGAGACCTCATCAGCAGGGGTGGTGCCACTCCACGGAACAGTTTCACTGGACCCTCCTTGAACAACTGGGCCACCGCTTCTCGTACTAAAGTGCTGTGCAACTGCTGGCGGAAGACAGTCTTGTACAAAGGGAATGTAATGATTGTGGTCAAGGTGGAAATTAGGCTAGAAGTCCCTCCGTGCAAGTAGCTGCGAAACCAGGCAGTAGAGTCGGCAGATTTGAGGACGTCTTCCTGGTTGTGATGCGAATTGCTTCCCATCTTCGGTACTGCTGGTGTAAGTGATGAGTCAAACTGCATTAATATGTTAAATTGCATTGCATTGGGAAATATTTTTAGAAAATAAAAAATTCAGTATCATCATTTTTTAACATAACTGTTGAGTAAACTAGTGAACACAAAGCCACCCTGACATACATTCAAGTAAGGGTAAACAATCAAGGTATAGGCGTGTTGTAATTTTATACTATTCATCCATTCTAATTTCTTTTTCTGTTGATATTTTTGTATGTTACCTTTGTAATTTGCAAATTTGCTCTGGTGAAAGCCTTTAAATTGTCCATAGCAATTTTAAATAAATACAGATTTATCTTTTTTATATAGGGTAGTGGTTGTAACATGTTTTAAAATCTTTTTTCATCTTAAACTTTGAGATAATTTCCTTGCATTTATCTGCTTTATCAGATTTTGAAATCTACAATTTAACCCTAAACTCTGTAGATTAACATTAAAGGTTTAGTTCACCCAAAAATGAAAATTCTGTCATACTCACCCTCATGTCATTCCAAACCCGTTAGACTTTCGTTCATCTTTGGAACACAAATGAAGGTCTTTTTAATGAAATCTGAGAGATTTCTGTCCCTCCATTGACAGTCTACGCAAATACCAATTTCAAGCCCCAGAAAGGTAGTAAAGACATCATTAAAGTAATCCATGTGACTTCAGTGGTTTAACCCCACAATTTTTGTGTTTAAAATTCTGACTTTATTTACAAAATATTAATCATCTCTGATGCGTGTTCACGGGAGCACCACCATGCATGCATGTTTTGTTGACGTGAGAGCGGACGTTGTTGTGTGAACGCGCATAAGAGATTAATATTTTGTAAGTAAAGTGGTAAATTGTGTTTTTTTTTTTTTTGAAAGTGGTAGTCGCGTAGGCTGTCAATGGAGGGACAGAAATCTCTCCAATTTCATTAAAAATATCTTAATTTGTGTTCCGAAGATAAACGACAGTCATTCGGGTTTGGAACAACATGAGGGTAAAGCCGCCTTTCCACTGCACACGACAAACGACAGCCGTTGGACCGGAAGTCATTCATTTCCAATGGAGAGTAGTACGGGGGCTGCGTGGAGTTCCGATCATATGCGAATGCGGAAATTTCGGATCCGATTTGAGCTTCGGATGCGTTGAAATATTTGAACTTCTGCGGCTAGACCGTATGCGACCGGCCGACCGGATATGATGTATTCTAGTCAAAACGATGAGCACGAAGTTAGAATTACCAATATTTTAACACTTTAACGTTATTATATAAACACTATTTCTTTAAAATGGTGGTTATCAATAATTATGTAAAACAAAAAGGATATTTTATGATTATTAAATACATTTTTACGTTGAAGCTCTATAAAATGTACTAGTATGTTTTTATTTCAGATGTATTGAGGGTCATTTGCTTTGTATGGATATATTCATACATGCATTAACGTTACATTCATTAAAATCGTTCAGTTTACCATGGTGGTTGCTGGGTTGGAATAATGGTGCGTTCAAGTCTTCCTGGGAAGTTCGTATGTACGAGGTGGGAAGTCGTGTGTACTACAGTAGGTGCGTTCAAGTCACTTTCGTCGGAGTAAGATGGCGGTGTGCCTTCTCTAAATTAATTACACAAAATAACAACACTTCTGCTTCTAGAAAATGTAGAGCAAAGAATGTGCATTAGTTGTATGTTGCTTTTTTATGTTTTTAATTAATTTATGAAGCCATTGCAAAATTTATTGTTACATATTACATTTTTATATTGTGATGCTATCGTATTTTTGCTTGGAATCAGCTTACTTCGTTGTAAATAGAAAAGTCTGACAATGTCACTGCTAAATACCTGCAAGTATTGTGGTATTTCGCTATGTTTCTGACTGACACGCCCCCAACTCGTATAGATCGGAGCTTAAAGAAAATTACGAGCTTCCCATTGGTATTTACGACATTGTGGTGGCGTTCATGTCGGTTCTGCTAGTAAATACGATCTTTCCGACATGACTTGAACGCACCATTAGCCGAGGGTAACGGTTGCTTCACTACCGATTTCAAAGTTCCGTGCGACTGCCGCTAGGGGGCGAAATGCGACAATCGGATGCGAATGTCGTGTGCAGTGGAAAAGCGGCTTAAGTAATCAATGACAGAATTTTCATGTGTGGGTGAACTAACCCTTTAAGAAGTGTTGTTGTTGTAACCTGCCCCACTACCAGTGAGTAAAATATTTTTCAGTTAAATTATTCACGCCATCCTGCAACCCTCCATGTCAACACAGCGGTAAGACTCGTTCTTGTAAACCACCTTAGGTTTTTCATTTCAAATTATTTTTATAAACTTAAATTTATCAGTCAAAATACATTTTCAAGCTTCAGCATTACATTCATTCTAGTTTATTATACAAATATAATCAGTTTGCAGTCAAATCTGATCTCCAAAAGTCTTAGCTATAGATGATTAAATGTTACACAATTTTTTTTAAATGGGTTATTATATATCCTAATGATATTGAAACCATTTTTTCTCATTGCCAGACTGAATGTAATGCTATATTTAATACAATTAATTTTTGTCATATTCCCATGAATTGTAATAGTGATCATTAAGAAACAGAAATAGCCTCTTTATGTCCAGAGTGGGTATACTGTCGACGTGTAACGTACTCTACATTCATTCATTAAGCTTTTATCCAAAGCGACTTACAAATGAGGAACAACAGTGAAATCAAAAAGACAGTATCAATTCTGACAAATATATATACACGCTTACCTTTGGGAAGATCTCTGTAACGTTAAACGTTTCCTGAAAAATGATAAACAACAAAACAGATCAATTCATGTGATCTGGTATGTCGTGTGTTGTTTATAATAAATGTACCGCCTTTTAGCTGAAATGAAAGTTAAAAAAATAAAATAATAATAAAAAAATAAACACCACGACAATCATTAATGTGAGGAAATTTGGAACGATTACAGTGTAGAAAAAGCTATTTACTACCTCCAATCTGAGCTTTTCAGTGATCTGCAACCGTTCTCTGCGAATGTAAGCTCTGACTTTAGGAATATACATGCGTTATAAACAATATACAGTCGTATGACACGACTCATCTATATACGGTTAGATTCAATGTGATGCTCATCCTTGTGACGTTTGCGTGATGTCGTGCTTCCTGTAATGCTGAAGCTTGAAAATGTATTTTGACTGATAAATTTAAGTTTATAAAAATAATTTGAAATGATAGCTCCAATATAACTGGCGCGTTGTTTAAGAATTTATTTACGTAAAATATTTTTCAGTTAAATTATTCACGCCATCCTGCAAACCTCCATGTCAACACAGCGGTAAGACTCGTTCTTGTAAACCACCTTAGGTTTATTTTTAATGCTCTGATTAAAGTTTGTTTTATTTCCTGTAATCTGTGCACATTCCGTTTTTAATAATAAATTAATTATTAAACATTAGCAAAAAGCAATGTTTGCTTGCATATAATTTAAAACTATGTATTCTTAGCAGAATGCATTCAAAGTAAGTATTTAAACTAAAGTGTACCACAGCAAATGTGTTATGAATGTGAACATGTCTCCACAGCACATATGTAAATTAAAATTTAGCCTGGTATTCTTAAATATGATAAACAATTCAATTACAGATATCAAAAAAATCAACACACAGTAGGAAAATCTGAGGGTTAATCAAAATGGCATCATGTAACCAATAAGATTGTTTTTTATTCATGGAAATGTTCATATAAAGAGTTATTAAAAAACATCCTTGTGAAACAAAATCAGGAAATGAAATAAAACAGCAAATTCTTTAAGACTACTGTTGAGCTCCAGCCTGCAAGAGGAACAAGCTAAAAATCGCCTTTATCTAGTGAACAAAATCTTGAATTTCAAAATAAATCATGTCCATTTCAAGAAGGCTGTCAAAGTCTTCTCTCGACCACTTATTCAATAATGTGACTTTACTTTTCCCAAAGCACTGAAATGAATACAAATTGATGGAAATAAATAAATGAGATTGTGACTAGCTCTCGTCTCGATTAACCTAATGTCTAACTTTCACAGTCACAGATTGTAACAGCGATTTGTAAGTAGAACAGACTGTGAAAACAGAAGCTCAACATCCCATGTTTAATTTTCAGGAAAGAACTCGTGAAGTCTTGCTGAAGTCTTCAACTATGGAAATACATTCCCTCAGGTCAGATCTCTTTGGGTAAGAGGAACGCAGTCATGGAGTAGACGCTGGAGAGGTTACAACGGAACATGGCTGAAGAGGTACGACACGGACTCGCCGTTGTGGGTCCTGCGGATGGCCTCGGCGAGGATCATGGAAATGTCGATAACCTGCAGAGATCAGCGAGCAACAAACTTGACATGTATCCGTTACAGCCGCATGGAGGCATATTAAAGAAAGAACATCTGTATAATACCATCCCAAATGTGTTTAGAAAAGTTTCGAGAAGAACATAAGACACCACTGAGTCTTTTTCTTTCTTGTTTATAATGCACTGGGCATGTGACCATCCAAAGCCACTCCCACCAGTCTGTTATGGATATGCTTACCAGAGCCAAATACTGCTTTGCTTTAGTAGGAAATACTCCTCAGCAAACGTTTAGTCATAATGGTGTTGACTTGTATTGTTCCCAGGTGCAAGAATTCAAAGAGTAAACGTTTAGCAGAAGTGAGTTACTTTCAGTTTCCAGTGAAGGATCCAGTGTGTTAAAGGCAGCAGCTAAAGGAAGTATTGTAAATATGTAGAGAATGCCACGACAGAAAATCTGATAACAGGGTGTCTACAGATATGAACAAGTTAAATTTAAGACTTAAGACCTTTTTAATTCCACCTTACATGAAATTAAGGCCAAACCTGCGATGGAAATACACACACAAAAAAGAGTTTCAGTGTCACGTTTCTTCAGAAATGCTGATTTGCTGCTCAAGAAACATTTATTATTATCAATGTTAACACACACAGACATATATATATATATATATATATATATATATATATATATATATATATATATATATATATATATAAAGGCATGTGATCAGCTAGAGATAAAAAAGCAGGAAAATGTGACCGCGCACCCAAGCCATGTACCCGGCACTACTTCTTTTTTTTGTTTTAAATATATATTTTATCAAATTAAAATATTGTAGTAATATATACTATTGTTCTGTAATAAAAAGCAACATTTAATAATCATAATAATTGATAAATGATACAATATATAATATATATTTAATAGACTTGTTATTATTAAAGTACCATGTGAAAAGTTTGGAAACAATTATTAATTATTTTAAAATAAATCTCTTCTGCTCACCAGGTCTGCATTTATTTGATCAAAAATACAGTAAAAACAGCAACATTTCGAAATATTCTTACAAATAAAAAAAAATTGTTTCTATTTTAATATATTATAAAATGTAGTTTATTCCTGTAATCAAAGCTGATCCTTCAGAAATCATTCTAATATGATGATTTGCTGCTCAAGAAACATTTCTGATTATTATCAATGTTGAAAACAGTTGTTCTGCTTCATATTTTTGTGGAAATGGTGATACGTTTTATTTTTCAGTTTTCTTTGAAAAATAGAAAGTTCAATGAACAGCATTTATTTTATATGTATATAAATATATTACATTTATCAAAGCATTTATTAAATATAAATATTTTGTAACATTTTTAATGTCTTCACTCCACTCACTTTTCATTACTTTAATGTATGACAAAGAGCATTTTGCTCTTTTTTTAAATCTTACCACAAATGTTTGAATTGTATCATTGTTTCCACAAAAATGTTAAGCAGCAAAAACTGCATTTTAACATTGATAATAATAAATAGTAGGGGTGTGACGAGACTAAACTGTGACGAGATTTCTCGTCAAGGCGAAAAGTAGTCTCGTGATGTTGCCATGACAGAGTGGTTAGGATGATTAGGAAAGAATATGCCACTGCTACGTTTACATTACGCATCCACTGTCGTTTTGCTTTGTATTTAAATAAAAAACATTTAATTCAGTTGGATAACGGACACCGCCGCTCCATATTTACAGAGTTACGCGCGATCGCTGAAAGTGAAAGTAAACGCGAGCGCGCATTCAAACGCGATTTCAATACCTCGCATTTTGAAAGCGGCTCCCTGATGAATGCAAGTATCTCTCAATATGAAAGCTATTTTAGGCTGGGCAGTGTAGTTGTAACCATCTCTCAGCTCTGTATCAAAGAAAAATTTGGTCTTATTTGCACTTTGAATATTGAGAGAGTGCGATTATGGTTGCACTTAATGTAAAGTGTTACCATGAAAACGAATAACAGTTTTCTCTTAATCTTATTAAGCACAAACAATAAGGTTTCATTTGTTAACATTAGTTAATGCACTGTAAACTATGAACTAACAATGAAAGACTATTTTTAATAACCAATAGCGGTGTGACGAGACCAGTATCTCACGAGACGAGACGAGACTCGAGATTGAGTTCACGAGACGAGACAAGATGGCGAAATACATGACTAGAAAAACTATTCTGCAGGTGTATTTGAAATGTTTTAACTAATCATTTTGTAATGAATGTCATTTCAGTTCTACTTTCCGAGTATGAATTATCATATGCAGTAAAAGACAACAATACTCAAGTAATGTAAAAGGTTTTGCCACTAACTCAACTGACTGACTTCCCTCCTGTATGATTTCAGTCTCTTCAGATCTTACTGTACATGAATTATGAACTTCTACAACTTTTGACCTCCTAACTGAACTCCTCTCCACAATCTGATCACAGAAATAAAAACAGTATAAATAAAAATGGTAACACTTTACAATAAGGTCTCATTTATTAACATTAATGTATTAACCAACATCAACTAACAACAAGCAATATATTTGCTACAGTATTTATTAATCTTTGTTAGTTGATAAAAATAGTCATTCATTGTTAGTTCATGATAGTTCACAGTGCATTAACTAATGTTAACAAATGAAACCTTATTGTTTGTACTAGTAAATAATAAGAAGAGAAAACTGTTATTCATTTTTATGGTAACACTTTACAATAAGTGCAACCATAATCGCACTCTCTCAATATTCAAAGATCAAATAAGACCAAATTTTTCTTTGATACAGAGCTGAGAGATGGTTACAACTACACTGCCCAGCCTAAAATAGCTTTCATATTGAGAGATATCTGTATTCATCAGTGAGCCGCTTTTAAAATGCGGGGTATTGAAATCACGTTTGAATGCGCGCGCGCGTTTACTTTCACTTTTAAACGGTCGCGCGTACTCTGTAAATATGGAGTGGCGGCGACCGTTATCCAACTGAATTAAATGTTTTTTTTTATTATTTAAATACAAAGCAAAACGACAGTGGAGGCATAATGTAAACGTAGCGGTGGCATATTCTTTCCTAATCATCCTAACACTCTGTCATGGCAACATCACGAGACTACTTTTCGCCTCGACGAGAAATCTCGTCACAGTTTAGTCTCGCGAGATCTCGTGCCACGAGATCTCGTCACACCCCTAATAACCAACATAAACAAAGATTAATAAATACTGTAGCAAATATATTGCTCATTGTTAGTTGATGTTGGTTAATACATTAATGTTAATAAATGGGACCTTATTGTAAAGTGTTAACGTTTTTATTTATACTGTTTTATTTCTATGATCAGTTTGTGGAGAGGAGTTCAGTTAGGAGGTCAAAGGTTGTAGAAGCTCATAAATCATGTACAGTAAGGTCTGAAGAGACTGAAATCATACAGAAGAGAAGTCAGTCAGTTGAGTTAGTAGCAAAACCTTTTACAGTGCTTGAGTATTGTTGTCTTTTACTGCATATGATAATTCACACTCAGAAAGTAGAACTGAAATGACATTCATTACAAGATGATTAGTTAAAACATTTCAAATACACCTGCAGAATATTTTTTCTAGTCATGTATTTCACCATTGAGGATTTCTTAAAAATAGTGTGTAAAAATCTTGTCTCGTCTCGTGAACTCAGTCTCAAGTCTCGTCTCGTCTGATACCTGTCTCGTCACACCCCTAATAAATAGTGAATGTTTCTCGAGCAGCAAATCAGCATTTCTGAAGAATCATGTGACAATGAAACTGTCTTTGTAAACAACAGAATTATAAATTATTCTAATGACAAATGCAAATTTGGACTATATGCACGGAGCATTCTTTAGAACTTCCGCAATAATATAAGCCAGCTCTAGTAATGTAATCAAATGTAAAACAACACTGTATAGTTTTCACTGTATAAATTGATCGATTTATTCTTATCAAAGCTAAAGTTATTCATTCAAGAGCTCTGAGTAATTCTCTTTGCCTTTTGTTGATAAATTCACATAAATGGTGCAATCGTCAGCAGGTTTATTATTAGACTGCTGCTACTTTAAGACCAAATGCAAATCTAATACGCTAATACACATTTCCTCCCAACTATTTACACCCATTTAAGACAAACTATGTTTAAGTGAATACTCTCCAAGCTGATCATTTTGACAGTTTTGTGTGTATTTGATCTTTTAGAAGTGCAGACAAAGTATAATTTTCTTGTATAGTTACAGTCCGTTTCAGAGCGCACACACAGAGAGCCACCTTGAAGTTGGAAACAACGTCTCGTACGGATTGTTGTGCTTTTAATAACTCTTTTTATTATCAAACATATAATCCCGCAATTTAGCAACAGTAGAGACTGCATTTTACAACATTCACAGATTGTGCTGTTTCTAATGTTAAGTTTTGGCTTTTAGGGAGGAACGAATGTGCACCACTGTGAAGGGAAGGAAGTTGTGCTATGCGGCTAGTTTTAAATAGTTTTACCTCAAATCTCTTCTTTTTATAATCCTTGGAAGCCAAATTTGAAATATAAGAAATAAAATTAGATTACCACTGGCCCAAAGTGTAACCAGAAATTTGAATGTTTAGTTCTTTCTTCCATCGTCACTCATTAAGCAGGGATTGAATTCAGTTTTGATTTGAATCAAACATTTCTGGCATGACAAACCTGTATTTTGGGGCAATGTTTCATCTTCTCCTCCTGTGGAATGGTATTGGTCACGACTACAGCCTCAAAACAAGCATTGTTGATGCGTGAAATGGCTGGTCCAGAGAAGATGCCATGGGTCAGGATGGCATATACTTTAACTGCACCAGCTGATATTAACCTAAATACAGAGAGGGGGGGAAACCAAACTCAATTAAACTCTTAAATTATTCAAGAACAAAATAACTGAATGATGCGATACATACTAAAAACTTTTTTTTTTTTCTCATTTCATATTTAAAGTTTTAAATAATGTATTTTTACTGGTTTTCACTCCAGGTTTTTAAATTCTGAGCAGTGAAGCATTTTAAACAGCATCTGCTATACAAATAACACGTGTTAATATTTGTTTTAGTTTCTTACTTATCGGCAGCATGGCAGACGGTACCGCAGGTGTCTGCCATATCATCGACCAATATGGCCACCCGGTCTTTCACATCTCCAACCAGAACCATGCGGTCCACCTCATTTGCCTTTTTCCTTTCTTTGTGAATAAGGGCAAAGTCAACATTTAGCCTGTCTGCAATGGAGGTCACCCTGTCAATTGAAAAACAGCTCAGTCAGCAGTTACACATGCTAGGGCATAACTAAACAGGTGGTAAAATCAGACAGCCGACAGACCTCTTGGCTCCTCCAGCATCTGGTGATACAATAGTGCAGTTCTTCCATTCTGGGATATTTTCCTTAATCCATTTCAAAACGGCTGGCTCTGCATATAAATTGTCCACTGGAATGTCGAAAAAACCCTAAAAAGAAGAAGAAATGTAAAGGGGGGTACGATGGAGTTTCCCTCTTTTCCACCTCGCTTTTAAAATGCTTATCGGGGGTGGCAATTGCTTGAATGGTGGGTTCATTATTATTCTTAATGAAAAATATATCTATAAAACAGTACAAAATGCTTATATTAAACACAGAACTTCTATTAACATAACGAATACACATATTTATATTAGGCCTAATATAAAATTACAAATGACTTATACAAAGTTTAAATAAAAAACTGAAAATTAGCAAACACTGTGGAACACCCCCCCCCCCCCCCCCCCAAAAAAAAATGAAACAAATATAAACTCGCTTTAAAACATATTAAAGAGAACGTTTATTAACAAAACGAATAAGACAGCTTGGAGGCATGGCATACACCATGCTGATCTGACAAACGACTCTCGTTTGATTCATGCTGAATTGAGCTCTCTTTCGCGTCTCCTTGCGCTTGAACTAGTGGTTCAACGGATCACAAAACTCACGGTTCAGATTGCGTTTCTTTTTGAGTCACAGATCGGATCATTTTTCGGATCAGCAAGAAAAAAATATTCAGGGGGTGGGGGTAACTTTGCTTTCCATTTATTACTTAAAGCACTCTTTAAGTACTCCAATACCACAGCAAAAACTACTAGACTGCTAAAGTTAAAGTCGGCATGAAATCAAAATTGACCCTGATTACTTTGTTAGTGCATATTACTAGTCTTGTGGTGAACAATTAATCCGTGCAAGTTATTACACAGAAAAAAATTGTTTGTCGTGGTAATCTTTAATCAAAATCTGAAAAGTTACTTCCGGTCTGGAATGGCGTTCCTTCCCTGATGACGTCAGTTTGATGGCCTGGGTTGAAAACGCTTAAAACACTCCCCTCCATCCGTTAGTCTGCTATGAGCGAGAGGTGGAGAAGAGGAGTGCTAAAGTAAAACCCTGCCCTCTATTCAATAATACGTTTTACTTGGAAATACGTCACACCACTGGAGAAAAGTCATTTGCAACTTCCGGTTCACGGGGACTTTAAACATTATTAAAGGCAAGTGAAAACAATAAGAACAATTACAAAAATGACAAGCATAGATAAATTCAATATAGCCTGCAAATAAAGTAAGGTCTAACTGTAGTACACATTTCAGGTACAGAAAGTTTGTAATTAAATGTAAAATAACACTAAGTTCACTATATAAATTTAATATAGATTAATCTTTGTTAAAGCTGTGTTTGGTAGTTTGAAAAACCTTAAAGGGATAGTTGATGAATTAATTGAAATTTTTGTAATCATTTACAAAACGCCCTCAGGTTGTTCCAAACCTGTATAAATGTCTTTGTACTGCTGAACGCAAAGGAAGATATTTTGAAGAAATATACAGGCTGCTTTGAGCCACCATTGACTTCCATAGTAGGAAAAATATACTATGGAAGTCAATGTTGGCCTAAAGCGGTCACATTGCAAACTTTCTTCCAAATATCTTCCTTTGTTTTCAACAGAACAAAGAAATTTATACTGGTTTGGAACAACCTGAGGATGAGTGAAGGATGATGATAGAATTTTCATTTTTGGGTGAACTATGCTTTTAATGACATATAGACAACAACAAGTATTTATAGGCTGCTGTCACTTTTAGACCGAATACATGGACCCAAAATGATGATCTTTCGTTTTCTTTCTCTTGAGACATAACCGACTGTGTTTACGAGAATACATTTTGTGTGTATGTATCCATTCAAGTGCAAGTAAACACGAAAAAAAAAATCAATTCACGAGCGATCTGAAATGCGGCTCTCTCTGTTATCATTACTGTTACTTGTATTTAATAATGTTTTAAATGTGTATTATTTAGACTTGTAGTTTTAGCTGTGGTATCAAAATTGGAGTAGAGAATTGTGAATTTTCACTGGTATCTAAAATTTTGGTGTCATAACTGGCTGTTTTTGCAAAAACAGTTTCATGGCTGGTAAAAAAAATATTTCTGGTAAAATTTTCTTAAGCCATCGGCTATTGGCAGGTGTGGCAAGAAGTTTTAGTCCCTGGCTGCAAAGTTTCTTATAGTTAGTAGAATGTCTAAAGTGGACTATCGGAAAAAGTACAACCTTTTTGTCCCATTATTCTCACTCTACAATCTACACCAAAATCCCCCAAAAAATCTAGGAAGTCATGTTAACTATAATCAGCACATATTATGACTAAAACACATGCAAAATTTTTATTTATTTATTATTTATTTTTAATCACCAAATCATTTTAAGTCCCCTACCTGTATTTGAGATGCATGCAGATCCATGGTTATGATGTGGTCAGCACCAGAGACTGACAGCATGTTTGCCACCAGCTTGGCAGAAATGGGCGCCCGACTCTGCAGAAAACAAGAAGATCAAACATCTTTTTGCAACACTTTCCAAAACATTCTGCAAGCATGCATACAAATGTTCTTCCTTTAACATTCACAGAAAGACAATGGCACAGATTTCATCCCAAATAATGGCATTTAACCTTCACCCCACCTTATCCTTCTTATCCTGCCGGGCGTAAGGGAAGCACGGGATGACCGCTGTGACTCGGCAGGCCGATGCTATTTTGCAGGCATTTATCATAATCAGAAGTTCCATAAGATTATCATTAATTTCTCCACAGCCACTCTGGACTATGTACACATCCTCCCCGCGGACACTCTCTCCAATCTCCACACTGCACAATACACAGAGACATTAGGGACATTGGGAACAGGTCAGGCTTGACCCAAATCAACTGTTGCATGTATTCTGTAAAACATTACACTTGTTTTAGATGTCCCACTTGGTACATCAAATAAACTTCCCTTACATAACATTTGTATAACGGAGTTTACGCAGCAACAAAAAAAATGATCTACATTGCCTTTTTTTTAAACGGACAAGATACTTTGATAATATCATGTGACCTTGGAATAACGTGTAAATAAAATGAGTATCGTCTTACACCTAAGCTACTGTATTACCATATGAAACCATCACTGACACATTGTATTTGTTTTGTAAAAGTAAAGGGAAGCATGAAGGCTTGCTATGAAATAAAATATTCTTTATCAGTGTTCTCATTGAAAACCGATAAGCAGTGAATGTATCCACAGGGCAGCACGTTCAGGGACATTTCACATTTTAATACGATGCCTGTGGAGTCAGAAAGCAGGCGAAGAATTATTCTAATAAACAAATAAATGCAAATTGCGGCCATGTGACAACATTTAAGTTACCCACAACCACAAGACTATCATCATGGTAAATGTAATTAAATTGATCACGTGGGGAACATAAGCAAAGCAATCAGAGAACTAGACAAAAAAAAGTTTGTAGACAAACTTTAACATGGCTTGAAAAAAACCTAACCAGAAAGTTTGAAGTAGTTTTAAAAGCTTTAAAGTTTTCAGTTTGAAATAGTTTAAGTTTCAATCTAGTAGTTTTAATAGCCAGATAGATAGATAGATAGATAGATAGATAGATAGATAGATAGATAGATAGATAAGGTGGTTGCTAGGGTGTTGCTGGGATGTTGCTTTGCGGTTGCTAGGGTATTCTGGGTGGTTGCTATGCAGTTAGAATGGCAGCTTCATTGGGCCTAATGGGCTTCTGGCAGTTTAAATTTGAATTATGAATAATGATAATTATTTATATATTTGAATAATAAGAACTATAAGTTTAAATAGCATTTCAGTAAGTTGGCTTTTTCAAACCAGCTTAATGAGTGAAAGTGAAACCAGCTTAATGAGTCTTGGTCTCGGGTGCATAAGCTCAAACGATACTAAAAGAGTTATGCCCATTCCTATATGTTTAGCAATTAAATTACATTTAATGACAATATTAGTCACAAAATGTACGTTGAGGCTGAAGCAAATAGACATCGCCATGTAGACGCACAGTATTCTGGGATTCTTCTGAAACCCACGTGGACCGTTTGGCGGTCTCCATCTGAACTACAACTCCCAGCAGCAAGCGAGTATGTTAACGGCACTACAACATTATAAAGTAACATATAACCAGATAGTTTACAAGAATAACTCACCACGTCTCTTGGTTGCTAAACTTTTTCGTCACCACTTTCCCTAATTCCAGTCCGAGGCGGTCCGCGATTTTCTGAGAAAGATCCTGGTGGGAGCTGCCGCTAAATATTTTGATATTAGGCATGTTTTTTTCAGTAGATCGTATATGAAATGCAACAGAACTCAATAAATGGAGAGTGGTGTATTGTTCAGATATTTGCTACCCGATGTCAATATTACCAGTAAAGTGTGAGTCGCCACTACCTCTCGGCCATAGCTGATCCTAGACGTTACGCGCGTGACGTCACACCCCGCCTCTGCTGGTCGACGCCTCCAACTCGACTCAACTGTATTATCGCCACCGACTGGACTGGAGTGTGAGGAAGGGGAACAAAACGTAACAAAAATAAAGATAACTATTTCACTTTTGAAATATTATATTATATTTTCTAATACTCTGAGATCATTCTTTGCGAAGGGTCAATTCCTGATCATGTGTCCTAAAAGTCAGCTTAGAACCCATCAATGTCCCAAATATCTCATCGTTTTATAATCATTTTTTAGAAAAATGTATTGTTTTTTTTATTATTATTCATAAATAAAAACAAGTGAGATTTTTGACCAATAGGAAATATCTCCTTTTCATTAATCTGGTCACCTTAGCATCTACATAGAACTTTCTATAGGCTATTTTAATAGGAAACCACAATATCATGATATTGAATAATCCAACCAAAATTAAAAATAATCAAGCAAAATGTCGTTTATCCAATTAAACATTATACCTTTAACCCATTTACTTTATAAACTTTATTAACAGTTCCTCCAAGCATGTCTTTTGTTGTGCCTTACTTGTGTCTGTCTCTAAACAGCATCTATATTTTTCACAGAAGCCGCTACGGCAAAATAATCCCTTTCCTTTAAAACACATAGTTCAGTCCACAATCATGCATTCCATTTTTTCCCCTCTGTAAATGTGATTAGTGATTGCAATCACTATTTTATGGCTAGTGTTTCAGTAACAGTGCTTCAATCCCCTACAATAACCCAATATGAGGAAGCAAAAGAAAGAACAGCAATCACAACTATTCACAGTTATACTGAAGCAGTAGACTGAAATAAACTATTCTAACATCCAGTTAGAAATGCTTGTTTTGTCACATTTATTAATGCAAATAGATTAGAAGCCCATATAGCACGTCTCAACTTTCCACTTTCTCTGCTTCAGTCTCTGCATTTGTTTTAACTGGCCATCATTTGTGTCAATTATCCTTGTTGACTGCTAATTAAAAATCATTTTATTCTTTCAGCACGTTTATTAGTCTAATTTTTTCTCATTTTACAGAAAAAGATGTAGCAGAAGAATAGAATCCATTTTTCACTTGCATGGCACACACTGCAATGTCACCTCAGCATTTCTGATAAAATAGAAAATAAATCACAAATGCCCTTGTAACTTGCTTTCATTCAGTGGAACAAAAGAGTCTGTTCAAGGTTAGTTTCAAGCTTCAGTGGCTTACCAAGAACCCTTTGCTGTATAGAGAGATACAAAAGAATGGAAAAATGCTGACACTGAACTCTGAGAGCAATTAATTAAGATAGAAGTTTGTACAGTAGGCTATAAAAACCTTTATGTCTATGGAAAATCCCCACATAACATGGAAACCCAACATCTCTCCATCTCTCTCTTTCTCTCTCTCTCTCTCTCTCTCTCTCTCTTTCTCTGTGTGTGTGTGTGTGTGTGTTTGTGTGTGTGAACTTGCCAATAAAGCTCTTTTAAATTGTGATTTTGAATCTGGTCAGAGCTTTTTATCCACTAGATGTCAGTGTTTCGTTGTATTTTAATATTGTGTGGCAAACCTATTTAGTTGTATTTTATTGGGACTTTCTAGACTTAATCTGAATGTGGTTTACAAATGTTTTTTTTTTTTTTTAATGTTTTTTTTTATTAGCCTGTTGAAAATGTATGACACTTACTAATGTGAATAATAATAATAATAATAAAAAAAACACTTCCAAAACATTAGTTCATCTAATTAATAATGTTAGTAACAACAACAACAACAATAATGTTATTAGTAGAGAAATAATATGATCAAAAATCATATTTTTATTAATAAGTGATAAAAATAAACATAGGCTATAGAAACTAACATCGAGATGCAGAAATAATTGCATGCTTAATAAAGCACAAAGTAAATGAGGTTTTATGAAATGCTATATTCCTTGCACTGATACGTTTAAGAGATAATAAAGTGTAAGAAATTACAATTAAGTAGACTTTTGGTAAAGCAGCAAGAATTTTCATCTCATGTCTCAAGTGTTATAATATGACGCCACAACCGCGGAGGCGGGGTTAGAGTCGAAGACGTCGCAATATAGGGGCGTGGCTAACGAGGGAATATTATGGTTCAGTTGCAGTGCGCACAGAGCGAGAATGAGCGAGCGGAGCACCGTTTTACTCAGCCTGTGAGAAATGGATCATCATAACGCTATATTATTCACATCTCTTTCTTCCATGGACATGTACGCAAAATCAGCCATTTAGATGGCATTTTTAACTGCTTGTTCTGTATGCCTTACGGTAGGTGTTTGTGAATTGGACGTTTGTGAACCTTCGATTATGGGCATGGATAAATGAAAGGGACATAATCTGAAAACTATGGAGAATCTGTTTTTCTCTCATTTGGCAGTGTTTGACATCGACGAGCTTTTCTGAGCCATGTATGCTAATTCACATAGATTTGAATTTTGAACTAATTTTCTGAAGGATTATTATGCTTAAATTGTGTTTTGCAACTGTGATAGTGAACTGGAGACGTATTGTCAGCTCACTGGGATATCTCTGACCTTACAGTAGCCTACTCAGCTACATCTACATTTATCTACACAGTGTGAATTTTTGTTCCAGGTGGACAGACTTTTTAAATCCTTCATCAAGTGTTGTATTCTGAAATATGGCATTACCTGACAATGCCACTGGCATTCCTGCAGAGGAACTGGCCTTTCCAGAAATTATTGAACTGAACGTTGGGGGTCAGGTGTATATAACCCGCTACTCAACTTTAACAAGTGTGCCAGACTCCCTCCTGTGGCAAATGTTTAGCCAGAAGAGCACTAAGAGCCTGGCTCGTGACACCAAGGGTCGTTTTTTCGTTGACAGAGATGGCTTCCTGTTTCGTTACATTCTGGACTATATGCGGGACCAGCAGCTTGTCCTTCCAGACCATTTCCCAGAGCGAGGACGGCTGCAGCGAGAGGCAGAATTCTTCAACCTCCCTGAACTTGTTAAACAGCTGGCACCAAAGATAAGTAAGCAGAACTCTCTGGGCGACGAGGGCTGCCAGAGCGACCCCGAGGAGTCCTCACCTAGCACCGACATTGCCCGAAACCTGGCCTCGCTGGGGGTGGCCGCATGTTCCGGCCTGGCCTCGGCTGCAGGTGACGGCAAGTGCTCCGGATTCATCACCATTGGCTACCGGGGCTCCTACACCCTCGGCCGTGACAGTCAAACAGACGCCAAGTTTCGCCGAGTGGCTCGGATTATGGTGTGCGGGAAGACTTCTCTTGCCAAGGAAGTTTTTGGGGAAACGTTGAATGAGAGCCGCGACCCTGACCGCCCCCCAGAGCGCTACACATCACGCTATTACCTAAAGTTTACTTTCCTGGAGCAGGCTTTTGACAGGTTAGCCGACGCCGGCTTCCACATGGTGGCCTGCAACTCCACAGGGACTTGCGCCTTCGCTCATGAGCAGACTGACGACAAAATCTGGGCCAACTACACCGAATATGTATTCTACCGTGAGTGAACTTAAACCTGTGTTCCAGCGTCTCCTCCCTGCCTCCCAGACCAGAGATCACCTGCAATAGATGTAGAAGCTTCTAGATCACAATCCCCACCACCTTCACCAGACTTTCCCATGTCATCAGAGCCCTAAATGTCTCTCTCATCCACTGCGCTCAACTAACCTTACTTCCCTTCAATCAAGCCCCATTGATCTTCCCCTCACCAAAAGACTGCCTTCCCTTTTCTCTGCTTTTACAGCTTTTGAGAAACACAAAGTTGTACTGTTGTTATATATTTTGTCGAGCTGAATGTTGGAAATGAACGGCTAATCTAGGCTTGAGCCATTTGAAAGGGCTTCACTTCTGTCAGTCAAATTGTTGGACGTATTGTAAAGCTTTTGAGCTGTTGGCCATTCTTGATGAGAAATAGATATGTAATAGATTATGTAATTTTAGGTCATTGTTACCATGTGTAAACCTTTAATGGGGCCAAAGGAGAGGGAATCCATTAGGCTTTAAAACTCTCTTTACAAATAGATGCAGTTACTGCATGTGGAAATTCAAGTGTCACTGTGAGACCTAAAGATGTAATAATACAGAAAATTTCAATTGGTAAAAAGTTGTTTTACACTGAGTATATTCGCGCATCATACTATTTTAATTTTTAACTAACATTATTAGTGAAAAGTGTCAAGGCAGGTTATAAAGAAAGTAGGCATTAATTGGGCAGAATAGTGTAACGTCACCTGAAAGTGCAGGGCTGTATAGCTGTATTGGCTGTGTTAGAAGCTTTCAGTGTTTTATTTGTGTAAGGTTAGAGAATGTGAGTTGTAACATCGTGCTCAGAACATTCAAGTTTTATTTTCAGGAGTTTCCAGTTCAGTTGAACCAGTCATACTGCACCTTGTTGTTTACACTCTTAAAAATAAAGGTTCCAAAAAGGGGTTTATCACAGTAATGCCATAGAAAAACCATTCTGGGTTCAGTGAACAGTTCTTAAAAGAACCATATTTTCTTGTTTTTTTCAAAGAACATTTGAAAAATCTAAAGAACCTTTTTCTGATATAAAGAGCCTTTTGTGCAATGGAAATGTTCCATGGATGAAGGTTCTTTATGGAACCATTAATGCCAATAAAGAACCTTTATTTGTAAGAGTGTATTGTCAATCAAATATTTCAGTTGCTTACCGTTTGTGTAATTTCCTTTCTAATTTTTCATATACTAATATTGTTGTTTAATGAATTTAATGTGTCTTTTTAAATTGGATCTTATTCAAATGTGATGATATTACATATAAATTGATATGTATCATCAGTTATATTCAGTAATTGATGTTTGGATATTTAAGCAACACAGCCTATCATTTACAATAACACACCATATATTTTTGATTTATGAAAATGAGATTAGTTACTTTGTGATTAAGTTGATATTTTCTTCTTCATTAAACGTGAAGCCACTGAGTTAGATGGTGACTATTAGAGCTTTAACTTTCAGGTATTTCCTACAAACACATCCTTTGTAACCTCAGGCTTATAAACTGTAACACAAAATCTTGCAGTGGGCTTTAGTTATGAGATGTCATTTGGGATTATAAATATCAACCAGTAATTTATTTTATGTCAATCGGAAAATAAATTAATCCCTTAATCTTAATTTCCTGATAGTCTTTTAAAGGTTGTGTTCAGCATTGTTTATAGTGCTAGCCTCAAAGTGTCATTATGAAAGCATGAATAAAAAATAATTATTCAACAAGTATTTTGTCCTAAATATAAAACAAATGTATGTATTTAATGTATTTGCACATCATTAAAACAGGCCAAAAATGTTCCACTGAACACATTTCCTGTGAAGTCAAGTTTAAATTAAAGCAACAGTGAATGCTGTATTTTCACGAGGTAGTCTTTCGTGTTTTAATAAGAGCCTCATTCACCAGAAATTTCTATATCGAATAGCTATTTGCAAGCATAAAAGATTAAGCCTAGTAAAAACCGCCAGAAATAGCATGAGATTCAATGAACTAAATTTTGTTTTGTTTATTCCGTCTTATAAACACTCGTAGCAATTTTTGGAGGGGTGAATTTGGCAGATCTGCTTTGCTTAGTGAAAGTAAAGAAAAATTGAAGCATTACATCAGATTATTACATATTACAAAGTCTTTTCTAAACTCAACTCTCTGCTTCTTTCTCTCGTTCATTTTGCTCTTGCTTAATGCGTTTTCTCTGCGGAGACACCAAAGCATGAACATATAGGTAAGGACAGTATGAAAAACAGGACAAACATATAACCAGCTCAGTCAAAGCAGATTACCCAACCAGCCTTTGTGTTGCTGTGTCTAATCTATCTAATTAAGATTGTGCTGGAACACTGAGCAGCTCACATTTACTCCGGTGGGGGAACAACATATTTACATATCTTTTTTTCAGCTCAGTTGATAGAAGAGATTAAAAAATTCAACCCGATAACTTGAGATCACTGACAGGAGGGCTGGAATTGTCCAGGTGTCTGAAACATCAACATCCCTGAGCTGGTATATGAGAAAGTGAGCCAGACAGGTAAACTTTAGAAGACCTGAACCCCACAGCCTCACATCAGTATCTCAAACACTGCTGCAAAAGCTCCTGCTATTAAATCTAATGATACTTAGACACTGCACAGGCTGAAGCAGATGGAGCTGAAAGATCATTTGGCACATCTGGCCATCGGCCGGAGATGCTGGGACAGGCTTCAGCTTCCCTGCGACCCTACAAGCAATTTGGAAAATGGATGGATAGCTAGACTTTCTTAATACACATCCCTGGTCTTGTTGTGAATCATCATTGCATTATATTCTAAAAAAAAAAAAATATTGGAATGAAACACAGGCTTTTCACAATCCTATCACTTACCTGTTGTGATTGGAAATATGTCATAATACAGAAGTAAAATGGGTTGCAGATACCATTTTCATGTCAACTTCACATGTGTCGTAGATGTATATTACAGCAGGTGGGTTTTAAGATACATCTATGCACTAAATGGTTTAACTGTCGATCCTTTACTCTGGCCTGCGGTATAATTTGTTGCATTGTGTGCTCATGTTATTTATAACATCCAGGCGCAGCTGTTAAGCCATTCGGCCTGCTTATAAACTCAAGTGAGTCAAAGTCGCAATCATCGTAGGCATTAGGGGGATATACCCTGGACTGATGACTTGTGCTTTTCTTTTGCTGCATGTCCTTTCTGTTTTAGGTCTTTGTAAGTTAGGAAAGAAAATTCTTAAATTGTTCTACTTTAATGCAGGGCCATAACAACCATAGAAAATAGCCGCATTTCCACTCTCGGGCCAAAAGCAGGCGTGCTAGTGGATGCCAGGGCCAGTCAGGTTTTCACATTCACTTCCGGGGCTTGATTAGGCCTCGTTTACCCCTTTTCCACCAGCACGAACCAGGTGCTAGTTCAGAGCTAGTGCTAGTGCCAGTTCGGAGTTGGTTCAACTGATGAGCCTTCTAAGAACCGGTTTGTCTTTTCATTGGCTAAAGAGCCAGCACAGAGCCAGGTCTTACTTCACTTATGTCTCATATTTCACAGCAAAGCTAGAGCGGGAGCGCCAAACACAAATACACCAAGCTTGTTCGAGATGCATCGGCTTCTCGCAGAGCAATCGACACATGACATCACAGCACCACAAGAACGATCCAAAAGCACAAAAGCACCCGCGGCACTCCGATGTCTCCCACCAAGCGGTCCGCGCTGCTCTGATGCATCTCGAACAAGCCTTCCATCAACAATGGCGGACGTTTCGCTACTATTGATGCTCATGGCTTTGCGAACCTACATCGGCATCCAAACACGGCTCGCCATAATTTGTATATAGACAGAGATTACAATCAAGCTGCTGTTGGCTTGATTAGCTGCTATTTCAAAAATGGTGGTCACAAGTTTCTTGTTGGTCACAGTAACCCCGCCCCCAGCACCTGACGCAACCGGTTCTTACTTCTAGACCAGCAATGTTTTGGTGCGAAACACTTTTCCTGGTTCGGAGCTGATGCTTTGGGTGTCGAAAGACAAAGAACTCATTTGAAACTAGGCTCCGAATCAGCACTCAAACTGCCTTGGTGGAAAAGGGGTAATTGGGGCTTCCTCGGGACCAACAGCCAGGGTTTTTTTTGGCCTACCAAATACCTTGGTCCAAAATGGGCCAGCTCAGGCTTGAGGGAGTGGTTATGAACAAAGGTGGAGTCTGGAGATGGCAGCGCCACGGATGATTTCATATAGGCCTACCAGCCAACATCAGCATTAAAGACCTTTAAAATCATTTTAGCTCAGAACTAGCTTTCAAACAGCAGCAAGTGTTTGAAAATAACTTCTGTTTGTGATCCGATGTGGATTCTGTTCACTGTATAAGGTAGAAATATCTATATGCAATGCAAAAGACTATGCACACTAACCATTACCATAGTAAACATGGTAAATATGACCGCTTGAAGAAATCAGACAAATCACATAGGCTATCAAAATCATGTATTTATTTTATCTGTCAGTATGTCTCGTTGTTTGTGTCATTGTTCCAGAGAGGCGTGTTACGGGAGGGTTTTAGTGAAGCGCTGCTGAGCTTCTGGCCCGACGGCGGAAACGCAACATTTTGGGTTTGGTGCTACAGGTCCGAGGCTATTAGCCCAACCCGGCCCATTGAAAGCCCTGGCTTACACTGGCCCGACAGCGGAAAAGCAGCTATTGACGGGGACAAGTCCCCCCCAATAATTAGAAATGGCCATATTGCCCCCCCCAAATACTTGATATACTGCTCTGCTGTACTCTATTACACACTCTATTTGTTGTTATGAGATTTACTACAGAAAGAGTGCGTGGTGAGATGCAAGTAGCTAAACATTTAATATCTGTTTTATGATAGAAATGTTTAAAGCTGACAGTAATATCAAACTACTTGACTTTATCAAATGTCACCTTTTTGAATAGAAAATATGAATCATTTACATGATTCATGTAATCCATAACTGAATGTGACAAGACACATTCAGTTGGTGTCTTCTCCTGAGATACAGTAGTAAATAGTTGCAGCTATATAATGATGGTGCAAAAATGCCACAGTTTACAGCCAAATAACACACAATGAAAGAAGACCTGTGGGGGCAGAGGGATGTGGGTGGATTTGAACTCAGGTTCAGACTGAGCAACTCAACCACTGAAAACAGCATCTTAAAGGATTTTAGGTGAAACGCACAAAAAACTGAAAACGCCTTGATTACATGAGTAACCCTGGCTGTCTGAATAGAGAATGAGATGCTACAATTGAAGAAAAACTAACTAAAGGCTGATTTATACTTCTGTGCTGAACCTACACTGTATACACACGGATGGCGTAGCCTGACGTGCACCTCTCCAAAAATGTAACAACACGTCAATTCTATGTGGACCACAAGCACTGTTATTGGTCTACTAGAACCCCTCCCTCAGGTCAAAAAAATAATAATAATAATAATAATTTGCATTAGCGTTGCATTTCCTCATACCACTAATAGTTCGACATAAGCACTCTTAAGCTGCTGGCCACTAATAGCTCAAAAGGTGCACTTTTGACTGAGTTTCTGGCTGTTTCCTTCCAGTTATTTAGAATAGAAAGGATGTGTGACTCTGAGGGATGACAGACGATTCTGACAAAGAGAGAGAGAGACAGAGAGAGAGAGAGGAATGTGGGGGGGGGGGGGGGGTGTTCCATTCAGGAATGTTCACCCTATTCTTTTCATCTTGACAAATATTGAATTTATGCTTAATATTCTATTAATTAGATACTTTTACTTCATAGACATTTTTAATTTCTGATATCTCCATATCTGTGTTTGTTCTGTTGTCTGTTTCTTTGTCTGCACACAAACACTGCACTGTACGCACGCTGTGAGGTATCAGAGCATTTTGAACGAGTATGAGTACACAAGCTCAATATCAGGCCGATATGGATACTGGTATCAGTATTGGTGCATCCCAAAAAATGACTATAGGTATGGCGCAAGAAGAATCAAACAATCATTGCCACATGCACCTTAACAGTTATATTGTTTCCATGTTTCCAGCTGGGGATGCCACCTGGTGCCCTGAGCCTTGGAAAGTAGATCTGATCAGGATCTTCCAAGGATGCTTTTTCAGCATAGACACCAGATCTGAGAACCAAACCATGTATACAATGGAAACAACCCCAGTTTTTGACTCAGGGTGTATCAGTGGGGAGAGTCTGTCTGCAAGATGATCACAACAGACACCTTTTCATTGGGTTGGGGCACAGGGCATGCAGAATTGAGAAAGGAGAAAGAGAATCAGGAGAAAACCTGTCACATATAAGTCACATTTATGTCACAGACCTTCTTGAATAGGAGACTGAGCAGCAGGGAAAACCCCTCCCAGACCAGGTGAATACAAGGCCTGACTCAATATATGGGGCCCAGTCATAGGGATACTGTGTGAAATGATATAATTGAGGCACATCTCCTATACTATGAAGGCTTCGTCGCATGGAGCATGAGCGAGAAGATTGTCTTTCAAAACACACAGTCTGCTGTTGCCCAAGACGTTAAAGACTCTGGGATTGAGAGAACAGAATGCAGTGGGAGTAAAGGCTTCTACAGTCTGACACAGTCCCCCAAAGCAGGCCAATCCTCCATTTCCAGGCCATTTGATCAGGAATGCCCCTCTGAACCCATAGGATGGGAAACCTTACTTGCCAACCTCAGGTCCTGCCAGAGCGTGACTGCACCACAACGTGAGTCCACAGAACTGAATCTTTTAGAGGTGGGGTCCAGACTGCCTCACTGCTTTTCTCCTTTCTTGAGGTCACTGCAGACAGCTGGAAAGGGGACAGCCTGAAGGATCTAACAGGAGATCCTAGAAAAACAGCAACAGCCTGTGAGGCAAATGGGCACTACAGGGCCCAAGAAGCATTCGTTGACTGCACTGCTGGCTGGTCAAGCTCCAGAGAAGCTAGTGCTTTCTGCTAGGGGTTCCACTCTACTCACTGTACGTGGGTTGCAGGAAACATGATACACGATACAAACATCCAATAATGAAATAATAAATCCAAGGATTCTCAAAAAGCAGATAAACCGTCTTCTTGAAGAATAGAAGTCTGAGGAGTAATGGCACAGACAGGTAACGCAGTGCCTCACTGGATGCAGGTTTGCGCCATCGGCCAATGAACTGCCATAATTCTATACAGGCTTCAGACAATCATCATACCTGGAGGGTGTTCCCATAGTCAGTCTATGAAAGGGAACTGAATGAAGACAGCATCAAATATGAAACTGCTTCTACTGCTGAGCAAACTAGTCGCAAGCATGCTGGGAATCACCTCAACCATCTGGAGTGTTGAGCCTTTAATCTGCCCTCTAATAGTCAATAATCTCAAGAAAGCTCTATCCTCAGTCGCCTGACCCAAGGAGATTTGCAAGAATGGGTGCTTACCTCTGCCTGAAATGCGGCACAAGACTTGTGCAACTTCACAGCTTTATACAGAGCAGTTGTGCACTGCAGTGTTACTTGCCAACATGCAGATTGTAAATGCTTTTGAATTTGGGATTTTAGCTAGATTACTGTTTATTTTCATCTTTCTATTTAGATCACTCCATTACTGTTGCTTACATTCACATGCATACTGTGAGTCAGATTGAGACTGGCTGGCATGTGCATAATGCGTTAAGAATCCGTCACGGTACAGGCAGCTGTCAATGCAGATAAACAAGAGACTCTGGGAGAGTGTTCAAAGAGAATCTAAAGACAAATATTGACACAGCGGGATTAATTAAAGCCTACGTCTGCATTGTTCAGAAGGGAATGAGGGAATGGAGATGAAAATCTCAAAGATGAAAAAACATGTTCAGAGATACAAAGATAGTGTGGCAGAGTCTCTCTATTGTATATTTTATCTGTACTGTCTATCAAAAAAAAAAAAAGAAAGAAAGAAAAGAAACAAACAAACAAACAAATTATAAACCATAAGTCTTTTCCGAGAGACCCACTGTAGGAACATTGCAATACTTGTTCACTAATTAAACATAAAAAAAAGCAAGGCAGTGGTCATCTTGGAGGTGTGTTTCGGGTCGTTATCATGTTGGAATACTGCCCTGCGGCCCAGTCTCCAAAGGGAGGGGATCATGCTCTGCTCATTCATGGTTCCCTCAATGAACTGTAGCTCTCCAGTGCCGGAAGCACTCATGCAGCCCCAGACCATGACACTCCCACCACCATGCTTGACTGTAGGCAAGACACACTTGGTTGGTCTTTGTACTCCTAACCTGGTTGCCGCCACACACGCTTGACACCATCTGAACCAAATAAGTTTATCTTGGTCTCATCAGACCACAGGACATGGTTCCAGTAATCCATGTCCTTAGTCTGTTTTTCTTCAGCAAACTGTTTGCGGGCTTTCTTGTGCATCATCTTTAGAAGAGGCTTGCTTCTGGGATGACAGCCATGCAGACCAATTTGATGCAGTGTGCGGCATATGGTCTGAGCACTGACAGGCTGACCCCCTCACCCCTTCAACCTCTGCAGCAATGCTGGCAGCACTCATACGTCTGTTTCCCAAACACAACCTCTGGATATGACACTGAGCATGTGCACTCTTCTTTGGTCGACCATGGCGAGGCCTGTTCTGAGTGGAACCTGTATGGTCTTGGCCACCGTGCTGCAGCTCAGTTTCAGGGTTTTGGCAAACTTCTTATAGCCTACACCATCTTTATGTAGAGCAACCATTCTTTTTTTCAGATCCTCAAAGAGTTCTTTGCCATGAGGTGTCATGTTGAACTTCCAGTGACCAGTATGAGAGAGTGAGAGCGGTAACACCAAATTTAACACACCTGCTCCCCATTCATACCTGAGACCTTGTTACACTAACGAGTCACATGACACCGGGGAGAGAAAATGGCTAATTGGGCCCAATTTGGACATTTTCACTTAGGGGTGTACTCACTTTTGTGGTCGGCGGTTTAGACATTAATGGCTGTGTGTTGAGTTATTTTGAGGGAACAGCAAATTTACACTTCATACAAGCTGTACACTCACTACTTTACATTGTAGCAAAGTGTCATTTCTTCAGTGTTGTCACATGAAAAGATATAATAAAATATTTACAAAAAATGTGACGGGTGTACTCACTTCTGTGAGATACTATTTATATATATATACATACACTTCCTCCGTAGAGCCTCATGAAATTGTTAATTGTTCTTATTCATTCCAACAGTATAATCCATCCTGTACTTTATACTGACACCTGTTGGTATGGATTCATGAAGTTTGTTCAGTGACTGCTGCTCTTCACAACTTTTTTTAAATACTTTTTTTTAAAAGATTTGTTTCAGGAATTTTCCACTTTTATTCATTTAGTACAGTATAGAGTGGACATTAAGCATTGTGGGAAAGATAAAGAGAGAATTTGAATTTCAAAAACCCTTAATTACAAATTATTAATTACAAAACTAAAACATTGTCCAGTCAATGAGCACATTGTTAAACAAGTATCAAAACAGAAAAAGCAAAATTATATTAATAGGGATGCAAAATACAGGTTGTCATTAATAATCTCACACAAAGCCCCCTTATAGCACCAAATCAAATAAAAAGAAACAAGATTATTCATGGCATTATAATATCGGAAATCAATTAAAATTCTAGATTTCACTGAATTGAAAAACACTGCCTCTAAATTATAACTCTTGATTCATTAATTTTTATGTTTCCTGGTATTATAAATTGCCATTTTAGCTAGGCCTAGCAAAAAGTTCAAAAGTTGAACATATTCAAAACCACAAATAAAAATTCCCACAGAAAAAGTTTCACCAAAACAAACTAATAAATTCTGTAAAACAGTAAACAAAGTCTTCAGTCTAAAACACTGCATAAATGCACAAAACACAGTTTCTCTCTGCAAACAATGGACAATCATGACCAACACCAGGTTTTAAAACTGAAAGGAATCAGTTTTAGGATCAGAAAGGACCAGGACTCAAACTTGCGTCAAAGCACTGCCCAAAAAGCTATATCAGCTTCGACCAAAGCGGTCTATGTTTTGTTTATTTGTTTTTCATCTCACACAACACACCATAATTGACATAATAGGATTCAAACTTGACTAATTTTTTGTGTTGTTAGTGGTCTGAGTTATCACAAGGCCGGCTGCTTTACAGTTCTCTCTCCCTGCAGCCGTGACTGTGACCAGTGTGTGTCTTCACGCCTATCGCTTTATGCCAAGGCATTTATCCTCAATCTGTGTTTGAAGCTGAAGCTGTGGGTCATTGTAGTTTCTTTCATCCATGAACTGTGTGCCTGTACATTTTTCCATTGATATTCATTCTATATGGACCAATGGATTGCAGATGAAAGACTTGGTTGTGTCTATATTGGGGATATGTGGTTTGTTGTTATATTGTATTTGCTTTTGTTTTTTTAAATGCACTTTTATGTTTATGTTTTGTTGTTGACACAGCTAGTAATGTGAACATGGCGGCACCCATGAGGAGGAGACCCTCTACATTTAAAACTAAAAACATTGATTTTGTTTCATTGATGAAATTATATTTAAAATTATATCTAAAATAGATATAACTGGAGGAGGGGGGTCTCAAAGGGTTAGTAAATATGCATTTAGGTTAGGAGATCAATTGTATTTGTGTCTGGTGAACAAATATTGAGACTGGTCGGTTTTAAATCCAAAGCCATTAAAGTGCCCTCTGGAGGAGATGTGACTACATCATAAAGCCATTATGAGCCGTAACCATAGAGACAATATGCATTTGTCTCTTTGAAAAGCATTTCACAGCCCACTCAAGGCCAGATCACAGGCTCTTAACCATTACTGGGTGAATGCAAGATAACAGATATTCAAGACACAGATTTCTTTTTCTTGTCTGTCAGTAACATTTACATGCTGGTACATATGGAAGTCTTTATAAAATGTTTTTCCATTGTGTAATATATTAAATTCCTATTGTAAAACCAATTTGAAAAAGGTGTGTGTAATCATTTGTACAATTATTTGCAAAAGAGATATTTAATGTCTGCTGAGTCTGAATGTTCAGAGTTTACTGACTATTAATTACCACAGAAAATAAACCGACTCGTCCCTCAGTTTGTAAAATAAAAACAATAAAAAATTGTGTTGACAGTAATTCAGTTTAGTCTACAGGGCAACGCATTTCATTGTATGCATCGTGAGAGTCATGCTAAATTGTGGAAATAATGGCCACATCCTAACCACATTTGCCCACTGGCCTCTGTCCATCATGGCCTCCTAATCATCCCCATACTGATTGGCTTCATCACTCTGTCTCCTCTCCACCAATAAGCTGGTGTGTGGTGGCCGTTCTGGCGCAATATGGCTGCCGTCGCATCATCCAGGTGCTGTGGTTCAGGAGATTCCCCCTTCCATATGTAAAGCGCTTTGAGTACCCAGAAAAGCTCTTTATAAAAAAAAATGTAAGAAATTATAATCAGCTATAAAGCGTTGTTAGGCACGTCATGCAACAGAAGCCTTCAGCCGCAAGATCCTCATTGCTTTTATAAAATGGTTAATTCATAATAAAAATGTTTAAATGTTTTTACAGTTTAATGAAAACCGATTCATTGTGTTCAGATGTCCATAAGTGTTTCTTGTGGAAATAATAATGGTGTGGTGATATTGACCTTTTGCATTTATTAAAATTAAGGATAAGCATTATTTATAGTCACATAATTTGTAAAAAAATAAATAAATAAAAAATGTGTAGAAATGTATAGATTTTTTTATGGTTCCTTTCCTGTGTCCTTGTGCATCTTGTTCAAATATTTCCAGGGGACAATTAAGACAACTGACAACTGAGGGACAAATTTTCTGTGTTAATGGACAATATGTTACAGCTGCTGTGTCTAGAAATGAGCATTCCTTTAAATATTAAATAACTTCTTGAACTGAGCATGACTGCGATGATAATTTTTCACATTCATTGCTGTGCACACATATACACAAGCACACACAGACACACATACTTGTTAATGAGAGCGTTGTTCTCATAACACATTCAAGTTGTTGATGATGGTGCTGTAAAAATGTGCCACAGACAACAGATGGACTGCCTGGAAAACAGTTGAAGAAAATATATTTAAACCCATTTATAGACCATACCAAAGCATTAGTGAAAGGCAGTTTGCTTTCATAGGTTCACTCAACACTGCATCAATAGCTGATGTGATAGGATCTAGGTATGAAGATCATCTGGTGATGATTGTTTGAAGACTGTATTAAAAACACACCATTTCATTGGCTGCTGGTGCTAATACCACCATCTAAGACACATGAGTCACCAATTCCATAAAAGGAAATCTTCGTGGCATCACTCATCAGATTTCTGTTCTTCAGATAAGATCTGCTTATGTAGCATTATTTACTTTGAATTATTGTATTCATTGTGTTTCAGCATTATTATCTACTTCTCTATTGCTCTCCCTGGACTGTGTGCAACACTGTAAAGCACACAGCTCTTGCTCTCAAACTTTCAACTTGTATACGTCTCTTTAATTTTGCAGTGACTGATTTGGCACTTTTGGCATCACTCTACCAATTCAGCTCATGAGATATGTTGCTCCATGACTGATTCTGCTTTGTCAGGTCCATCGTGTGCCACGTTTCAGATAACAACAGTTCAACTGTGAATTTTTGATACAATACTTTCTTGTATGGAAGCAGTGTTTACGACCACAGTGTCGCAACTAGAACAGGGTGTGACCCCCTTGTACATGCTAAGCCGCTTATATTGAGTTAGGCTGTACATTCTCCCATTTTTGGGCCTGGCTTATCTGCCTTTCTCTTTGCTTTGTCAATTCTGACACATTCCTCATTTCATACAGCAATTGTTTAACTGCATTTTGAATGGTAGTTGTCTTGCTCGTTAGCACAGGAGTTGGTCTTTATGTCGGTTTACACTACCATAATATTGTTACGAAAAGAGTTACGAACACCACATTCTGCATCAGCTCTGCATTCTGTGACAATTTTCTTGCTCATGCACCACACAATGTTGCCCTTGGAGCACAGGAGTTGCTGTAGTTTACATGACCATAAGGTCCATAATGGTCATGGTCATTGACATTTGAGCTTGGGGGTTCTATAGTAAACGTACAAATTCACACTCCGTGTACCATTCAAGTAGTTTTATTGATTACATAGAGCAGCAGCAAGTGTGTGATTGTCAAGGCAACCAGATATACTGCACGCAAATTACTTGTGCTACGTCTTTTTTTTTTTGTGCTAGCAATAAACATGTTGAAAACATGTTTGTCAACAGAATCTCAAAGTAGACTTTTATTAAGCAAATCAAGGAGTGAATTACTGCTTTAAAACATATCTATTGCCCCGGGCATGTTTCATAAGATTCCTTTATATCCATAAATTGGCCATTTCCTGCATTTTACCCTTTCGGTAAATAACGTTACTGCCATTGAAACACTCATGACCAATGCCACCACCCCCCATCAGGCATGTGCCCATTATGTGACTCTGAAAAGTGATAAGAACATGACCAAATGTAGAGTAAAAGCAGTGGCTCTATATTTATTCATCCATTAAGGGACTCAGAGAAGCTCATGAGCTGCTTGCAGATTTTCTCTCCCACACTTCGAAATCTCACAAAAAACACACCATCCCACATTGTATGGACACTCACACACTCATTCGTACAGCAGACAGAAAGCAACCGGCACTGGAATTATCAGGTTTTTTGGTGAGGCAGTAGTTTTTTCAGTTATGTAAGCAGTACCAGTGCCGATGAGCCTGTGGCTAAATGAGGTTGTTTTTGTATGTGATTGGAAGCAAATGAAATAATGCCAGAGCTTGAACACAAGTGAAAGCCAGGGGCATTTTCTCAACGTTGTACACAGCTGATAGTGTTCTCACACTTTGTGCCACTGATATAACAAACAAACATCAGGGGACATGAAGATTTGGCAGAATTTTCTTTTGGAACCCTTCCCAGCAAATCCCAATGCTGCCGTATCCTCTTTTACATATAAATTCCACCTAGCCTGGATCAGCTGTTTTCCACCTGTACGCACATGATCTATACTCACTCCATCACTTTAACTTGATACATGTCAGGCATAAAGTTGCCCCAAATATAATTGGACACTTATGTCACACTTATTTATTTCTGAATGATGTGATTTTTCTCCCAGACTAGTTAATAATTGCAAACCCAGCACCATAGCCACAAAGGTGTAAAGAGTACCTGACAACCATACTTTAATAAAAGTAGAGATACAAATTACAAGTCACAAATTCCAATACCACTTGAGTAAAAGTCTGATTACAGTATCTGATTTTAACAGGACTTAAGTATTTTACTCATACTGAATTTAGGATCAAAGATGGACTAGTCTTAAACACCTAAATTATTTTGTTAAAAAAAGTTGGGGAGGAGCACGTTCAAATGATCTACATGATCAGCAAAAGAGGAGGCCTATATATCAAAAAGTCTCCAACATGTTCTCCAACCAATACGACCATAAACCTATGGGCCCGGTTTCACAGACAGGGTTTAGGCTAAGCCAGGATTAGGATTTATTTCAATTAAGGTATTTAAGTAGCTTTTATAAACATACCCTAGAAAAAAACATTACTGGTGTGCATCTTGAGAGAAAACAACGGGTCTTGACATTTTTTAAGATATGTCAGTGCAAGTTACTTTCAGTTAAAGCAGCTCAAACATGCATTTTAGTCTAGGACTAGCTTAAGCCTTGACTGTGGCTATCGACAACAGGACACTTTCATTTTAATTCATGAAATACCACCCATAGGAGCGTTTGCTAAAATTGCGCCCCTTTCGACAACAGGACACTTTCATTTTAATGCATTGTTCCCTTTTACCTGTGTCATATTTCGGGTTTTGCGTAGCTCAATTGGAAGAGCGTTGCAATAACAATATGCAATCATGTGATCATGCGATCGTGGGTTTGATCCCAGGCAACACGTGCTCATAAAGTGTGTATGCACTATAAATCACTAAGGGTAGGTTTAGGGATGAGGTTGGGTGTAGTCGTTAATAAAAAATTAGTTTTTCTAAATGGAAATAGGAGAAATTGTGTAAAAAGTCCACACATTGCATTTAAATGAACACGCATTTTAATTGGTAATGACAGTCATATGTCATTTCATGACTACAGACGTAACACGACACTGTCATTATTTTTGCGCCCGCTAGAGGGCGCATGACTTCAAAGCGTAAATATAGGTCATAATAAGGTGCTTAAAAAACGACCTATAGGGTCAGTTTTTTTTGGATGACAGTCTCCTATATATATAGCAGACTCACCTATGTTCCTCAAAAGTTTTTTTCTGCAACACCACCCCGACTCTTCACTCTCACTGCTTTCTATCCCAGCCAGGGATACGGGGGAGTAATCTGGAATCGGGCCCGGGCCACATTCTGAACTCAGAGCCCTCCCCTTCAGACAGCACGCTAAATACGCATAATCTTTACTCTGTCTGATCATTTGTAAGTGTGAACCCAGTATGCAACCCAGTTCCCTGAGAAGGGGAATGAGATGCTGCGTCTGGTGTTAATCGGTGTCTGAGCACGTGTACACACATGGCAATCATTGTCAGAGAGCAATCATCATCAACTCTTTTGTCTGAAGGAGATGTACAGGCGTGCCCTGTAGAATGGCAGTGAGATGCAGCATCTCGTTCCCCTTCTCAGGGAACCCCCTTTCCATTACATTAAAGCTAAAATCCAACCTGAATGATGACAACACAGAATAAAATACTATCATTAGTGATCATCAAATCCTTTTAACAGTTTATTTTACAGACTTTGTGTTTAAGTTTTCCACTTTTTTTCACAAAACCTTTGCTCTCTAGAAACCCAGTAAGTTTGGGTTAAGATGTGAAGGATTCTATGGTCCAGTTGGTATTTTCACCCCATAATGGCGGCCGTGCTACCGGAGTGCCAACTAGTGGCTGTTGCCCAAAAACGATAAGAGTTTCGCCTCTTGGGTTCTATACTATTTGGGTATGTCTGCAACACCACTATAGTGTGCAAGGCACCACCAGCCTGGCCCAACGCTGCATACACCTTACCCACGATGTGCGAGGTGATTTAACACAGCTTCGATGATTAGACCAGAGCCCTTATTGAAGATACCACACTCTGTGAGCGATATCAAGCGAGAGCCCATATCTTCTACAGGAGGCATTCTCACATACATATACACACATATACTAATATAATCCCTCAACATTTGAATAATTGGAATGCTGGAAGGGAAAAATGCATGCCAAATATGGTTTCTTCCAGGATCTTTCACCTCAGTGTGAAGATCCAGGAGAAACCACAGGCTCATGGGGAGGGCCAGCGAGGAATCGCTCATCAAATCGGCCACAAGCGACCTCCTGCTTCTCACGAGCCCATGACTGCTATGTTGACATGTAGTTGCAAAGTTACTTGTAGTTAGTAGAATGTCTAAAGTGGGCCATCGAAATAAAGTGTTACTACTCAAGCACACTTGTCAAAAAAACATTTCACAATCTTGAACTGAACTGAGCTAGATGATGACACCACTGTTTTCTGCAGAGCTGCTTTATAGCTGATTCGACTTTGTTTCATAATTGACAAATTTTGCAACATCAACACTGTTATTGAACTGAATTGAGTCAATATTAAACTGACTTGAGCTGAATAACAACATTATTGTCTTTTAGAGCTGCTAGCTGAATTGCACGTATTTAATAATTGATGAATTTTACCGAGTTATTGAGCTAAACTGAATCAACACTGAACTGGCTGAACACTGAATTCAGCTGAATAATGACACTTTTGTCTTTTTAGAACTGCTTTACAGCATAATTCAATTCAATTCAATTCGCATTTATTTGTAAAGCACTTTGCACAATACATACTGTTTTAAAGCAGCTGTACTGAATGTAATGTCCATAAATGGCAGAAATGTACAGTTCTAAGATAATACAAATCATGTAGTTAGCTAAAATCATTAGTATTAATTTAGGCAGAAACAATTAGCTCATTAAAGAAATTATTACAAGTTGTGATTGTAATGATTACAATATACATTTGGCATCCTGAATAGAAACAGAAAGCAAATGGAAAACAATTAGCATAGCTGCTGTTCATAACATTTCAAGCAATAGATAGTTATGTGCTTTTGATCTGATATAACTAGTGTGCACGGTTATGAGATGCATTATGTGAATAATTGGCTAAAGAGAAGTGTCTTTAATCTAGATTTAAACTGGGAGAATGTCTGAGACTCGAACACCATCAGGCTATTCCAGAGTTTAGGAGACAAATGCGAAAATGCTCTCCCTCCTTTAGTGGACTTAGATATCCTAGGTACTACCAAAAGTCCATAGTTTTGTGACCTTAAAGAGCGTGATGGATTGTAGGGTGATAGAAGTTTGGTTAAATACTCAGGAGCTAAACCATTTAGGGCCTTTTAGGTTAGTAGCAATACTTTGTAATTGATATGGAACTTAAAGGGTTAACCCAAAAATGAAATTTCTGTCATTAAGTACTCACCCTCATGTCGTTCCAAACCTATAAGACCTTCGTTCATCTTCGGAACATAAATTAAGATATTTTTGATGAAATCGAGGGTTTCTAAACCACTCATAGGCAGCAACGTTATTGCACTGTTCAAGGCCCAAAAAAGGTAGTAAAGACATGGTTAATATACACCACATGACTACAGTGATTCAAACTAAATGTTATGAAGTGACGAGAATACTTTTTGTGCGCAAAAAACAGAACAAAAATAAAAGTTAAAAATTTTTTTTCTCTTCCCTGTCATTCTCCTACGCTGTTGACGTAGTAAACACAGTGCAGTGCTTCCGTCTCTACATCAGAACGCCGACTCATTATTGGCCAGCGCCTGCGTCAGCATCACATGCATGTGTAGTGGTGCTCACGTGAACAGCGTCGGCCAATACTCCTTTTGGGTGAACTAACCCTTTAATAATTAACCAGTGTAGAGATGATAAAATTGGGGCTATATGGTCATATTTTCTTGACCTGGTAAGAACTATAGTAACTGCATTTTGGACTAACTGTAGCTTGGTTATTTTCTACATCAGAAACAGAAAACATGTTCCATACCTTATTGATGTTTCTGAGGTGGAAGAAGGCTGTTTTTGTAACATATGAAATCTGATTTTCGAAAGATGCTGTCTAATATAACACCCAGGGGCCGTTGCATAAACCGCCATGACTAGTCTTACAAATTAGTCATCAATTTTTTTTCTTTAAGACTGTTCATAACTTCTTAAAAACGTGCATTAGCCTAATTTGATACCGAAAAGTAAGACTGACTGCCCCTTGACTAACTGCTAGTGGGTCATCTTAGATTTTAAGACACTGTCTTAACATAATGGCGATGTTTATGCAACTAGCCTCAGGTCTTTAACTGTAGAGGGTGAAGTAACAGTATCTTTCTAGATGCAAACTGTATTATAAGAGATTCTGTGTAGAGGTTTTTGTTCCAATAAGTAATACCTCAGTATTATCCAAATTTAATAGATGAAAATGACTAGAAATGTAACAGTACAGTTAGCCCACAGTTTAAGTGTACGCGCTCAGAAAAGTGAATGTCAGAACAGCACCCGAATGAAATGTTTAACTGGCAAAGCTTTAAAACGCATGCAAATAATGAACTTTTGTGATTGTGAATAACTGCAGTGTCCCGTGAGCATAACTCTGCCACTGCGTTAACATGATGTGAATGTATGTCATGTTAATGTATGTTAAAGTGTGAAATCTGACTCCAACATTGCAAGAGTGGTTAACCACCCACTAACTTTAGTGCATAGTAATTAGATATTTACTCGAGGGGAGGAGTTTCCTCATCTCTGCGTGTAGTCTCACGGGCACACACAAACAGAGCCAATTCAGAAAGAAATAAAATGCACAGAAATTATTTAAATGCAAAACCAGAAGAAAAAAATGCAATTCATAAGTGCATATTGAACCGTGGATGTCGTACGGAACGGTTCAATATTATATTGAGAATTGTGGCACCCATAAAAATGACTGGTCATCCAATATTTTATCTTTAAGACACTCTGTCAACTTGGATAATTCATCTGGACATCTAGACTTCATCTGGTAACATCAGCATAATAGTGGAAACTAATTCCATGTTTTCTAATAATATTACCAAGGGGCAGCATGTATATTGAAAATTGCAGAAGGCCTAAAACAGACCCTTGCTGCACTCCATAATTTACAGAGGTTAACTTGGATAATTCCCTGTTTAAATAAACGAAATGGTAGCGATCAGATAGGTACGATATAAACCACCTGTCCCTGAATATCAGTGTAATTGATCTAAGAGTATGTCATGATCTATAGTGTTGAACGCAGCACTAAGATCAAATTAAAACTAGTGTTGAGATGCAGACTTGGTCAGAAGCTAGAAGTAAGTAATTTGTCATTTTAATGAACACACTTTCTATGCTATGATGAGTCCTGACTGAAATTTTTCATAAATATAATTTGTATTTATGAGCGATACAGTTTTTTTCTATTATTTTAGACATAAATAGAAGATTTAAATTGGGTCTGTAGTTAAGACAAGTTAATGTTGAGAAGTGACTCTTCTGTTACAGGCAACAACTTTCAGTATCAACAATTTCAGTAATGACTTTCTTTAAGTAATTTAGTGGATATTGGATCTGATAAAGCAGTGGTCTCAAACTTAATTCCTGGAGGGCCACAGCTCTGCACAGTTTTGGTCCAACCCTAATCAAACACACCTGATCCAGCTAATCAAGATCTTCAGGATTACTAGAAACTTCCAAGCAGGTGTGAGTTGGAGCTGGTTGGAGCTAAACTGTGCAGAGCTGTGTCCCTCCAAGAATTGAGTTTGAGACCACTGTGATAAAATGTTGTTGGTTTAGATGCAATGATAAGTTTATTTAGCTCTTCCTGTCCTTTAGTTGTAAGGTACTGCAATTATTCTTGAGAGACCGTAATTGAGGCGGAATCATAAAACTCTGTCAATGGATATAGATTTACTTGTATTTCTGATGCTTTTGATTTTCTCAGTGAAGAAATTGAAGTGAAATTATTAATACTAAACTGGGTTGGAATATTCAGTTCAGGTGATGTATGTTTATTTGCTAATCTAGGGACTGAACTAAATAAAAACTTTGGACTGTTTTGGTTATTTTCTATGAGTTTGCAGATATGCTCGTCCCTGGCGGCCTTTAGAGCCTTTTTAAAGCTTTACATACCGTCTTTCCACGCAATTCTAAAGACATCCAAATGAGTTTGTTTCCATTTGCCCTTTTGAGTTCCTCTTTTGAGAGTGTGAGAAAAACTGTTGTACAGTGGTGCAGTACCTTTCTCTCTAACTTTTTTTTTAAATCTGATGGGTGCAACAGTTTCTAATGTACTAGAGAAGATAGTCCCCATACTGCTAGTCATTTCCTCAAGTTCATTTGTGTTTATGGGTACACTGAGCAGCTGAGACAGATCAGGCAGGTTATTTGTGAATCTACAGTGGTTGGGATAATTGCTCTACCAGGACGCATTAACGCAAAGTGATATGGCAAATATCAGCAGTACAATATCCACATTACAAGACAGTGATCAGTGATGTCTTCCCTTTGCGGTAAAATATCTATATCAGTAAGATCGGTTCCATGCAATATAATTAAATCTAGTATATGATTAAAATGAGTGGAACTAGTGACTTTTGCTTGACCCCAAAGCAGTTTAGTAAATCTTTAATGGAACTCGTAATGCTGCAACGCATAATTTGTATTATCTACGTGAATGTTAAAATCTACAATCAGCGTTTTATCAACGTAGACCAATAGGAGTGAGAAAAAATCCACAAACTCTTTTAGAAAATTAACATAGAGCCCTGGAGGTCTACACACGGTAGCCAGAGCAAGTGATAGCAGTGTTTGTTTTCTTATATCTGAAAGTGTAACATTTAGCACAAGTACTTCAAATTTATTAAACCCGTGTCCTCTTTTCTGAGTAACATTAAGAATATCTCTACAGATTGTTGTAACACCACCGCCATGACCAATCAGACGGGGCTTATGCTTATAACAGTATCCAGGTGAAGTAGACTCATTAAGATTGATATGGTAATTTATTTTAAGCCAGATATCAGTAAGGCAGAGTACATCAAATCTACAGTATTATCTGTGATCATTTCATGAGCTTTAGAAATTGTTTTCATTAACTTATTTTGTGATTTTCTGGTTTGAGCACGATCAGATTTTTGGTAACACTTTACTTGAAGGGGTGTGCATAAGACTGACATGACACCTTCATAATCATGACATGACACATGTCATGAATATGAAGGAGGTTTTATGAATGTTTATGACAACTGTCATTAAGTGTCATTCGCTCAATTATGTCATTTTTAATGCAAAGATGACATTGTTTGAGATGTCCGAGTTATGACAACTTGACATAAACCAATACATCATAACCTGTCAGTGTCTTTGTCATGACAATTTGACATTATTTAGCTTTATGGGTTAAAATTACATTAAACTGTCATGTGGTTGGTTTTGACATTGGCTGTCATGAGGCCATTATAATAGTGTCATAAATATGTATCTTGAGCTCAAGTACAGTGGTACAAATTGAACTTGTCATTAAAATGTCATTAAGTGACAATACTCTGACAAATAATTTTATAACAGCGTCATGACTATTTTTCATTTCATGTTTTTTTGTTTTTGTTTTTTGTTTTTTTAAGTTTCCACCAACAGAAGGTCAGATAATAGACAATTTCAAATTTCTTAAAAAAGATGACACTGTCTTTTAACTAGTTACTTATTACTATTAGCATTCATATGGCTAAAATATTGGCTATTTATTAGTACTTATAAAGCACATATTAATGCCTTATTCTGCATGATCTTATTCTACATTCTTAATCCTACCCAATACCTAAACCTAACAATTAACTATACTATAATTAACAGTAAATTAAGAGTTTATTGAGGGAAAAGTCATAGTTAATCATTTATATATGTGTTCCCTATACTGAAGTGTTACCAAAATAATGTAATGTAATGTTAACCCATAAAGCTAAGTAGTTTTTTAAGTTTGATAATTAATCTGCTATGTCATGTTTATGACAGGTTATGATGTTTTGATAATGTCAAGTTGTCATGACAAAGACACTGACAGGTTATGATGTGTTGGTTTATGTCAAGTTGTCGTAACAAAGAGATCTCAAACAATGTCATCTTTGCATTAAAAATGACATAATTGAGCGAATGACACTTAATGACAGTTGTCATAAACATGCATAAAACCTCCTTCATATTCATGACACGTGTCATGTCAAGATTATGAAGGTGTCATGTCAGTCTTATGCACACCCCTTCAAGTAAAGTGTTACCAGGTTTTTTTTTTAGATCCTATAGATTTATTATTTGACATCACTATTTGGGGAAAAGACACAGTTTCTATTGGATGGACACATGTACTTCTGTCATTTAAGTGAGAAGAACAAAGGCTGTGATTTGAGGTTTGACTTACTAGTCATAATGAATTGAATTTAATTCTATTTGCATCGTTGATCATTATTTTACAGTTTATCACTGTAAAACTGCTTTGAAACAATCTGCATTGTATGAAGCGCGGAACGTGATTTCTACTGAGGGAAACCAACCAACCATATATAAAGTATAATTTATATACATACATATATACATATATATATATATATATATATATATATATATATATATATATATATATATATATATATATATATATATAAGTATAGTGGCACATTGTTTTGTGAAACATTAGTGTTCATAGTTAATGTGATGAACTACAGTACACCTGCTGTATGGATACCCTGTTGTGACACCTGTGTGAACATGAGGAGAACTGACTTCATGCATCCATTATAAATCACTAAAACAGCAGTTGATTAAAAATGATTTAAAAAATGATTCAAAAAAGTGATGTTAGTTCCAATAAAACTTCCAATAAAGCATTTGAGCATGACACTTGCTTTGATATTTTGTATCTAATGCAATGACATCCAGACATTTTAAGAGTGACTTAGATGTCCAAACATTTTTTCAAAGTAGAGACATCGCTTTGAAAATGCAAACAGAAAAAAGGGGATGTAATTGAATATTCTCTGTGAAGTCCCTCTGGCCTCCACAGGAGAAGCTCAAAAGCAGATGGACCACTGTTTTCCCTGTCCAAAAGACCAGCAAGAATTTCCATACTTGATGCTAAAGCATATCACACTTAGAATTTATCAGGGAATAATTTGAGTACAATTCGTTTTAAGTCTGTTGCATAGTCTGTTTTTTACATGCATTTTTCTTTCACATGGCAAAACAAATGATACACAATGGCATGTTTAAAATTTCATGTTTAATGTGTAATGCACATTTATTGTGTATTCTTTAGTATTTTTAAACCAATACTTAATTTAAAAAAAAGCTTATTTAACTTATTTTAATAAAAATCATTTTATCTAAGTATCTTTTTAAAAAAAAAAAAACACACAATTTTGTTGAATTTAATATAATTGTATGAATAAAAATAATACATTGAAATGTTGTGTTATACTTTGTTCTTTTGATTACTTTTGTTTTCCATTTTAGTTTTCTCTGTTTTGAAAAAAATGTTAATTATGCTGTATATTGTATAAAAATTGCAAAGTTCCATTATTCAATGCTTCTGTATATTTGCTTCTCCTTTCATCATCAAATGTATTTAACATAGTGTAATTAATATAACTTAATTTCTGCTTTTTCTATTGACAGGAGGCAAAACGTCCATGTCGCCCTGCTTCAGTGTTCCAGATACTGATGGAGCAGTGGAGGAGACAATATATAACCCACATATGTCCAACGTCTATAGCCAGGATGACACAAACATTGCCCTTGACCTGGACAATGAATCTCTTTCAGACCCCCTTCCACCCTTGCCCCCACCCCTTCCACCCCTGGACAGCCCTGAACTGTCTCTGCCCCAGGAACCGAGCCCCCCTCCACTGCCTGCCATCAGTCCAGCACGCCCCACCACTTTGTCTCTAAAAACACTTCCCCGACCCACAATCCCCAACACTATGGCTTCCACCACCACCTCCATTACCAGAGAGAATGGTGGACCGCTAAGCAAAGACCCTGAAGAAGATGAGAAGAAGGTGATGGAGGAAGAGCTAAAGAAATGCATCGAGGATTTCAGGAAAATCCGCATACCAAAACTTTTCCCTGACCGCAAGAGGCACTGGCAGAGCGATCTGCTCAAAAAATATAATGCGTAATATTAATAAAACACCCTGCTGAAAACACCAGCATTGTTTTGGGTTCTGAGTCTAGTTTCACCAGCTATATGTAAGTTGTAAGTTGATTTGCCTAGTTGTAAAGGAGCACTAAGTTACATTATTAATTATGTGAATAAATGACTTGTTAGAGTCACAGCACACCGCTGTATGGTTCACTCTGTGTTGTACATGCCAAAAAAAAAAAAAATCTATATCAATTTAAGCAATTTTTTTTTTGTAACACTCTTTATTTACTGCTCCTTATTCATTTTATATATAGTTCCTGAAAGTTATTTACACAAAAATACTTGTTATTTTATTATTTAATTATCATATTTCAGTGGAAACTTTATTTTAACCCTTAGTTACGTGAAACAAAAAAAGTATCAACCGACTTTTAATTATTTAGTAACCTACTAGCTATGCTCCAGTTTTATTAGCTTCACTAGCAAGATCTACAAGATTTTGGTAAAACTAGCTTAGTTTTGCTGGTCAGCATCTTGGCTCTGCTGGTCCATCAGCTTGACCAGCTACAAAACCATCACTAACATGCAAAAGTGGGAATTCATATTGATTTAAGCCTGTCTTTTCAGAAGGGGAACAAAAAGAAATTAAAATAATGAAAATGATTTATGAAAACAACACAATGTCAAAGCATTTGAATGTCTTCAGTTTAAATCCAGAGTCTATTAGCAGTTTAATAATACTGTATGTAGACTAAATAAACAAATATTCCTTAAAAATAGGGTGTTTAAAAAGGATCATGACATCCTGAATGAAAATGAAAATCAAATGTATACAGTATACGATAGTTTATGTCTTTCAGACTGATTTTTAAATGCATCGGTTTATTTTTCAAGCCTTTGATTGTTTGAGGTTTTTTAAACATTTTTACATAAACTGAGTATGATATTTTGTGTAGAGAGAAAACATTCTTGTATCATGAATAAATGATGGTAAAAAAAGATGTCATTTATTGGTTAATTTAATAGTATGGACTACAAATATATTAAACCAAATAATTTCTGCAAATGTCTGTAATAGTAAATAAAGCAATAATACCTGTAATTTGATGTGTGTCATTTCTGACAAATTCTGTGTCAGGATACTCAAACAAACAGTGCACAAGAAATCTTTTGATGGAGTCATGGTGTTTACACCTTTTGAATGAATCAGCCTAGAAATGCCTTACTTATAGTTGCATATTAATTTGTGATAAGAGAATGATTTTTAACTGTTAACAAAAATTGGCAAAAAAAAAAAAAATGCTGTCTGCTTCTTAGCACATTTACATGTTACTTGGGTTTGAGTGTCTTGCTCGAGGGCACAAAGGGGATGATTCATCTAGCAACCTTCCAGTTACCAGCCCTGAGCCTTAATCACTACACCACACCACCCACATAGAATGTGGTAATGCATTAAAGAAAGCTAATGAACCACCTGAAACTTAAAGGAATAGTAATAATTTAGTTGCACCAGGTTTGACGTCAGTGACCGCAGATGACATTGGTTCTCATGTATGCTAATCTTATATATAGCCAAGGTCACTCAGCCTGCACAGCAATACCCAACTGGTAGAATTATTTCAACCACTAACAACCACTTCATTAATATTCTTCCAGATCTATGGCAAATGCTCTGTGTGCCCAAAAGCTCTGTAGAAACTATGAATGCAGTCTTCTTCAAATCACTATAATAGGGTTGCACCCCATTTGAAGAAAGTTAAAGAGAAAAGGAAGAACAGGAAGCGCATCAAAACCAACTACATGTATGCTGGATCCTATACCTACAATGTTACTGAAAGATGCATTTTCTGTAATCTCATAACCACATTATTTACCGTTCACTTCCTTTAGGAGATGTCCCAAACACTTTCAAGCTGGCAGTTATCAAACCACAGTTGCCAAAAGACTTGGGGTATAGGTACATACATTCTTAGTGATGAAAAGACATGGAATGCTTCCGATCTTACTGCATTTCCCTGCACACCCTGAACACTGCTCACTACACACACTCATACCACTAGACCTAGATGTGATGTTCAGAAGCCTAGTTGGTTAAAGGACTATGTTACTATGTGACTATGTTTGCATTGCTGTTGAAAATGTTGCGCATTATTTTGAAATGTTGTATAATGGCATAATGTGTGTGAGAACGGAAGTGGTGAAATGACAAATCAGAAAGCTATCCGATCAGTAAAAACACATGGTGTAAACAGGTTGACATTTAATATACTGTGTGCTAGGGGAGTAACTGTACATGTATTTTACAGCATTAGCTGTAAAATATTTTTTTTATCCTTAAGAAAATGTTAATTATAATTGAATTTATTTAAAGAGAGAGACACAATTTGTTCAATAAACCACTTTTTGATAAAAATAAAAAAGAAGAAAAAAGAAGCAATTTTTCTCCCTCTGCTGTTCCGAACCCATACCGAACCGTGACTTCAATGCCGAGGTAAATACCGATGAGTCATATTTGTGTACCCCATACTGTATGCACAATACACCCATAATTTTCAATGTAAATATGCACAGAAAACATAAATATGATATAATACATAAATAATTTAGAAAATAAGGTACATTTGGACATACATTTGGAAAGTCAGAATTTCCAGATAGAAAAGTACAACAGACTGCTACTTGAAATAAGACTTTCAACTTGGAAAGGAGAAATTTTTCATAACAGATATGCTTCCAGTTATATACCAGCCTGTTTCAACGTCTAACATGAGGTGAGCAACTCTAGTGCTGCAGAACTGGACTGAATCAATCCTGATTTTGCAGCTGATACACCTGTATGACCCTTTGTGTAGATGATCATAGTTCTGCTCCACTTCAGTTCAACACTGCCCACTGCCAGAGTGATACAAACAATGAAATGTTCCAGTGTTTTTATACTTTATATAGAACTGTGGCAACATGTCCAAGATGCATGAAGAAACCTACCTGCAAAGCAACAGTACTGTGAATAGTTTTATGCACTTGTGTAAAAATTCTGTAAAGTGAGGATGCTTTCAAAAATAATGTCATAAATAGATTTTATTTATCAATTAAATTCTATTAACTAAATCAAGTTAATATTTGGTGTGACCACCCTTTAAAACAGCTTTTGTTCTAGGGACACTTGCTTTTTCAGGTAGCTTTTCAGGAAGGTATTCAGGTAGTGTCTTGGAGACATTACCACAGTTCTTCTGGATTTAGACTGTCTGTTTTTTTCTGTTTCTTCATGTAATCCCAGATGGACTTGATGATGGTACGATCAGATCTTCGTGTGGATCATACCGGCTGTTGCCAGCCTCCTTGTGCAAAAATCTCACATAATTATTACAATTAATGGCAAAAAGAATGTTTGTAAATGCAAATTGACTGACCACTACAGCAAAAGATATAAATAACTGGCTTGAAACCATTTGGTGTGTGTCTGTGTGTGTCTGTGTCTGTGTGTGTCTGTGAAAAATACTTTTGCATAGTACTAATATATATATATATATATATATATATATATATATATATATATATAAAATTTTATATAATAAATTTAATTAATAAATTTATAATCTTCTATATAAATGCTGAGGAAAACCGTACTAGGTAGGGTTGTTGAGTTAATGGTGCTATGAGGTGTTAGTACACCCGTCTCTTACAAACACTCTCACACTCACAATGACAAGGTTAAATATCTTTGAATAATTCATAGTACATATATATAAAATCATAATACATCAAAAAAATAAAAAAATAAAATAAAATTGAAACGAGAGTTCAATTCAACAAGAAAGAGGGAAAAAAGGAGATTTAAGCCACTTTTGCTTGTGGATGAAAATTTCTTTATTTTATATTAAAAAATTAACAACATATTCAAGAGATAATGATTTTTTTTTTTTTTTTTTGTAAAGTTAGTAGGGTTAAAAATATAAGAACTTTAACTCAAAATGTATTGGTGTAACGGGTTGGCTGTGTAGAAACACAATGTGTACAATACAAGACCCGACACTGAACTGAGGAAAACCAGGAACTTAAATACACAGACGATTAACTCAAATGACAGACAGCTGTGATGATTAGGTTAGTGTCCGTGGTGACTGATAGTGGTGGGAAAACAGAACAAAGGAGCACGTGACTAATAAAAACAAAAACTGACCCTGCATCGCAATGTGCATACTATCCACCCTATCCGCCCTAAATTGTATTGAATATTACTAGGGTCACATACTATTTAGGATGGATAGTATGCACATTGAGACGCAGGCTGAAAGTCCATGTGGTGTGAGGGTGTGACAGAACGCCCCCTCCTGGAAGGCATGTCCTCGCGCCATAGAGAGGAGGTGAGGAGGATGAAGAGATGGTGAAACGGGCACATGATGCAGGAGGCGGTTCTGGAAGTGGACTGCCAAACGGGAGGAGGCGGAATAACAGAGTCCAGGGTGGAGATGATAGTGGAGTGATCCAAGTGATGGCCTTGAGAAGGGGCTGATGGATGTTATTCCAGGCCACAGCCAGGGTACTGCCCCACGGCGGCATTGATGGAGGGAGGAGCCAGGGATGGATACTGATGAGGGCCGCCATGGGGATGACCGTAGACAATGACAGCGAGGATGGAGCCCAACGCGCAGCCGATGAGCCGAGGTGGTGGAGAGATGGCAAAGATCCTGGAGGCTGCTGGAGGGGGATCCCCTGGAGGGGATCCGGAGGTCTGAGGACTAGTTGGAGTGACCAAGGGTGGAGGTGTAGCCTGCGGTAGGACAGAGAAAGCTGTAGTCGAAGGGGTGGAGGAATAGAGAGCAACACGCGGTCCACAAGTCCACAGCGGAGGTGAAGCGATGTCTGACCCAGGTGGAGCTAATGTGCCAAGAGAGTCTGGCGAGGCCGAATGGCCGATGGTCCACTCTAAGGTCGAGGGCAAAAGGAGCACAGGTGCAGGAGCCAGGGCGACGGTTCGAGGCAGATCGTAGCTCACCGAAGCTTTGGGCTCTTCACGCCCAGGAGGAGATAGTTCCCAGCAGGCCCGAGATGGTGCCACACTACTGAGAGGAGGTGGTACCGAGGGACTGAAGGGAGATGGAGGTGACTGGGTGGCACAGATGGTTGGAGACTGGGGAACAGACTGAAGTCCCATGCAAAAAAAACCCAAAAAACAGTGTCTGAAATAGACTGGAGAGATGGTGGGATAGGTACACTGGGCGGGGCCAGTAGGACAGGCAGAAGACAGACGGGTTCAGGCAACAGTTCTGGGGATAGATAAATTTCCTCTCCACACATAGAATCCAGCAGTGTCTCAGCCAAAAACTCACTCTCAGTAGCGGGGAGTGGGCGGGGCTCACTTCCGAACCCTCGAAGTCCACAACACTCCCTCGCCGATGGATGGCTCGGCCGGCTCACACACCTGGTCAGGAGCACGCTGCTCGGGCTCTGAGGTGATGTAATCCCCGGTCGCTCTTGTAGGTGCGGGCTCATAAATCATGGCAGTCTCCGTCGTGCTACCTGCGGTGGGCTCAGGTCGTTGATCCTCGCCATCTGGATGGTGCTGGCTGGGCACTGGATGGGGAGTGGCGGCAACCTCAACGGTGAATGCTGATCTGCAGGATGCCAGCACCCACTCCACATATGACGCAAAGCTCCCTCGAGGACCCTCCCCGGACAGCTGTGCATATGTGACGTCGTTGAGTCCGACATACAGGGACGTGGACAGGCAGTAGTCCGGGAAGGTGGTCTGATGGGCGAGATCCAGAAACTCGTCTAAATGTTTCTCGAGGGAGCTTTCTCCATGCTCAAGGCACATGAGTTTAACTGGTGGAAAGTCCATGGTGCAAGCAGGTGTGAAAAATGGAACAAAAAACAATGAACACGAAAAAAGAAAAGCATAATTTACAAGCACATCACTTACTTTCACTTTTGGTTGGGTCTTCTGTAACGGGTTGGCTTTGTAGAAACTCACACGACGAAGAAGAGAAATCTCAACAAGTCTTTACTAGATAATCCAACAGGCAAACACAGATCAACAGGCAAACACAGATCAACAGGCAAACACAAACACAGATCAACAGGCAAACACAACCATAACACAATACAACACCTGACACTGAACTGAGGAAAACCAGGAACTTAAATACACAGACAATTAACTCAAATGAGAGACGGCTGTGTTGATTAGTGTAGTGTAGTGATATCGCAAGAACAGGGGGTTAAACAAGAGGGGGATCACGAGAGTTAAGAGAGTGATCATGTAGTTGAGAGTGTGTTAATAAAAGTTGAAAATAACAACGATACAGACTGGTTAATGAGACCTACAACACAACATAAATGGCGACGAGGATGAACACAAAAAAAGAACAATTAGGACTACCATTCATCTGTCGCTGGAAACGACATCTGGATCTGAAAGACTGACGGAGCTGCCATGGAGGGCGAAGAAGAGGCCGTAGCACGAGCACCACCACTACATGTCGCACAGGCTCAGTTATCACCGCCTATTCCATTGAACCTCGGAGTTTCGGATTTGTATGCAGAATACAAAACATGGAAAGACTCTTACAGTTTCTTTGAGTTGGCCAGTGGAACTATCAATGCTGCCGATGCGGTAAGACGTGCTACTTTTTTGCATTGCATTGGTGCTCCAGTGCAGAGGATTTTCGCGAATCTCCCAGGTCCCAAAGATTCATATACAGAGACTGTAAATGCATTGGATGCTTACTTTACTCCACGGAAAAATGTTTTGTGGGAAAGACACAAATTCCGTCTGAGATCTCAACTACAAGATGAAACAACTGACGCATTTGTGAACGCGTTAAGGGAACTGACCAAATCTTGTGAGTTCGGAGCTTTAGAATGTGATATGATACGAGATCAACTCGTAGAGAAATGTGCACATAGACGATTAAGAGATAAACTGTTGCAGGAAGAAGGGCTTACATTGGAAAGAGCATTAACTGTTGCTAGAATTTTTGAATCAGCCCAAGCAGAGAAAACAATATCAAAGAAAAAGACAATCACATAAATTTCATGAAGGGTACAAGAGCTCCCAACGCAAAAGTGAAACCGCAAAATGCCAGCAGAGGGCGATTTGAAAAGAACAACAGTGACACCAAGTGTTATAGATGTGGACTGACAACACATAAAGCAGATGACTCTGGGGCAAAATCAGCAACTTGCCTGTACTGCAGAAAAACTGGTCATTATGCACGTGTTTGCAGAAAGAAAAACAACTCACAAGAGTATAAAAATGAAAAATACAAGGCTAAAGAGCTGTAAATGACAGTTCTGATTCTGATGAATTTGTGTATTCAATTGATCCAGAAGGAAAAGATACCATAAGTGTTAATGGACAGAGGCTGAAGATGGTCATAGATACAGGAAGTGGAAGAAATTTCATTGGAGAAGAACTGTATCATAGATTGTTTGCACAAAAAGTAGAACTAAAACAAACAAAGAGAAAATTATTTGCCTATGCACAGACACACCCTCTCCACTGTGTGGGATTTTTTGAAGCACAATGGAAGGAAATTGTCACCAAAAGTGATATTTTTGTAATCAAAGGAAGTGTTGAGCCACTGTTAGGAAGACGGTCATGCTTTGACTTAAAGATTTTGAATACCACAGACCAGGTCGCTGCAATTGAAAATTCGGCAGAAAGATTTCTGAAACTTGAGGCTGAATATCACTCTTTGTTTAAAGGACTGGGACAAATCAAAGATTACAGCCATAAAATATCAGTGAATGAAACAGTCAAACCTGTAGCTAAAGCTTTAAGGAGAGTACCCTACCTGATGGTAGAAGCTGTGAATCAAGAGCTGGACAAAATGCTGGACGATGGCATCATAGAGGAAGTGCATGAAGGATCTAAATGGGTGTCAAACATTCTTCTAATTCCAAAAAAACGACCCTAAAGAAGTAAGACTTTGTGTAGATTTAAGAGAAGTGAATAAAGTGGTGGTAAGAGAAAGACACCCAGTACCAACAATAGACAGTATACTGCAAGCAATGCAGGGAGCAAAGGTGTTTGCCAAACTGGATGTACATAAGGGTTTCTGGCAAGTTGATCTGGCACCTGAATCCAGAAAAATGACCACATTCATTACACACCGGGGATGCTACCATTTTAGGAAGGTTCCATTCGGATTGTCCAGTGCTCCTGAATCATACCAGAAAGCCATGGACTCTATGTTATGTGGGATGCCAGGTGGTGTACTACATGGATGATGTGGTAGTGTTTGCTGAAAATGAAAAGGAGCTGGAGCAAAGATGAAAAATGTTTTTCAAAGATTCCAAGAAAAAGGACTGACCTTGAATAAAGAAAAATGTTTCTTTGGACTTCAGCAGATTGAGATTTTGGGTCATGTTGTCACAGCAGATGGAATAAAACCAGATCCACGAAAGGTAGAAGCAGTTTATAACGCTCCCAGACCCGAAAATGTTGCACAGTTACGTTCATTCTTAGGCACTTGTGGATTTTTGATTAAGTTTGTTCCCAATTACACAAATCTGTCTGAGCCTCTCAGAAAGCTGACCAGACAAGGACAAGAGTGGCAGTGGTCATCTGAAGCAGAAAATGCATTTAAAAGACTGAAAAAATAATTAACTATTGAGCCATGCCTAGCATACTTCAACATAAGTGCTCCAACAGTTGTGATTAGTGATGCAAGTCCAGTCGGACTTGGAGCAGTTTTGCTTCAGACACAAGAAGATGGAGCTAAGAAGCCTGTAGCATATGCGAGCCGCTCTCTGACACCCACAGAAAGGCGTTACTCTCAGATAGAGCGGGAAGCCCTAGTGTGTGTGTGGGCGGTGGAACACTTCAGAGCGTATTTGTGGGGAGGCAAATTTACTCTTCAAACGGATCATCGACCTCTCATTTATATGCTCAATCCAGAGAAGTCAAAGCTTTTGCCTCCTAGAATACAAAGACTTGGACTGAGACTGTATCCATATGACTACAAGACTGAACATATTGCAGGGAAAGACAATGTGGCAGACTCACTTTCTAGACTTCCTTTACCAGAAACTGAGGACAACAGTTACGTGGACACGTATATGGATAGAGTGTTGTCTGTAAATATGATGGATGTACAAGCCTTGACTCTTGAGGAACTTAAAAGATCTACAATGAAAGATACTACCTTGACGCAACTGAATTCCATAGTGGAGACAGGACAGTGGCCTGCCACAATTCCTGAAAGTCTACATCCATACAAACGCTGCTCAGATGAGTTGTCAACCCATGATGGTCTTTTGCTGCGGGGACACAGGATTGTTCTTCCTTCCAAGCTGGTTCAGCGAGCTTTGAAAATTACACACGAGACACATCAAGGTGTAATTCGCACACAGCAATTTTTGAGAAGCAAGTTTTATTGGCCTAATATGGACATGGATGTAGAAAGAATGGTCAAAAACTGTAATGCGTGTTTTCTGAATCAACCCTTACATGAAGATTAGCCACTGCATCCATTAGAACTACCACCCAGACCGTGGACCAAGATAGGTGTTGATTTTTTGGGTCCTATTCAGAATGTCTATTTACTCACTGTTATAGACTACTACACATCATATCCTGAAGCAGTTGTCATTGCCGACATAACTTCTGAGACCATTACCAAGGAAATGATGAGAATCTTCGCCCGATTTGGGAATCCCTTGGAAGTAGTCACTGACAACGGGAAGCAATTTGTTGGTAAAGTCTTCGGAGCATTTCTGAGAACTAGCGGAGTTAAGCACATTAAGGCCTCACCTTACTACCCCAAAAGTAACGGTAAAATAGAAAGATTTCATCATTACTTGAAGAAAGCTTTCAAAGCAGCTAAAAGTGAGGGAAGAAATTGGAGAGAAGATCTCTCAAAGATTCTACTTGCCTATCGATCCACACCACATAGAGCATCGGGTGAGATACCAGCTTATTTGATGTTTGGACGAGATGTGTGTACGAAGTTGCCTAGTCTCATAACAGACAAAAGAGAAACAAAAGACATTGAAAGTCATCATAAAAGCTACAATGAGAAAATGAAACACTACGCAGACATGACAAAACGAGCCAAAGAACACAACTTTAAGTTAGGAGACGTTGTATATGTGGCGAGTATGGAAGATGGCAAGCTGGACTCTAAGTATAGAGATACTCGCTATGTATTGCTGAAGCACACATCAGACAATTCCTTTGAAATGGTCAATGTAGAGGATAGCTCTAGGATTGTGAGAAATGTGAAGCACATTCGTCATGTTCCTGTTCAGCTGGAGATTAACATACCAGAACCTGCAGAAATACAAAGCGATCAAGGAACTCGAGAGACAGTGGTCAAGTCAGATTCTTCAAAAGAGCCACAGAGTTCTTCTGTTACAGTACCAGACACTGGTAGCAAGCCTTTGACTACCCGTAGTGATAGAATAATTAAGAAAACTGCTCATTTCAAGGACATGATTATGTAAATTTTTGAGTATTTTTGTTGACTGTTAGTCAATTTGGATTGAAACAATATAGTAGTATATTATGTTCAGAGTAACCATAAAAAGGGGTTGAAACAAAAGTAATTTGGAGGGATGTAGTGTAGTGATATCGCGAGAACAGGGGGTTGGACAATAGGGGGATCACGAGAGTTAAGAGAGTGATCATGTAGTTGAGAGTGTGTTAATAAAAGTTGAAAATAACAACGATACAGACTGGTTAATGAGACCTACAACACAACAATTAGGTTAGTGTCCATGGTGACTGATAGTGGCATGAAAACAGAACAAAGGAGCACATGTGACTAATGAAAACAAACAAACTAAAAGTCCATGTGGTGTGAGGGTGTGACAATTGGTTATATTATAGTCACAAAATAAATGGGCAGGTGTTTCTTCAACAAGACCGCAAAATGAACAAATTTAATCAATATCAAGATATTTACAGATAGATTAATTAGACCTGTCACTCATATCTTTTAAGTTGTAGGTCACATGATAACGTCAACATGGCGGATGATGTCCGGATCGCATTCATACTTAACGGGATCAGGCTATAAAACACGTACCCTTTTTGCGCTCGATAAGTAAGTACTTATTGAAATTAAGTACCTACTCAGAGAGTATGCGGTTTCGAATGCAGCCAATGACTGGACAATCAGGCTAGATATATGCAGAGGCAATGAGATAAACGAGACACATCTCTAAACAATCATGGAATGATGAGTCCAGGCAGTGAGTTTAGTGAGTGCAGTCCATGTGTGAATGGCAATGAACAAGAGGGGAGTACCCTCTTGTGGACATCCAGCGCACTTTAGCTGGTGAGCATGACAGAAGACATTTTCGTCCTCTTTCTCACATTTTTTTTTCTCCTGAGAAAATATTGTAATACTTTAATACTCTCATAACTTCACGCAATGAAGTCCAATGTTTCAACATGAACTTTCTTAAAGGGTTAGTTCACCCCAAAATGAAAATAGTGTAATTTATTACTCCCCTCATGTCATTCGACACCCATAAGACCTTCGAAGTTCATCTTCGGAACACAAATTAAGATATTGTTAACGAAATCCGATGGCTTAGTGAGGCCTCTATTGAGAGCAAAGCCATTCAAACTCTCAAGGTCCATAAATGTCCTAAAAACATATTTCAAACAGTTCATTTGAGTTCAGTGGTTCTATATTAATAATATAAAATGACAAGAATACTTTTTGTGCACCAAAAAAAACAAAACAAAATAACAACTTTTCAACAATATCTAGTGATGGGCCGATTTTAAATCATCAACAACATCTTAATTTGTGTTTGGAAGATGAACAAAGGTCTTACGGCTGTAGAATGATATGAGGGTGAGTAATAAATAACATTATTTTCATTTTTGGGTGAACTAACCCTTTAAAGGTGCAATAGGTGGTTCTCTACAAAAACATTTTTTTGTTATACTGGTTAAAAGTAGGGTTGCCCCCTAATAGTCGACTGTTAGTCAACAAGAAGAGGCTTAGTTGACCAAAATTTTATGTAGTTATTCATTAATGAAGGATCAGTATTCTAAAGTGTTACCAACCAGACAAAAGTATGCAGCATATCACATCTTGCTGCCGCACAGATATCCTGAACAGAAACTCCCTTAAGAAGCGCCCATGATGTAGCCATGCCCCTAGTAGAGTGGGCCCTTAAGCCCTCATGTAATTGAGAATCTCTGCATTTATATGCTAGAGACATAGCATCTACAATCCAGTGGGACAGCTGCTGATGTGACAATGGCTTCCCTTTGTGAGTAGCAGCCCAAGACACAAACAACTGGTAATTCTTTCCGAAACCTGCTGTCCTCTCCACATACACACAAAGTGACCATACTGGACATAACAAACTCAATCTGTGATCCTCCAGAGAAAAGAACGAAGGAGGGTGGAAAGCTGTAAGTTCTATATTTGACATCTATAAGCCGAGTCCACCACTTAAGTACGAAAGCAGGGTTAGGGCGAAAAGAAACCTTTGTGAGCTCTGGAGAAAACTGCAAACAAGACGGGCTGACAGACAAGGCTTGTAAGTCACTCAAAAGCTTGGCTGTCACCAGAGCTACAAGCAGTGCCATCTTAAGAGAGAGAAACTTCAACCCTACGCTTTCCGATGGCTCAAAAGTGTGTTGAGAAAGGGCCTCTAAAACCATGGACAAATCCCACAAAGGGACCATCTGCCTGGACACTGGCCACTTACTGTGTGCCCCTTTCATAAAATGACTTATTAAAGGGTGCTGACCTGCCGTCTTGTCACAAAAACCAACATGACAAGCAGAAATAGCGCCTAGATATACCTTCAAAGTAGAAAAAGCCTTCTCTTTATCCAGCAGATTCTGGAGAAAACAATATGTCCCTAACTGAGCATTGGAAAGGGACCATATGGCTCCACCCACACCATTGTTCAAATACTTGCCATTTATTACTATGAAGTGAGGGACTGGAAGAGGTTCTGGCACTCTGAATAGTATATATGGGGGCAGACCTTAAATTTCACCTCTCACTGGTCAGGCCCAAAGTATGGAGCCCTGCACATGACATGCAAGAAAAAAGATTCAATCGTGCACATGATTTACTAATTCGTTACCTCAATTTACTAAATCGAGCGCACAATTTACTTTTTCCTGCATGTCATGTCCAGGGCTCCGTACCAAAGAGCTATCCTGTCTGAGTGAGGATGGTAATTCCCCAGCCACCCTGCTCTTCGAATCATTCCCTTTGACAGGGGTAATGATTGTCAACATAAAGGCTGAGGAGTGAAAGAGTAATCCCAAGACTTACACGTTAGTCTAACACGTTAGTCTATTGGTACTCGTAGGGTAGTTAGCCCTTCTAACAGCTCACCTTAACATGCAAAGTTGACTTGATGCTACTAACTTGACATCATTATCATCATAATTCAATATGCGGTAGTCCGAACAGAATAGCTTTCCGAAAGTGATTCCCATAGTGAACACCAAGCAAAGTTAGAAAAAAAACTTTAAATGGTATGTTACTTATGAAGATGAGATTAAATCCAGGGTTAAATCAGGCTTGAAAAAGCCAACATATTGTTATGCTATTTTTTTCGGAGACTAAAATTTTAGACTCTAACTCCTCCTAGCGCTTTAACTCTACAAACTCCAAACTCGGGTCAGACCTTCAGACTGTTCTGACTCGAGTTGCTATATCTTTTCTAACTGATCGGACTTACGGTTTTCCTAAAAATGACTGTTAAAGCTCGGAAAAATCCCATTGACTTTCATTGACAGAATGTTCAAATGAGCCAAGACTTTCAAATTCCAACTGTCAAAATTCAAATTTAAACTACAGAAGCCCATTAGACTCAAACTCAATTAAACTCAAATGTCATTCTATGTACTATTTCTAATCCATTGAAACTCATTAACTCTATCTATCTATCTATCTATCTATATATATATCTATCTAAACTCTTTCAAACTCATAAACTCATCTATCTATCTATCTATCTATCTATCTATCTATCTATCTATCTATCAAACTAAATCTATCTATCTATCTATGATCAACTCTCATAGCAACCACCCAAAACACCATGGCAACCGCATAGCAACCACACAAATCACCCTGGCATCATCCTAGCAACCAGCCCGGGTACATTAGCAACCGCATAGCAACACCTTAGCAACCACCCCGAGTACCCTAGCAACCGCGTAGCAACACCATAGCAACCACCCGAGTACCTTAGCAACCGCTTAGCAACACCCTAGCAACCACCCTGAGTACCCTAGCAACCGCATAGCAACAACTTAGCAACCACCCCAAGTACCTTAGCAACTGCATAGCAACACCCTAGCAACCAACCAGATTACCATAGCAACCGCATAGCAACACCCCGAGTACCCTAACAACCACATAGCAACACCTTAGCAACCACCCAGAACACCTTAGCAACACCATAGCAACCACCCCGAGTACCCTAGCAACCGCATAGCAACACCTTAGCAACCACCCCGAGTACCATAGCAACCACATTGCAACACCTTAGCAACCACCCCGAGTACCTTAGCAACCGCATAGCAACACCTTAGCAACCACCTCGAATACCTTAGCAACCACATAGCAACACCTTAGCAACCACCCAGAACACCTTAGCAACACCATAGCAACCACCCTGAGTACCCTAGCAACCGCAAAGCAACACCCTAGCAACCACCCCGAGTACCCTAGCAACCGCATATCAACACCCTAGCAACCACCCCGAGTACCCTGACTCTATCTATCTATCTATCTATCTATCTATCTATCTATCTATCTATCTATCTATCTATCTATCTATCTATCTATCTGTCTATCTATCAAACTAAATATATCTAATAAAACTTAAACTTTCAAACTTCAAACATTTAAAGCTATTTCAAACTTTCTTGACCGGCTTTTTCAAGCCAACTTAAAGTTTGTCTTCAACCTTTTTTTATCTAGTTTGTTCCTGTTATGCTTTTTGAAGTAAATATATGGTCTGATTTGAATTCTTCTTTGTCGTGTGTATCTCTTCAGCCACTCAACTTGTGACACAGGTGAATCTTTTTGACATTAAAAATTGTATTTTAAGAGCTGATGAGAACTTTGTAGATTTCCCTATCATGAGGGAAATAACTATGTCTAATGTAAGTTTGGAACCAATTTATAATGAGAACTTCCATTTTTGATCTGGGCCTGTATGTATAAAATTTCTCAGAAATGCTCTTAAGAATAGTCTTACGCTTTAACTTAAGTGTCAAATTATTATTTTTTTTAATAAAATGTAGGCCTTGTCAAAGAATAGGAAACTTCTATAGAGAAGCTAAAAGCAACTTCCAGCAAAGTCTGATTCTTAAGTGCTGACAGAAGTGGCACTTAAGTCTTGTGATCTAAGGACTACAATGATGTCAACCCAAAATGGCCACCCTCAAACTCTGAATGCTCCAAGCAAAAAAGCTGGACTACAGGATAAGCCATGGAAAAAAATAATCAAAAAACAACAACCAAACACTTGCAAATGTAACATCAAACAACAAAGACTGAGTGAAAACTAGGGAACTAATGAGATTATTAACAAGATGATCAATCAATGAACGCCAGGTGATAGGGATTGCTAATCAAACAATACTGAGAAACAGGAAAAGGTCCAAAACGCAAAGAAACCAAGGCCAAAACAAGACATATGTTACATATACAAGGGGAAGACCAAAGTTGTAAATCCTTTAAAAAAATTATTCAAAAAGAAAACCATACTGGTCTTAAGAAGAAAGTGTTCTTTTAGTGTAGTCTTTAAATGGAAGGAGGTGATAAGAGGAAAATTCAGTCCGACTATAACAAGTATGGACAAAAACATGCATGACAACACATTGCAATGACTGTAAATGTAGCATTTCCCTGGACAAGACATTCAGGATTGTGAGAAAAGTGTGGTATAATGTTTTGGCAGCAGAACACAAGGAATTTGCAGCACACAAAGAAAGCATGTGAGCCACTGTTCTTTTTTTTTTTTTTTTTTTTTTTTTTTTTTTTTAGGCTTACCCTTTTTTATATTAAGTGATTGCTTCCATGTAGTCAGCATGCTGAGTTCTTGTCAAATGGGTAGAGGCACTCCATGTAATCCTCTGAGATCACTAAGATAACTGAGGAAATACTGAGAACAGCCAGTCCTTCCATTTGTGACTCTGCAGATGCCCCAAAACCCACAATGCTCAAATTGAAGGAGTTAGAAATATGGTAAGAAGAAAATGATATACGTGTAATAATGTGTTTGCCTTTTTATAACTTGACATTAGTTACTTTAATCTATGGATATGAAAAAACAAAAAACTCATCAGATTGAATAAACATGTTTGCAGTGTTTAATATTTTCTACATGTAAATGTAGTGTGGATAAAGCTAGAGCCAGTCCATCTGACGCATCTTCTCTTGATTCATCTCAGGATGTCTCCCTCTGTCCTCCAGATGAGCCTTCTGCCTCACAAGACACAGGGTTTGCACAGAGCACAGCCACTGAGGATAATATTGAGTTTCTTAAAAAGACCCTGCAAACTGTGGACTATGATGGGCCCAAGTCATCACTCGTGCATTGCTTCATTTTTCTAGTCACCAAACATGCTGAGACATTATTAATTTCATTTCTGCAGTTAAAGCATTGCTTCGTAGAGTGGGAGAAGTTACTGAAATTTTGACTAGGTCAGTAACAAAAAGAATACATTGATGATCATGCCTGTATCATTTTATCAACTCCCTCATCATATAATTCCAACACATTCTTTCATTGTTGGAAAGTGCATGGTCTCCTCCTCTCTGCTGCCATATTGTTACTTCTAACTAGGTTAGGATACCTCTCCAAGCACTCTTACATAATTGAGCTGAGACCTAAGGCCTGTTGCATGAAGCTAGTTGAACAAACTCTGAGTTTCAGAGTAGGTTTGGAGTTGACAAATCCACATAAATCCAACCTGGCTCACAACGCTCAGTATAAACGTTCTCTGTCAACTCAGCCAAACAGCCAATCACACAGAACATGGAGAGCGTCCGTTTGATTCACTTCTCACAAGAGAGACTCGCAATTTAATTCTCTTCTTATAAAATAGATTGTTATGAAAAATATTATGAAATTAAATGCATTTACAAAGCAGGAATAAACACTGCTGCTGCAGCGAAAGTTTGAGAAGGCAGCTGAAAGAAAATATCTGACTATATCAATATATAGTTTCACAAATACTGCAAAAGAAAACATGTAAGCTTAACCTGTTTTAAAACTTTATGAATGTGTGTATTATATTTATTTTGATTTAAAAGCAATGTTTAATATTGTCAAATCATATAATATAAATATAATAAATAATTAGCAGCAAAAAAAATAGCAATTTTGTCTTTAAAACATTTTCACTATAAACTGATTTAATTTGGAGTGAGAGATACAAGGGGAGTGGCTTTATTGCATCAGATATAGGTCACTTTACTCACAGCTGATTGGTCGAGTTTTGGTCTGTGATCTCCAACCCAGAATAAAACCTGCCCCGGAGCAGGTTAGCTTAAGTTACCATAGCAATGAAACCTGCTAAAAACCAATCCACCTTCATGAGCCCAAAAAACCTGAGTTTGCTCAAACTAATCTTGAACTTACCTGGGTAAAAACTGAAACCAGCTTTGTGCAACAGGCCACTGGTCTTAACACTTAGGAACCTTTATAAATCACATTTATTCTTAAGTTATGGAATAAGAGTAAAATTATGTCATTCTTAGAATTTTGACACATACGGCCCCAGATATTTATGACTGGCTATTCACAATTTTCATTTTGCAAGAGATCAAATCTGACCATTTTTTCAGTTTAGTCAATGTAAATTACTTGACACCCAACATAATTTTTTATATCTTATTTTATTTGTTTATTTTTAGTTAATTACCTAAGCTGTAAATATTATATGCCTCCTTTGGGGCTGCAAAAAATACATAATGGCATCACTGATTGACTGATGACACAATAATACATTTATAGTCAGGGCCTAAAATTAACACTCGTCAAGTGCCATATGTGAGTGAAAATCGGCATTGGCAAGTATATGAAACCGTGTCAGTCGCCAGTCGCGTTTCATGACATAAGTGAATCAAATGATCTTTTACCGAAGACTGTCGTGAAGAGATTGTCATGATTGGTTAACTGTTATGTCATAAGCGACAAGAGCGAATCAAATAACAGGATACAAGTTGGCTGATAAGGTCAGAGCAGTGATTGGCTAGCTTGTTCCTAGGCGAGGTTCTATTGCTATTGCTGCTTTATCTCGGAGGATTTAATTTTCCCTTCTTTAGTCTTCATAATCTGAGAATGTGGTGACACCTGTGGTTACGCCGCCAAAAACGGAAACATGATGAGCAAGCATCAGAAATTCATGTTGGTTCTCGGCGTTTTAGCGAGAGATGGCATTTCAGTGACGATGAATCAAAGAGAGACTGGCTTGTATTTGATACTGTGACTGACACGATGGAAGAATCTCAAAAATTAGTTTGATTTTAGGGACAAAAAAAAAAGAATCTCGAAAATGTTTAAGAACATGAAAAATCCTGGTGGCACAAACACTGCATCGCACAGGCCATGTCTTTACCTGCATTGTCAACTCCTACAATCAAGACTCTGACCACACTTCAGGAGCAGACAGCCACCAAGATGAAGATGTTTTGCACAGTGCATGTCCTTGGGAAAAAGGGAAAGCCTCTCTCTGACTTTGTCTGGATATGTGATTGAGTATTTTTTATTAAATAGATCTAGTTAGTTCAATTAATGTACAAAATATATGGTCATATACTCATTCTTCATGTTTTCCTTTCACATTTTAAAATGATAGTAATTAATATGATGACTGCAGGCACAGTTGTATTTGTCTTTAAATTAATTTAAAGCACTTAAGCATAATAAGCCTTTAGATTAAATTACTTGACTGAAATGTTAAATTAACTGAGAAGGTTTGTTAACATTAGTTAACTAGACTAGTTAACATGAACTATCAATGGACAGTACATATACAGCATTTATTAATCATCTAAGTTAATATTAAAATGTACTAATATATTATAAAAAATAGTTGTTTACTAACAGCCATTGCACTGTGAACTAAAAAGAGACCTTATTGTAAGGTTTTTTTTTTTTTTTTTTTAAGCGATTTTTTGCGTTAAAAAATCTTATTAATAAATTATTAATAATAAATAATATATTTAATAATAGTAATATATTTTAATAATTTACTTGATTTTATGTCTCAAATCCCAGTCAATTATTCACTGCAGAAAGTGAAACTAAAAACTCGATGAGAGCTCTACTTCAACATGTTCTGATAACACTGTTTAACCTTAATTTATTTCTTAATATTTCTCTTGTGGCCCATACATATTGAAAAAAATGAGAAGAGATGTAAGTGTTAAACAAGTTGGGGTTTTTTTTAAATGAGGAGTTAGCTAATCTTATTACAGCATGTCGGTTACGTGTGATATGCTATAAATTATTGCGGGGCAAATTAAAATATTAATTCTAAAAGTAGCCTAATCATCATCATCATCATCATTCAGATCATTGCAGTAGGGGCTTGAGATCGCCGGGCCTGGTATGTTTCTCTATTTGTGTTGTGGACTTTTGCAGCACGTTTCTCTATTTGCATGTGTTGTGGACTTTTGCAGCGCGTTACTGTATTTGTGTTGTGGACTTTTGCAACGCGTTTCACTATTTGCATGTGTTGTGGACTTTTGCAGTGCATTACTGTATTTGTGTTTTCTTCTTTTGCAGCACATTGAGCTCTCTCGGCCACCGTACTTTTGTGGAGAATACCTACAGAAATGCAACAGAAGCTAAAGTGTTTCTTCATTACATCTCTGAGACTGAGAGAAGAAAAATAAAAGAGAGGCTGAACACTGCAAAATTTATTGCACTTATGACTGATGGTTCAACAGACAGCTCTGTTAGTGAGGAGGAGATGGTCTATGTTAGAACCTGTGTTTCAGGCAGTGTGGAGTTGAAGTTTATAGGAATAAAGGCAGTGGAGAAGGCAGATGCAGAAAACATTACAGATGCAGTCAAGGAGGTCATGGGGACACTTAGTGAATACTGGGAGAATAAACTGTTGGTGATAACAAAGATGCAACAAAAGGCTTCAGTTTTTTTCCAGAGAGCTGAGGAACTTCTGATAGGTCTATACACTTTTTATCACGTCAGTCCCCAAAACCACCACTGTATAAAAGGTCTAATTTCCGGGTTAAATCGTACATTGGAAATTTCAGTGAAACTTGAGGTGTACGACCATGTGCGAAAATTTCCCAGTCAAGTGTGGGGATTGGGGACTGGCAATCTGGGATTAATCAAAATCCACACTACTCACTCTTATGGCCATCTCGGGGTTTGTAATCAAGGAAATGAACACCGTAATATATCACAAACGGACATTTCAGGCCTCGCATTTGGAGCTGAATCACAAGACTCTCAATTCCTGATGCCATTGAATCAAATCTTTTTGGAATCGTTTACTGTCTTGACTCTCGAGTCTGTACTTTCCCTTCCCTCACTGCCTGCAGCTCTTCTCTTGCGCGCGCAGCAGCAGAGAGCGTTCGTTACATTTCTGAGGCTGAGAAAACGTAAATGGTAAGCATGAATTCATAATACTATTTTAAATAACATTGTATGCCAGAACATAACATCAAAATTTCAATGTTGTATCTTTTTTTTTTTTCAAACTGTATTTTCTAGCCTGACATTGCAAGCAGTGCTCCTGCTCCATTCAAATCTTGTGCGCGCTGACAGGGTCCGGTATTTTCATCATAGAGAGATTTACATCATAAGAAGGTAAGTTTGAATTCACAAAATCATTGTAAATAACATGTGTACATAACACAACATCAAAAGTTTTTCAATGTTATATAATTTATTTCTGAACAGCATTTTCTAGGCCGCTGCCTTTCAGTTATTGCATGCGCTGATTTTCAGAGTATTTTCAGAGGTTTATATCAGACGAAACGAAGGTAAGTGCAAATTCATAAAACAATTTAAATAGAGTAGTTAACAAAAAATAAGATTGTGTTGTTGATTTTTAAACTGAGTGCGTGTATGTTGTAAAATTAGTCTCGCTAAAATTAGCTAGTTTGTTAAATTGCTAACTGGTACTTAGCACCACCGACATACATTTCTAAGAGCTTATCTATTAGTAAAATTAAAAGGTTATCTATTAGTCACGTTTATTAGCTAGTCTAGCTAGCGTGCTTGAGTTGTTATCTTATTTCTCTCTTTATTTCTCTCTGTATATGATGTTGTGATCTGTCTATTTACACTGAGGACAACAGAGGGACTCAAACACAACTCTTACAAATTAAGGGTGAAAACATTCACTGATGATCAAGAAGGAAACATGATGCATTAAAGGGTTAATTCACCCAAAAATGAAAATGTCATCATTTACTCAGCCTCATGTTTTTCCAAACCTGTATGAGTTTCTTCTGTTGAACAGAAAAGAATATATTTTAAATAATGTTGGTAATCAAACAGTTGACCAGGTAGCCATTGACTTTCATAGGAGGAAAAAAAAAATACTGTGCAAGTAAATGGCTACTTTCAACTGTCTGGTAACCAATGTTCTTCAAAATATCTTCTTTTTTTGTTCAACAGAAGAAACTCATACAGGTTTGGAACAACATGACAATGATAACATTTTCATTTTTGGGTGAACTATCCCTTTAAGAGCCAAGGCGTGTCAACTTTTTGAAAACAATGATCAGGGCAAATTGTCCTCATTTTGTCTTCTGGGAGACATGCAGGTATCTTCTGTACCTTCTGAAGGGCAGAATAACTGTCCGTGTACGGGGGTTTATGGCGTTGGGGAACAGACTGAGAAACGTCCACACACACGAAGTGGTCTGTTTCAGGCCATGTCAAGAATCCAGGCACGCCCAGGCCCATGTACGGAAACTGCCAGAATCGTGCCATTTACAGGTTTGAGCGCGGACGTTTACGGTCCGGAAACATGCCTTTTCATGCAGTGCACACAAAACTCAACACCTTCAACATGTTGGCACTGACTCTCCTCATACCCACCAGAATAGGTGGCACAAGATGGTTGGCCCACCTCCTACGTACCTTAGATCACTTTTTAGAGGATACCCTGCTATAGTCACACCTACTATAGTAGTCAACACCTACAGTAAGTGGGCCCCTCTAATAAAATGCTGATTTTCTTAAGTTAAACTACACACTGAAACATATCATGGTTGAATAATTAATGACTGCATTATTATTTAGAGAAGGATCAATGATGAAGCCACAAGCTCCAGCATGTTCAAAGGCATATCCTTGATTGAGGGTGAAGGCTCCTTATCTCGTCTTGTGAGATGGTGATTGACAGGCTTCTTGAGAGTACTAGAGACAGGTTCAGGGATATAAGCACAGGTGATCTGATGGCTACAACTTCAATAATTGGCCAGAGTCAAGAGAGGATGTATCAGGTTTGTTCTCAGATCAAGCTCAGTCTACAGAACATGATTAGGACTAGATTGGTATTTACACATGTACTGTGTATATTTATAGCTCTGAAGCATGACCCTATTATTTATTTCAGATTTTGGAGATGCAGAAATTGAGTGTTTGGTTGACCACTTTTCCCCTGTCCTTTCATCCCAGTGGACCATGCTGAAAGCAAAGCTGTATCTTGAGCCCCAGCAACTGAAAACCCTGACTTGGGTGAACAAAAATCCACTTCACGGAACAACCTGCCCTGCCATTCTTGAGCTTATGGATATAGTCCTGACTATCCCTGAAACAACCGCTGAGTGTGGGAGGGGATTTAATGTTATGAAGCAGGTAAAATCAGACTGGTAGCCAAAACCAGAGACACTCTCTGACCTTCTAATTGTGCATCTTTTCTTGTTTTTTCTTGAAAGTATAGCTAGGACAAATTAAAAACATTGTAAATATGTTAAGTCATTGTAGTAGTAATAACTGCCTGTTTTTGCAAAAAGAGTTTCATGGCCAGTAAAACAATTTTTGGCCAGTAAATTTTCTCATGTCACCAGCCATTGGCAGGTGGGGCAAAAAGTTTTAGGCCCTGCTTATAGAGATTATCCTAAGCGGTGATAGGATTGTACTAATGGGGTGATTAGCAGCAGCTTTGGAAAGTTTGACTAATTCTATTGAAACAGTTCATCCAGAACAGTTTTCTCTCTCTCTCTCTCTCTCTCTCTCTCTCTCTCTCTCTCTCTCTCTCTCTCTCTCTCTCTCAGCTTTTGAAAGTGGTTCATTCTAGAGATTTGTTCCTAAATGACACTCTCTCTTATATGTAGCTTTCGAAAAGGTCCAGTGCATCAGATCATCCTAAACAGTTCTCTCTCTCGGATATACCTTTGGAAATTCTGATTCATTCCAGTGAATCTCTACAATGACACCATGGGGCTAGAGAGTTTCATCCAGTTATCTATTCAAGTGGCTCATGAGTAGTTGCCTGGAGGACCAGCCAGCCTTACAGTCTCCCCCATCTACCCACCAGCCAGTTCCATCAACTCCTCCAGAACCAGTTTCAGAGCCCATGCAAGTGGATGAGTTTCACCTCTCCCCACCAGAAAGACTTCACTAACTGACCCAGCATATTTGCCTCCATTTTCTTCACCCTCTATTAATAGTAAACCACTTTCCACCACTGTAATGCTTAGTGCCTTTGATGTATCATCCACTGCCCTCCTCGACTCTGGGTTAGTCAAGAATTTCTTCTTGGCAGTGCTCTGCCAAAAGCTCCAGTTCCAAAAGGAACCCTGCTTGAATACTTCATCCAAACAATATCGGAAAACCACCGAGGAGAGGCATCATCAAGCACAGTGTCGAACCCTTGCAACTTCTAGTTGTCAGTCAACATGTTGAAACCATCACGCTACTGGTTATGGAGCATCAACAGCTGATGTGATTCTAGAGTGTCCATGGTTGGTCCGGCACAATCCGGTAATATCTTGGTGTACGGGTGACATCCTGGAGTGGGGCACCACCTGTCATGCTAACTGCTTTCTATTCCTACCTGTGATAAAATGTCTACATCCACCTGTGTTGAAAATATACTCAACCTCTATTGAAAGTCCTCCAGATGAAAAATCAGTGGATATTCCCGTCTTAACCCTTTTGACACTATCACTTGGGAAATAAGATTTCAAATGTCCTAACTTGCTGCGTAGCAATAACCAGACAGACTCCAGACTATGCCTTAGAATGTGCTTTAATCACGGCTGGAGGACCGTATATCAATCTCAGAGAATCCCACTGATAAAAAGAATACAACAGTTTATATAGGATAGGAGCATTGAAAAAAAACATTCTACGATATGATTGGTTCTTCACATGTCAAACACTTCTGTTACTAGGTAAAACAAGATCTGCAGAAATCATGGGTTGATTAGTTTGTTGTTTACTCAGTATGTCATGGGGCTATTATATTTAGATAGTTGTCTAGCTGTCCCTTTCCCTTTTCCTGCTGCACTGGGACAGTTGCTTAGAGCAAAACTTTTCAGCAAGCTTGACCCACACAGCGCCTACAACCTGATCCAGATCTGAAATGTGACAAACGGAAGACTGCTTTTATGACACTTTCTGGCCACTATGAATACAGAGTCATGCTGTATGGCCTGGTCAACGTCCAATGCATGTTTCAGGTATTTATGAACAAGGTGTTTTGGGAGTACATTCATCGTTTGATCCTGATCTACACTGATGACGTCTTGACATCTCCTGTAACAAGGGCCAACATTGCCACCATGTTCAGCTAGGGTAATACCATCTCTACCTCAACGTTGAGAATTGTGTGTTCAATCAGAGCTCCACCCAGTTCCTTGGTTACATCATCAGTGAGATAGATGAGGGGAAAGTAGAAGGCATCAAAACCTGGCCAGAACCCACCACCAAATAACTTCGGCATTTTCTTGGGTTTGTAATCTTCTACTGACAATTTAAACAAAATTACAGCAGAGTCACAGACCTCTGACCTCCCTCCTCAAGAACAAGCCCAAGTCTTTGACCTGGCCACCTGAGGCCTCCCATGCTTTGAACCAGTTAAAGGAAGCCTTCACATTTGCTCCATTGCTCTGCCTTTCTGAATCTGGAACAATCTCTGTGCGTAAGGGTCAAGGCCGGAAAACCATACTGGATGCCCGTGATCTTCAGGCCCTTAGACGGCACTGCGTCACATACAGGAATGCTACTGTAATGGAAATCACAACATGGGCTCAGGAATACTTCCAGAAAACATTGTCGGTGAACACAATCCACCGTGCCACTCAATATTTCCTGTGTCACTCCTCAAAGCCTTTCACTCACCTTTGTCTGCTTCCTCCACAAAGCCTGGCCTAGCAGACTCAGTGGATTATGGGTATTGAAGCTTTCTTGCCTATTTGGCAAAAGGGCCAAACAGCCCTTTTCTCTAGTCAGGTAGCACCGATTTCATTTTTTTCATCTTTCTACTGTATAGGCAGCCAAGTTTTATTGAAAGCCATTTTGCCAGCAAAGTACCCCTTTAAGTATTTTCATTGTGCATATTTGTTAGAAATGATCGCACCTCCGATTTTGTCACTTTTTACCTGCTGAATTAACTAACTCACCTTGGTGTGTTTGGCTTTTATCATATCTCATTTGCATCTCAGTTTTTGTCTCACAGCTTTCTCCACTCTCTGTTCCTCAGTCCCCTTTGTCTACATACACTACATTGCCAAAAGTTTTGGGACGCCTGCCTTTACATGCACATGAACTTTAATGACATCCCATTCTTAATCCATAGGGTTTAATATGAAGTTGGCCCACCCTTTACAGCTATAACAGCCTCAACTCTTCTGGGAAGGCTTTCCACAAGGTTTAGGAGTGTGTTTATGGGAATTTTTGACCATTCTTCTAGAAGCGCATTTGTGAGGTCAGGCAGTGATGTTAGCGAGAAGGCTTGGCTCACAGTCTCCGCTATAATTCATCCCAAAGGTGGGGTCAAGACTCTGTGCAGGCCAGTCAAGTTCCACCACACCAAACTCGCTCATCCATGTCTTTATGAACCTTGCTTTGT